>NW_020955270.1:502041-511826 GCF_003031625.1 Empidonax traillii
TTTTAGGGAAGCATACAGCCAGCTTTTCCAAGACTGCCTGTCTGCATATTAGGTGACTTCAAAGAGCTGCTTGCCCTTAGCAAGCAGATCAGCTAAAAATGCAGGAGCTATTATTAGCAAGGTACTTCTGTCTGCACAAAACCCCCTAATTTTTGTTCAGAAAAAAAAATACAGTAAGCTCTGAAAACAAACATATTATGGCTGCATACATATGCTTGCCTGCTTACACAAAACTATTCTAAAAGAAAAGTAAAAATAGTGATATTCAATGTCTGGAAAGTACGTAAGACAGGAAGAGGAATACTTAAGACTGATCCTTAGTAGCATAGTGGCTTAGATCAGTTACAAGATAAAGGACTGTTGATCTTGAGCAACGCACTGACAAATGAGAGCCTTTATAAAATTTAAAGTCTTATTTGGCTGAAGGTATTTTTACCCAAAACTGATCAATTCAACTCAGGTTTGGGACTATTCCTATATTCCTTATTGTAGCAAAACTCTTACACAACGTGTTATTCCCAGTATGTGCTTTCTGGAGTGTCATTGTCCAAATTCTGTCACATACTGGCAGATGATGATTTAGCCTAAATTATTCAAACTCTCACCACCTTTCAGTTGAATATGAAACATTAAGTGCCTAGGAAACACTAACTGGTATAAAATCTTACAGATTGTCCTTTTATTAATACTGTCTACTGTAAATGATTCAAACCTGCATCCCATTCTCTACAATAAAGATAACAACTCATCAAGTTTGAAATAGTTCAGTAACTCCAAACTGGTATATTAGCATTATCAACTAAAACTCTGTCCTTCCTTTAATAAATTCCTGCTGCTGAGGCAATGGCACTTGCTAGGAAAAGCCTAATGACTGTCTATGAAGGGGTTGGCATTTTCAGGGCTGATCCTACACCATACAATGCTGTTTCCAAGAATGAAGAAATTTCTTCAGCATTTGTTTCTTTGCATCTACCATAAAAGCAACATGAATCTATTACTGAAATGAACCCAAGACATAGCACTTCTTGCATATCTGCCACTGGGGAGGAGATGTGAGAATGAACATGTGGCAGATGTTACTTATGTTGCTTAATGTATTATTGGAAGATGTTCAAATATTGGGGTGATAAAACATCATATGAAATACAGTAGTACAGAACACACGCAGCAACAAAACCTAAGAAAGTGCAATTGTGCTGTCAGCTTTCTAAGTTTTCTTTCCCTTTTCTCACAGTAAAGTTTCCCCTAGCTTAATTGACTCATTCTCCCCATAAACTTTAGAAGAAATGAACGTGTTATCATGAAGACTTTTTCTTCTTTTTTGGATCTTATCTAAACACAAAACTTTGAATGCCTTGCCTTTTCTTTTAATTTCTTTTTTTCCCGAGGGCTCATGTGGAAATTTGTCCCCTTAATGTGGTGTTTAATGGAGCTATTTTACTGCTTCCTCTAATATGTTTATGGTTTGTTCTGATATATAGATAGATTAATAGAACTGAGGGCCCAAGCTGGCCTCTAGGTCACCTATCTACTCTAACTTCCTGCATATCATGAGCTTCGAAGGTTATGTCTACATATTACAAAGGAGCATGATGAAGAGATGCCTGAGCTAACTCCAGAATCATAAATATTTTTGTCACATCATTATGGCATTCCTGCTGGGATGATTAGCTCAGTTGGAACAGTATATAACATAGCTATACCACTGCAGGATAGAAGCTAATAGTTCTGCTTAAGACCCCAAGGACACCCTAACTTAACATATTTCAACATGAGGTTCCCTGACTTATGTTGGCATTCCCTCAATTTCACTTAGTTTCTGATCTAAGACAAACTAACAATAATACTGAATGTATATGCTTTTTAAAATTAATCCTTGCACATAATTCATAATTTTTTTGTTTTGTAATATAATAGTATATATAAGTGAAAAGCTAAGATAAGAAAGCCTATCTGAAACATTCAGCTAGGAAAGTCCTAACGTATACGAAGACAAGATGATAAGCAGAATGTGAAATTAATCCCATTGTTTTCAAAACTAAATAACAGTAAGCAGAGGTTTCAAGAGGACTAGAGACATGCAAAATTGTAATCTGCACAAAAGCAGTAGATGACTCTCTGCTCCTTCAGGATCTTGTTCTTCATTTGCTTATTGAAAATAAATTGCAGAATGCTTCCATGGCAGAAGTTAACCTTAAAGTTGTTTGAGATGTCTCTATGGGAAACATCCCAAACTAGGGATCCCAGGAGATCCCTAATGTAATCATTACATCATATATTCACAAATAATGAATCTCAGTGATTCTATTCCTGAACAATTGGAAAAAAACCTGGCAGCAATGTGACCTCTCTTTCACTACAGTTCCTATAGATTTTTATTCATACGCCTAGTATGTATTCAAACAAGTTCATTTTGAGGTTAAGGTACTTCCAATAGATCAAATTAACAGCAAGAAAATAAGATAATACCCAGGCTTATCCTGCATTACAGAGCCAGCTGTACAAGAATCATCACAAACAAGATAGCCACTGTTGTGGTGGGGAACAAAGACAGCATATTGTATAAATTTTACTAAATGATATATCATTTTAAAGCTTTGTTTCATTGTTTTTCTGAATGAACTTTGCCACCTTAGTTCTTCTCACTGCCTTAGATAATTTAGTCTCTAGTGCAGTGGCTCTTTCTGGCTACCTCACAACTTTAGGGTAAATATTAGTGGGCTAAAAGTATGTGGTTCATGTTTCAATGGAAACAGCTGTTTTTCTATATACAGCCTAACAGATGAATGTTGGCTTCTATTGTGCAGATGCAGAAATATGCTATTGTTTTGATTGTGATCTATGCTTCCCCTATCATCCTCTTGAGGTCACAATTATCTATAACTTTCACACTGAAGAGCAATATGGATGTAAGAAGTCAATCCACTTTTCATCAGATTCCACTTAAAGCAATATCCATCTTCCTATTGGTAGCTATACTATGCAGAGTAATAAAAGGGATTTATGAGACACCAAACAGTTACAAATTCATGTGAAAGAATCCATAAGTGAATCATAAGCACGATTTGGGGTAACTGCAGTTTGAGACTGGTTTTAAATGCAGCAGTTTCTCTGGCTCTTTATTCATCACAAAGGTATGTGATCATTATATGGAAATTTTTTTTTTTTTTTTAGGAAATAACTCACATCTCTGTGAATGGGGAATAAGAACAAAACATTAAAGTGTGGAACTGATTACTTTGTTCTGCAGTTGCTTCTGTTGCCTCTAATATGCCATGTGCCTTCTGACTTCCAGTAATTGTGTCCCTTTTCTGCCAGCTGAAATTGTATGCCTGTTCTCCCCCTAATCAACCATTACAGAATCATAGATTCAGTAAGGTTGCAAAAGATGGCTAAGATCATTGAGTCCAGTGATTAAGCTAACATTGTTAGGGCCACCACAATCTATGAACCTAAGTGCCACATCTACAGCTACTTCCAGGGACAGCTCGACCTTGAGTCCTGGGTGCTGCTTTGCCCACAATATCAACACATAATGGAGTGGGACAAGCACCTCCGTCCTCCAGGTACAAGGGCATGGCCCAGGCAGTGTGGATGTTGGCGTGTTTCCCATTCTCCTGTGGGTTGTTGTCTTCTCCAATGAACAGCATTTGATCTCTGTCATCTTCCTCCTGGGAGAGTCCTTGGCCTCTGTCATCTTCCTGGTCTTTCTCCCTCTTGGCCAGGGTCCCTGCCTCAATCTATGGAGCTGCCACCCCTGCCCACTGAGTGCATGGGCTTCTGGCTGGCTTGGCGAGGGGCTGGGGGGCAGCAGGGACTGTGTGGGGCAGCTACTTGGCTCTCTGACCCTGCTGCTGCTGCCTGTTCACTCAAGGCAGGAGAAGCTGCTGCTTTTGCTGCCTCTTCTGCCCCAGTAGCAGAGACTCGCATGGTGATCCTATTCATGTGGAACCACCTGCAGCTGCCAGTGGTTCATCCACGGGCAGGAGGAGGAGGATGGACACAGCAGGGCATGGAGACACCTGCTCTGGCACAGCAACCCCCTCTATGTTGGCAAGCCTGGCCCTGGCCCCCCAGGCAGCTCCATGCAGACCCATCCTTCACCTTGCCCCTCCTCTGCAGGCTCAGCAGCCACTTGCTGGGCTGGAAGTTGGTGAACTTTTTTCACGGGCATCTCTGGCATCCTCTGCCACTGAGGCACCCTGGGGAGATGCTGCCTCCTGAGTAAGGGGCTCTCTTGGGAGTGGGCATCCCCACCCAGGCTCTCAAATATCCCCCTGGTCAGGACCAGATCCCATGTCACAATGGTTTGTATCGATGAAAAACTGAACCCCTGTGCAAGCCTTGTGCAAGTAAGTACAATGCTATAAACAGCTGTAACTTTTGTTGTGCATTTAGATTCAGTGTTTCTGCTCTAAAATAGTGTTTAGACAGTGTTTCTGCCCCTCTAGTACCACAGATTATGGTACTACACTCTCATTTTCCAAGCCACCAAGACCTAGGCTGTCTTCTGGAATAAAATCTGAATATGAATCAATCTGCTTTCCCTCTTCTCCCTGTAACAGAGTTTCCTTGACTGGAAAATGAGTTGGGTTTGATCACCAAAAGAGGCAAAACACAAAACACAATATCCACACAATCTACTGTGTGGATATTCAAAGTGTTCTGGTCTGTATGTGATCTTGAGTCCCAAGTTTGAACATAGACCAGTATAGTCCTCTGGATACACTTGTACACAAAGAAAAGATGGCTTCTGTTGCAAAGATATAATGCTGTTTTATATTTTTTGAATTTAGTCCTAAGTGTTTACTTCCAGCATGTGGCTTTAGGATGTTCTTGGGTTTTTTTGGTATGTTTTTGGTTTGTGTGGATTTTTTTTGGTTGATTGGTTGGGAGTTTTTTTAGTTTGTTTAGTTGTTTGTTTGTGGGTTTTAATTGTACTTTTTTGGGGTTGGATTGGTTTTTGGGGTTTTGTTTTGTTTTGTTTTGTTTGTTTGTTGGTTTGGTTTGGTTTGATTTTTTTTACTTTTAGCTGTATAGAATTGGGCTTCTAGTTAGCAATTAATATTCTTAGTTTGTAATCTCTTCACTCTAATAATTTTCTATAGACATTTACTCTGTTGATAGAAAATCTCAGATTCTGCAGGACACTGATGTATGCAGTAAAAATAAAAAGGTTCATTTCAAACAGTAAGAGGGAAGTCAAGGCAGCAGATATTTAGTGCCTCAGTCCATCTGCCATTTGAAAAAAGAAAATGTCTGTTTCTTGTCAGCTTGCAATAGGAAGCAAAGCAGGATGTACGAGCTACTGCAGTATGGAGGAAACAGGCACATCAAATATCATTCATTCACAAGTCTATTGTTTGATCCATGCTTCTTTATCCTTTACATCTTCATATACTTGTATTATTAAGTTTTTATCTACATGGACAGCTTTTGAACTCACAGTCAGTTCTTCAGAACTTCTAATTTACTTCTATTTCCAGAACTTCTGAACATTTAGCTAATTATCCTCTAAGCCTATTCACACAACTAGAAACATTACAGTGCTGTTAATAACTTCAATTTATGTATTTAGTTATTCAATGTTGTCTCCAGAAAGCAACAGGAAAATAATCTTCAATAAATAAAGTCCTCCATAGCTTTCAGAAGTGCTGTTTCTGAAGACTTCTTGCCTAGATTTTCATTTAGCAACTCTGATGTTCCTAGTTCTTGCTCCATTACATATCTTTTAAGTGTAGTCTCAGAGACTTGGGTACCTTGGCAGGAACATTTCTGTGCTTTCTTTGGTTCACAGTGGTCATGGGCTAGTGTAATAAGATATTACTTGATGTAAGAGCTATTACAATACTTGGAGAGAAGGTTTTTGAAATAAAGTTTGTATTCTGTAGGTTCTTCTTAGGCTAGGAATATGAGGGGGAAATAATTATTAAGAGATGTAAAGCTAAAAAAAAAAAAAAGATCAAAAGATGTCAGCATTTTCTTGAAGTTGGGAGTTTGGTACTTTGTGAGGAAAGCAAGGCAAAAATGCTTGTGGTATAAGTTTTTTTTTATATAAAATTGTCTATCAGTAGAACTTTTCATGTAACTATTATATGAGACTTTCTTGCTTAGAATTTGAATTCAGATTGATTTTTATACCTTTCAAAGTATAGGCATGATGCAGGGATAAAGACGCACAGAGTACATAGTCAGTACTCTGTATTATAACTACGTACTTCACAGAAGCAGGGCTATGCCACTGAAGAAATTAGGTACCATAGTAAAACAATCAAAAAGAATAAAAAAAATCACATAATGATTTCGTCCTTATAGTACACTGAAAGGAAAACTAGGTTCTTTTTTAGTTTTCCTCTGTATAATCTACCTCATAGTACTCATCCAGAAATTGAGGCTTGCAACACAAGATGAAAATTGTTACCTTCACTCCTATGAGAGAGTTAACCTACCACTAGATTATGTACCTGTGAACAAACAAAGCCCAAGAACTTGCTTGTCTTCACTTTCCAGCAATGAGTCCACTTAGCAGTACTGCTTCTTACCTTGCTTTCTTTAGAAAAAAATCTCCTCAGATACAGGCCTCCAAACACTGACCTGTGAGACACAGTCAGGAGACAGCCCCACATGTTCAGCTTATTTAGATAATCATTCATTATTATACCTAACACTTGTACAGCTGAATCAAAGTTACATTTGCTTTCTCAAGAAGCTACTCAGGTTTAGTTTATGGGCTTATCCAAATATTTTTAATAGGAAATGTTCTGGGCTTAAAAATCCATTCCATGACCAGAAGGGTGCATTGTCTGCACAGAATGAGTTACTGCCAAACTTGAGACTATGAAGACACATACCATGTACCATGGGTGGAGTCTAGCTAAGTATTTCAGTGTTGAAATAATGGCGTAAGAAAGGCATCTTTTGACTGCCTATTGTAACAGTGCATACCCTCATGTGGAAAGCATTTTTACACCCTATTCATCAAATAGAAAAGCCTCCACTGACATTGTAAACAAAGATTTTAAGAACCTCACACAAGAAATCTGACTGTAAAAGTTTATGGTTCTGCTGAAACTCCTGTTGATGTCATGTTGGCAACCAGTTGACTTCCTCAGCATCTGGTGCTACTACACTTGATCAGGTCAGTGGTGACTGAATACCAATACACTGGGAATGGGAAGGCTACTTCTATCTTGTTCTAGGAATAAATGTTAAGAAGCTTTAGGGCAATAGATCAATGAATAAACACTGCAGAACTGAAAAAAAACCACAACCAATTGACTGCAGGCAATGTCCAGCAGCTTACTCTGCTGAAAGGAAATGAAGAAAATAGAAGCATTTCATGTAGAAAGCTTGTAACTTCAAAGATAAGACACGAGATATTTCATGACAGTGTCTGAAGATCAATTTCCTTGTGAATGCTGACAAAAATGATAATTATTTGTTTATATGTTGTTGGAGGCATGAATAAATTCATATTCCGTAACTACAATGATTAAAAAATTTTGTAGAAATCAAAGAAGCAATACACAGGATTGCTTCAAAAACAAACTGAACTGGTATCCAATTTTCAGTCCAGCTATTATTTTTGTTTAATTCGCATGTTAGACCAAACTGATATCCAGTGCAAGGTTGCTGTCAATTTTCCTTCAAAATTGTTCAAACTGCAGTTTCTTCTCATAAATCAAATTTAAAAAGGAAATTAATCTAGAAATGTTGAAAGTTTACCATATGCTATGGTTATTTTGACATAATTTCATTGGGCACTGCAGAGATCCATTTTTCAAAGATTCATGAACACACCATGAACATCTACAGTTCAGAAAACAGCCAACTACTATTGTGGGAAATTACATGGTTTGTTGATTACCACAATAACATTCATTTGAACTGTTGGTTAAAATGGTTTCCAGAAGTACAATTCCTACTTAAGTCTTTCTGCAGGCAAAAATACAGTCCTACAAAAATAAAATCTTTTTTCATCACTCAGCCTAAAATAGATGTTTTGTCTTGTGGTCATACAACTAGCTTTTATAACACTTGTCCAGCTGTTTATAAGATAGTTTCTTCTGTGCAAGCTGGCATAAATCTGTTCTGTCTACTCAGTAGTAAAAATATCTGAGCCATATCTG
This sequence comes from Empidonax traillii, assembly GCF_003031625.1. Classification (NCBI taxonomy): domain Eukaryota; kingdom Metazoa; phylum Chordata; class Aves; order Passeriformes; family Tyrannidae; genus Empidonax; species Empidonax traillii. The sequence continues at coordinate 510,171 of NW_020955270.1, forward strand.
AGGTATTAAACCATGGAAGAAAATATCTTATGTATATGAGAAGGCATATCAGTGGTATTTAGCAGCACTTTCAGTATTTAAATGTTATTAAATCTGCTGTAATGACATTGCTATAGAGTGGAGGTTAAATTCATGTTTTGCTGATTTAGCACATGAAAGTAGTGTCTGGACAATATTATGCAGAGTACTAGGAAGGCAAGCTGAGGAGAGGATTCATCACTCAGACCTGCATAGCTTTTGTGCATAAAGATATCTGTATTTCATAGAGTTCATGGCATAATATATCCTGGCTCTGCCAAGGCTTACTTCATGTTCATAAATCATAGCTATGGTCTAGTTATGGATGGAATATTGGCATGATGGGTCATCAGCTGGTTGTGGAAGAGAGGTTGGTACAGCTTAATTCCTCACACATTAGCACCATCCTACACAGAATATCATTCTGGCCCTTCTTCTTGTATATGCCCAAGCCAAACATATTAAACAGGCAACTTTTATAAATTAGAAAAATTGCACATCCCCATGAAGGCTAAGCTTTGAAACAGGAGAGAAAGTGCCTGTTGTTTGCAGTAAATTCAGTATAGAACAAAGTAGTCAGTGCATTTCTGCTTATGCCTCTGTTTCTTAAATCTTCCAATAGAAAGTGGAAAATTCTATTCCATCAGAAGCACTGCAAATGCATATGAAATTACCTTCTCCGTCTCTAGGCAACAGATAATTTTTACAGATGGGTCATCACACTCTTTAACATGTGAAAGAGCAAAAGACACTCAGATTTGAAACTTTGGAATATAACTTAGGTTAAATTAAACTGCAGAACAGATACCATACAAGACCAATCTAGAATTTCTAATTATTTTCCAATTACATTTATCATTACCTTCTGGAATGTGAAATGCAATTAAGTGGAGTAGGTCAGCAGTCAAACTTTTTCTTGAGAAAACCCAATTCCTTGTCATCCGACCCAAGCATTAAAGAGAATAATTGAATGCACTTTTAAAGTACTTCAATACCCTTCTGTTCAGATTTATTTTTCATCATTTCATTTGTGAAACCGAGTCTCCTAGAACCTTATTTTCCACTCATCTTTCTATAAGGCTCTGTACCTTTCCAGAGTAATGCATAAATATATCTGGTGTAAACAGATGTAGCTATAACTTCCTGCAAACAGGATTGTAGAGTGCACCTTTTTACAGAAAGCCAGCTTTTGCTTGGAGAAATATCCAATTACTACAGGCAGATTCTTCAACGAAGCAAAGAACACTTCACAGGCAATTCCTAAATTATTGCTTTAAAACAGTAAATTCATTATTAAATTTAAAAAGAAGGTCTTTGGTCGTATCATTTCTGTATGTTGCACTAGCCAAAAAAAAATAATCTAGTGTCAAGGAATTTAGGTATTCATGAAACTTTCTGTATTGTTGTAGATGTAATGTTATTATGTTGCTGGAAAAATAAAGCCATGTAAATCACTTTTTATTTTAATTTAATCCAAACCGATCTGGAAGAAAAGAAGAAAAGAGAAAAGAAAAGAAAAGAAAAGAAAAGAAAAGAAAAGAAAAGAAAAGAAAAGAAAAGAAAAGAAAAGAAAAGAAAAGAAAAGAAAAGAAAAGAAAAGAAAAGAAAAGAAAAGAAAAGAAAAGAAAAGAAAAGAAA
>NW_020955270.1:512117-515119 GCF_003031625.1 Empidonax traillii
AGAAAAGAAAAGAAAAGAAAAGAAAAGAAAAGAAAAGAAAAGAAAAGAAAAGAAAAGAAAAGAAAAGAAAAGAAAAGAAAAGAAAAGAAAAGAAAAGAAAAGAAAAGAAAAGAAAAGAAAAGAAAAGAAAAGAAAAGAAAAGAAAAGAAAAGAAAAGAAAAGAAAGAAAAGAAAAGAAAAGAAAGAAAAGAAAAGAAAAAGAAAAATCACAAACAAACAAACCAACCCCATAGCAATAAGACATTCTTAAGCCAAGCCATTCACAGGGCTTGGATTTATACAGATTTAAGAGTAGAGATGAAATGCTGAGGCAACAAGCACAAGCTTTCTTAGAATGTAATCTCTAAGAAACTTTGATTTATTTGGCTTAGAGCATACGGTACACAATTGCTCATTGTTTAGATAACAGGGAGAACATAAATTCTTAATGTGTTGTAAACTTTGAGTGTACGAAAAAATTAAGACTAGGCAAGCATTGAGACCCGGTGGAACAAAAGCTAGGAAGCAGAGAATAGAGCTCCTCTGCTGGTTCCCTGTTACTTTTAATTTCACCATAAGTGATAAAGTGTCAGAGGTATTTTTAATACAAAGTCAAATGCAATTCTTATTTGTACATTTTCAGCAAAAGCAATCAACAAATATTTAGCAAACACATAATTTTTGATTTATATTTATATTTTGATTTATATTTATATTGATTTATATTTTGTTTGTGTATGCATATATCTGCACAGATATTTGTACAGATTTAAGGGCAATTACTAGTTTCTGGTCTAATCCAATCCTGGTACATATTCAGAGAAATATTTTAGATCAGACATGGACTTAGCCCTCTAAATATACTAGATTTGAGACGTTAGAGTCCATTCCAAGTTTAAGAGAAACTTCTTTGTTTGTCATGACTACCACATAAAACTAAGAAAGGACACTTCCAAAAGAGGAACAGAAGAGAATATTGTAAGATGAACACCGTTAACTGAGCGATAGCTGTTGGATACTAATAAAAAACATTGTCAACTTCCTTTGAGTCAGCCTGGGCAAAAGACAGTGGCTGAAGAATTTTAGGATGTAAAATTTCGACTGCTCTCCTCATTTTCCCACATAGTTTCACAAGTTGAATCAAAGAATCAAGACATCATATTCCAGTGATTCCAGAGCAACACTAGTTATAGTTGAGTTAATAATTCAGAAGTCATGCCAATGTGAATATGGTCTATATTAGTAGCATGTACACTGAACATCACAAAAGTCTTGCCTAAACAAGGATTCTTAAGAAATATAGGGCAAATTAATTGAAGTTATTAATTTAAAGCAAAGGTGCATTAAGACTTTGTTTCCTTTAGACTGTCACATTCATAGTGGTTTTATTTCAGTTTAAGCTAATCCTACTCAAAATAAATAAAAGTATCTTTATTTCTGTAAGAGGTCATAACCAGTGGGCAAATCCATTCATATCTGTGCATCAGCTCTGGATGATTCCTCCTCACTTCTCTGTGTTTCCTGTTTACATTAGACCGACTTTAATTTTTGACCCTCTAATCAGGTACATGATTCAGGCATCTGATCACCATGTTGATTTCCAGACATACCTGTAAGGTATGTAAGTTAGAAGAGTCCCCCTGCCAAAAAAAATCTAGCAAAGCTCACTATAGACCTGTCCTCCAAAACATCTTTTTTCCATTTCTGCAGCACTGCTATAAAATGTAGCTGTGTGAATGGTAAGAGCATACAAATCTTAGACTCGCTTGAAATAACAGCAAAATAAGTAATTTTTGGCAATATGTTTTGCATTACATTGGACAGAAAAACAACATAAATCACTATATAACATAAGTATTATTGTAATGGTGCTATAATTTACATTTGTTTTTCTCAGTGCTTGATTTCATTCCTTCAACCTTCATTTCTCCTTGCTATGGTCCACAATCTGCTTTGGAAAGACCTTGCTAATTTTAATATCGGTTTAGCAACTATCCCAGAGAGAGAAATGGCAGATAGAGGAAAAAGAGGGGTGCTAAGTGACAGCAACAAGGTGAGTAAGAAAAGGCAAATGACAATAGATTCAGATAGGAAAGCTCAATGTCTTTTGGTTTTCCCCAAGAAAAGGAGAGAAAGGAAATAGTATAGTCATGGAGACGGCAGAAGAGGGCAGAACATACTAATTTAGTTAACTATGTGAGAATGGCACCCATAGTTCAGGAATGTCAATCTCAGTCTGTCAAGAGAGTGAAGCATAAACAGCAAACCTACCAAAACCCAATCTAGCTGAAAAGCATGAATATTTTGTTCAGGCCCCCTTTTTTTTTTTTTTTTTTTACAGTTTCTATCCCCCTTGCTCTAGGGTTTTCTGTTTCCATCCGCCTTGTATTAGTGCTTGGAGAGAGGAATGCATTAGAATAGCAAAACAGGAGATGTTCTCAGATAAATTATGGTTTTTTGGAGTTATAGCAGCAATGAATTAATTAAATTACTTAATATCTAAAGCAGACATTTCATTTGCAGTTTGGTCACACAAAAGTCACTTCCAGTCAAGGACACTGAAGATATGGTTCTTTTCTAGTACTCTGCAATATATACCTCATATCTATATTTAAATTACTGCTAGTGATTATTTTAGTAACTGCAAGTTAGCATTTCCCTACATATTTTCAGTTTCCTTCTGACAAGTAACTTGTCACCCTTTTTATAAATTTAATATGCAGCTAAACTTAAACTGTCATATTCTTATCTAAGGATGCAGCTTAATGTTACAACTAAACTGATCTAACCATAAACTGCTATCAGAATGAGCAATCTTGCTTCCTATTTTCTCCTGCCAGCTATTTATTTCAACCTCTTCACCTCCCATTTTCCTGGAATGATTTTCTTACCCTTCCTTCCCTCCTTCCCTCCTTCCCTCCTTCCTTCCTTCCCTCCTTCCCTCCTTCCCTCCTTCCTTCCTTCCCTCCTTCCCTCCTTCCCTCCTTCCTTCCTTCCTTCCTTCCTTCCTTCCTTCCTTCCTT
>NW_020955270.1:515583-558531 GCF_003031625.1 Empidonax traillii
CTTCCTTCCTTCCTTCCTTCCTTCCTTCCTTCCTTCCTTCCTTCCTTCCTTCCTTCCTTCCTTCCTTCCTTCCTTCCTTCCTTCCTTCCTTCTTTCCTTCCTTCTTTCCTTCCTTCCTTCCTTCCTCCCTCTGTTTCTCCCTTTTTCTCTCTCTCTTTCTGTGTCTCTTCCTTTCTCTCCTCCTCTTCCCTTTCCTCCTCTTTTCCTTTTTTCTCCTTTCCTTCCTTTGCTCCTTCTTTCCTTCCTCTTATCTTCATCTTTCACTACTTTTTTCTCTCTTCCTCCCGAACAACACCGGCAGGGCTGACGTGAGGGTCAGGGCCAGTTCCAGAGGAGAGATGGGGGCAGGCAGGAGGCAGAACGGGTGGTCCCGACTCGCTGTTCCCCCTGGTGGAGCAGGAGTAGCCAGGGCTGGATGCCGGTAGAGGGAGCACAATAGTTAAGTGCTGGAGCAATACATGTGGCAGGAACAGGTTTGCCTGGAAAAGTCCTTTCCCATCTATTGCAACATCAAAACAGCAATTTAAAACAAGCAATGGCTTAAACTGAATAATTACTTTCCACTGCCCTCATAGCAGGCTTTATATTAGTCAGTTAGAATAATCACTGTTTATTTAACCATTTGGTCAGAATTCACATCAGGGACGTTGCCGTAAACAGACATGAAATCATTTCTAAAGAGCAAGGAGGTAACAGACTTACAGCTTTGAGAGAGCCAAAAGTGGCCTCGCAGCTCTTACAATTTCCATTAAGCAAGTAAATTTACGTAAGAAAATACATGTGAGCTAACACGAATAAAGTAACATTCACACAAAGTCAGGAAAGCCAAATGCTAAGCCTCAACTTCCTCAGTTTTAACTCCACGTTGTATATCCTGCAGTTTTTATGGTAGACCATAAATAACAAAATGATACATTAAGGTTTCCATTTAATAAGGAAACTAGAAATAGAAAATAACACGTGTACAACTTAGCCAAGTAAACACTGTGAAAACAGTCTTAAATTTTAGTGTTTCCTGAGTCTGGATTGAGGATGTTTTAGACCCACATCTGGATCAAATGATGTGACTTGAATTCTCATCTTCTCAGACATGAAACTGTGGCATAAGATATATTCTCATACTAGTATACGCCATTGCAATGGTTTGGGTTGGTTTGATTTCTTTTCAAATCTAGGGAAATTTAGTGTATTTAGATTGAAAAGAAACATTTTTAACTTTTGCAAGCAAAGTGATTAATTTTTAAACACTGTAAAACAGGTGAGAAGGTTAAGAAAAAACACCACTTCCTGAGAAAAATATGCTTCTTTAGACAACCACGTTTAAACAAGAGTGCGCAGTTTAATTGTACCTGATAATGATCTGTGTTGAATGAAATCACACCAGAACTACTACATTAGTTGTAATGAATTGTTCCATATTTACACAATCACGTGTGATTAAACAACACCTTTAGTTACATTTAAAATACAAGAACATACTTCCAAGAGTCTACTTTTTTTGACAAAAACATCTCTTCTGCCTTTGTGCTACTCATAGCAGAAAATTCCCACAGAGAACTCCAGCTCTCTCTTTATTTGTATAAAATATCATTATCTTTTTTAGGGCTCATCTGGAGTCTCTGGAATGTGAACATCTCACTTGGTTTAGAACTCTTAAATGAAAATGTCTACAAGTCAAATTAAAGAAAGGGCAATACAGGTACACAGAAGCATATGTACACTTGAGGACTGGAGTGTATATTTGAGATCCATGAGAACACAAGAAAAACAAGATGCATCTGGTGTACTGTAAGTACACTGTCAAGCATCTCATGCAAGTAACAATCTTCAACAGCTGCAGAACCCCTGAAAAACAGTCAGGCTTGGTTTTGAACTATGACGCTATTCAGAGTAGGCACGGTTATGGTGATAGCCTCAGATATGTTATCACACCCACCTTGGCACACCATACTTTCCTCAGAGAGTTGGACTGAAGTGGTTTAGAAGAAAATTTATCTTTCAGCTTCCTAGTCCTTTCCCACCTGGAATCCAGATGCCCTCCACGGTGGAGAATTACTTATTCTCAAGCCTGTGAAGGCTTATCCCTTGGGCACATGCCTTGCAGGCTGATGTCCAGAAGACGGGTCTGGGAGGAAGTGGTTGAGGATTCTGGGACTGAGACTGCACAAGGAAGCCCAGAGGTTCCTCCACAGTTGCACATGGGGCAGCTGCCTGAAGTACCTAATTTTCTCTGCAGCTTCCCCCTCCATTAAAAAACAAAATAAAATAAAACAATCAAAAACAAAAACAAACAAACAAACAAGAAAACCAACCAACCAAACAAACAAACAAAAACCCAAAACCAAACCAAACAATAATCTGCCAACTTTATTATGATGATTTCAAACCAATCATTTAGGTAACAGGGCAATACTCAAGTAACTTTGGAGATTTCACTTGCTGCCACTAAATAACAGTTTTATCCGCAATGAAAAAGCAAAGAGTAAGCTGGGGTATAGTAACACAGGAGTTCCATAAACCATGATGGAGAAGGAAAACACAACTTCTGGTAGCCAAAACAAACAACAGAGTAAAACCATATTACAGAATTTCAGATTATATTTTGGTAAACTCATTCTCAGAGTACAGACACTAAAAGAACATTTTCCTGGAGACTCTAGCACCAGATTGCAAGAGTAGATGTGACATGCCCCTTTAGGAAGGACACACATCCTACCTGGGGTAGGTCAAGGTCTCTCAGCTTCTACTAGCACTGCGTTCTCTGGCAGGAGGAGACCTTCTACAAAGAGCCTCCAGCAGACCTATTGCTACTTGATCTTGTTTGTCAGGTTATCAACTGTATTACAAATTCTATTTTTATGGTGTCTTTTCCCATTATTTTTAATACATACTTACAATGTTCTTTGCAGCATTATCAGAGCAGAGATCAGCATCAAACAGAGATGACCAACTCCATTCTTTCAATTAGTATGAGTAGTTGTCTAGCTTCTCAGCTTGGCCTGAAATACCTTGCTTCTCCAGTGTGTCAAATCTACCCAGAAAAGACATAATCAAAGAATCTTTATTACCCTTTGAAAACTGATTTGGAATCATAATCGCCTACTTATGGCTTTCTGATGAGGTTGCAACTAATGAGGTTGCATTCCTTGTAATTGTTTCTGAGAAGCCTTGAAAAGCTAAAACTGGCTTGTTCAGCAAAACAGCAAGTGGAAGGCAGAAGGAAAGGGAGAATTTTAAATATACAATTGTTTCAGGGCTTCCTAGCGCCAGTGTTTTGGAAACATATTCTGCTTTAGTCTCTCTCTCCAATAAAAATTGGTAATAGTCCAAAACTAAAATCTTTTGTTTTTTAAAAGTATGCCTTTGTTAGATGATTTTTTATAATAAAAAGTTTAAACAGTTATTAATAAAGAAGTGTCTCTTTTTTTGCCTCACAGACACATGGGATTCTTAAGACCCCAGTTTCACAGTATTCTATCAGTGGATTTTTTTCATATACCTCAGGAATAAACATAAGTATAGAAACAGAAAAAAATTACAAGAACGGGGTTTTCAGAGAAACTGTCATTGCAATGACTGATTTTTAGTGAGCTCCAGATAGGAAATAACATACATAGCATGACTACAATACCAAACAAGAAATACAGGACAATGTTAAATCAGGAAATTAAAATTATGTTTCCTGAAGTAAATTATCTGTGCTGCAGAGAGAGACTTATTGATTGGCCTGATGTTGGTCCATATATGTAAGGTTTAGCACGAAGGGTGGATGAAGTGTTAAATTGTTTCAGCCACACTGTCAGACTAAAGTTCTGAATTTCAGGAGTCAAGGAAGAGTGCAGCATCTAAAGCATCACCAAGTACTTTCTCTAAGGTCAGTCCAACAAATCCTCACTGGAACTGTTACAGATATACTTAACAATTAGAAAAAGATGGGTTAGTAAATGCCCATTACTGTGACTAGGAGGGAAAAATGTTTTTCATTATCAAGCTTTTTACCTTTCTTGGACATCCATGATATTCAAGGAGGATTTCTCAACTTTATTTCAGTCACTCTGTTACAGTAGCCCAGAAAATTCAGACATGAAGCAGTGTCAGGCAGAGTGTAACTATGTGGAAATTTTCCACTCCTGTAATCACAAAGAAGCTAGGATCAGATACTAAAACAGGTTTATAATCTTAGGCATTTACTATTTTAGTTTATACAGCGAAGGGTTGGTAACTCCACTAAAAGTATGATTTATTAATTGGAGGATTTATCCACTCCCTTTTATTTGAAAAAGAAAGTGATAAAACTCCCTTGGTTGAGATGTTAACATGGGACATTTAAACCATTTTAAGGAATAAACATGTGAAAGCAAAGAATTAGGGCAGTAGTCAGTTTGGATCCAAATAAAAATACAGCTTTTGTCACTGACCAAGATGCATATTGTAAAATAATGCAATGGGTTTTCCTGGACATGATGTGAATATTTGTAATATAACTGCCTCTGCCATAACTCCTTCTCAAATTGTTACTTGGACCAAAAAGAAAAAAAAAAAAAAAAATTTGTCTTTAAAGCTCCTGCTATACCAAGTTCCCTTCCAGTCATATCATAACCCATTTTTACAACAGAAATCCCTAGGGAAAGCAAGAGGAAATTTCAAAAGCTCTTTATTTCAACAGAGTTGGCTCATCATAAGCAATTGTCTCAAGTACACTTATTTGAATTATCTTAAGGTCAGAACCTTATTAAACAGGAAAAACTGATATAACAAAGTTTATATTAAAGTATCTTGTTTGCAGAATCATGTCCTATTGCCAAACCTGGCATATCTTTTAACTCCTTGATGATTACCCAAGAGAACTCAGTCATTAAACTGAACTTCCCTGCACTCACTTTTTCATACATCTGTGCCAAAGCCCTGAATCTGAATCTACCTAAACACATTGGAATGCCTGTCGAGGAACAGATTAATACTTTTTAGTTCCTGCTTAATACATTTTCCTAAAGTGTTTTGACTGTGAAAGCAAACACAACAGCCAAAATCAGTATCAGATTCACCACTGAGTTCATCATTCAAGTTCATCAAGTGCTGGGTCCTGCACTTTGGCCACAACAACCCCCTGCAGCGCTACAGGCTGGGCACAGAGTGGCTGGAGAGCAGCCAGGCAGAAAGGGACCTGGGAGTTTGGATTGACAGGAAGCTGAACATGAGCCAGAGTGTGCCCAGGTGGCCAAGAAGGCCAATGGCATCCTGGGCTGCATCAGGAACAGTGTGGCCAGCAGGAGCAGGGAAGTGATTCTTCCCCTGTACTCAGCGCTGGTGAGGCCACCCCTGGAGTGCTGTGTCCAGTTCTGGGCCCCTCAGTTCAGGAAGGATATTGAGGTGCTGGAGCGGGTCCAGAGAAGAGCAACCAGGCTGGTGAAGGGACTCCAGCACAAATCCTATGAGGAGAGGCTGAGGGAGCTGGGGTTGTTTAGCCTGGAGAAGAGAAGGCTCGGGGTGACCTCATCACTCTCTACAGCTTCCTGAAAGGAGGTTGTAGCCAGGTGGGAGTTGGTCTCTTCTCCCAGGCACCCGGCAGTAGGACAAGAGGGCATGGTCTTAAGCTCTGCCAGGGGAGGCTTAGGTTAGATATTAGGAAGAAATTCTTTACAGGGAGGGTAATCAGGCATTGGAGTGGCCTGCCCAGGGAGGTGGCTGATTCACCATCCCTGGAGGTATTTAAGAAGAGACTGAATGTGGCACTTAGTGCCATAGTCTAGTAACCACAGTGGTAGTGGATCAAGGATTGGACTTGAGGATCTCAGAGGCCCTTTCCAACCTGGCTTATTGTATGATTTTATGATTCCTGGCTGGTGGCTCAGAGTGGCTGTCGGCAAAATATCACTCATTTCTTTAAACTTTTAACAAAGCTGGAGCTTTCAAACCATATTCTGATATGTTTAAATTACAAAGACACACACTGCTCTGTTGGTTGTCCTTGGTAGATGAGCAATATGTAGTTAAATCAGGAGTCCCTAAAGAGCAGAAGCAAGACTAACAAGAAATAGGAAGGATATCTCTTGGGTTTTTTTCAGAGTAGATTTTAACAAATTAATTTAAATGTGGTTGCAGGAGTACACATTCATTTCTGGAAAAGCTCTTTCCTGTCATTTATGAGCTACAACCTCTCAACAGCTGAACCCAGTCCATGGTGCATGAGTTATATTTGCAGCATTAGCTGTTCCTCAGAGAAGAATTCAGCACATCCCAATCCCATCAGGAGGTGGGGAGAAGGACACCAGTGATACCTCCTCAGCTTTCTCTGAGCTGCAGATCACTGTCAGTCATCTACTTCAGCGGTTACCCTGCTGAAGAGTCTTTCTTCTATGAGCAACCATCAGGTAAGCAATTTCAGCCCTTCCCTTCTATTCTGCCTTGCCAAATCTGCAATCCACCAGTTACATGTGATCGGTGCAGTGGCTGAAGTTATCTGCCCAATCCCAAGAACCTCAAAAACCATCTGCTCAAACTTGAGCAGATGCAAGTGGGAGTGCAGTGTTTCTGTTAAGAAGGTCGTTTTTATTCACTGACTGATAAGAGAGGCTCTGCTGACACTATGTCATCCATAAGAAGAGTTCAAAAAACTGAAAATTAGTATGTAATGATGCTGGCAAATCCTTTCCACCTGATCTATTGTTTGATATGTTTTGTATCTTTTCTGTATGTGTCTACAAGAACTGCATATTAATAGGAATATAGGAAATTAATATATTTTAATGTCACAGTTCCATAATGTTATTTTTCAAAATATAATTTTTAAAAAAATACAACCATGTTCTTAAATATTTTACTGATTTCTGATATAAAATATATTGGTTTATGCATTTTACAAACCCATATCATAAAATCTAAAAGTAACATTATGAGAATTATATATATTATAAAACCTATTTCACAGGTAGGTATTTACAGGATGTTTTTCTAATTCCATTGAGAATTACTACTTTATAATATGAACCTTGCTGTAAAAAGGTTGCACTAGGTAGAACCTAATTTTTTCATCTTTGCTACATTTATGCAGTGTCATGAAAAACACGTATGTTAAAATATGTTATTTATATATTATTATTATCTCTATATTATTTATTATATTAAAATAAATTCTGATAAAATACAAATATATTAAAACATTAATTAATTATATTCATTGTAACAAGGGGTAGAAGTGGTTTTCCAACTTTTCTGATCAAAAACATGTCCAACATTTTTTTAAAAAATTGAAAATATTTTGGGGATTGTTTTTCGCCAAACTTGTTTGACAACTAAGGAGTGATGGTAAATTAATCTCTAGGTAAATATCATGGCAACATTGTAAATAATTATACTTGCATTATTTTAATGAATATTTTAATTATTGATATTAATTTATTTATGAAAATGCAGCTCTTAAAACATTTCTGTGGCCTTTAAAGCTATAAGAGGCATATCGTCAGCAGTCCAAGTTTCACAATCACCTTGTCAAGTAGCTGATTATATCTTGCACAGCCAAATAATGCTGATTCAGGCCATAGCACTACTGCTTTTGAGCACTGCACCAGGGTTTAGAGCCAGACTTTCACATAAGCAACAAAATTATGATTAGTTCTTTCTTTCCTCTGCTGACACCCCTGATGAACATTCAGATTTATTTTCCTGTGGATCTAGAAGTCCATTTCAGATACTGCTCCTTGGAAATTACTAGAATACATAAGTCTAATTTTACTCTGATATTTGCGGTAGATGAACTGAGCAACCTGCATTTTCACCAGCTGCAGGTGGTTGTCTCTGGAAGTTAATGGCTCAGAGAGAGATGTTCCAGGAAGAGGAAATTATTTGAGGCCTTATCAGAATTAAGACCTTCAAGTAATGCCAGTTAAATAGTCCTTATTTCCCAAGTTGTGGGCCAAAGTGATGGATTTGAACTGGGATGGGTTGGAGATTTCCAATAGAAGAGGGATGTTTCTGAATGTATTTGTGTATTTGTATTAGGGCTATTTTTGAATTTTCTTTCATCATTATTTTTTTTCAAGCATAAGTTTATACTTTAATTTTTTAAAAACTGCAGTTCTTAAGATAAAGATGTTAATTTCTGACTTCGCAAATTGTTGTGGGGAGGAAACAGAAAGTGGCAGGGAGTAAAGACTTCCAGCACTGGGAGTCTGGAGAGCCTTGGAAGTTGGCAGCCTCCAAAAAAGGCAAGGCCCCTGCCCAAGGTCCCATGTTCAGCCCCTGTAGGGCTGAGCTTCCTGGCATTGCATGCTACTGGTGAGTGGATGTTTCCCAGCTTCCAGATTCTGCTGGAGGGCAGTAAGGCAGCAAGTAAAGGAGAGTACTTATTTTTACTTTTGAAAAAAAAATCCATTTAAGAGATAAGAATTTTGGAGGGTTTTTTATGACTTGGAATAAAAATTTGACTGTTCCTCAATTCAGATTTAACTTTAATAAGCCCCAAAATTAATAATCCTTAGTTCAATAAAAACATTGAGTAACACTTGAATTTTATTCCTACTGCAAGCATTGCATAAGGCCTGACTAAACTCCTAGAATATTATTTGATTTTGTGCTATGCTTGCTGAGCAAAAAATACAACCTTATGGTCTTTGGTATTTGGGGAAAAGGAACAAAGACCCATTTTTATTAAAATTAAACCAGAAGGCAAGTCTGTGTACAACAAATGTGTGTGGGAAACTTCCTCCCCAGAAGTTTTAGGCATGATTAATAAAGCACACCTGCAACCTTTATTGTGTGAACACAAGGAACCTGAGGGGAAAAAAAAATGGACGAAGAGCCACTAGTCCAGGATATGAAACCTTAGAAAACGGTAGAAGTTACAAACAGCTACTGTAAAATGAAGCACAGGATTTAGAGGCACACAGAAACATAAGGATGAAGGTGCCAAATTGAATACTATTGATAATGACACTGTAAATAAGAACTAATATAAGTAAAAGTAAATTGAATTGAGTTAAAAAATCAGCCTCTGATAAAGAATAATGGTGCAAGTTTTTTGGACTAATGTTGGAAATCTCTGTGAAATCTTTAAATTAGATTTGGTTATAAACAAAGATCTTGGTATTTTTATTTGAGACAAAAACAACTGCAAATGCACATCATTACAGCAGACTATAACACTGGATGTCCAACCTATAAATAACAGGGCTAGGCTAGTTAGCCCTGAATGGGGGAGCTCTCAGCTTACAATCAGCTGAACCCATAAGAAGTGAGGGTGTCTTCAATTTTGTTTAAGAAAGTAGTTAAAGCAGCTAAATCATTTGGTGATAACAAAAAAAATATGTGATCATAGAATCATCGAACTACCAAGGCTGCAAAAGCCTTCTAAAATCACTGTGTCCAAGCATTAACCCAGAACCATGATGTTCACCATTAAACCATATTCCCAAGTGCCATAGCCACATGCCTCTAGAACACTTCCAGGAACTGTGGTTCCCTCATTTCCTGGGCAGCCTGTTCCATTGCCTAACTACACTTTTCATTGAAGAAATTTTTCCTAATATCCAATCTAAACCTCTCCTGCCACAACTCAAGGCCATTTCCTCTTATCCTGTCACTTTTTAAGTGGGAGAAGACTTGCTTTACTTGAAGTGGAGGGACAAACAAAAGCTGACCTGCAATGCAGGCCCCAATTTCAGATGGGCAAACTAAGAAATTCACTGAATTATGAAGTATTCTGGTTTTGTGATAAAGAGTAGCCCCAGTCTCTTATTTCCTTCTTCACAGTCACTAAGAGGCTTTGGAATGAATTTAGTTCCCATTTTGGGGACACTTAGTGGAATTTGTTGAGTGACAAATATTTTTAACAATAAGTGCTGCTAAGTGTTAAGAAAACCTAGTTCTGAATGCCTTCCACTGTCACTTAACAATGTCTATGTAGTTGTGTTCATATTTTGATGTCCATGTTGTACTTATAAAGTTGTGATAAATATTTAAATTTTTGTGAATACTTTAGGTTAGATGAGATGTTCTTATAAAATTTACTTGCAAATCTACAAATATTTAATCTTTAAATGGCAGTGGGAATTTGTAGGCACAGATGAATGCTAGAATGAAACTCAAATTTTAAGGTTCTAGTTCTGGATCAAAGATCATGCAGCCATGAGTCATTAAGTATGCTTGCATTTTAAAATCACCCAGTACTTCAGGTGCATTCCAAAAATATTGCTTAATTACCTTGCCAACTTGTTTGGATTTATGCCAAATAACTGACTTTCCCCAACCAGCATACATTCTGGCTCTGTGCTTTGGCTATCTCTGCCTGATGTATAACCTATCTATATTTCTAGGAACTGAACTGTAAAGGCCTATAGAATGGTAGAAAGACACATACACCATGATCAGAAGAAGATATGATGTAAGCCAGTATAAACAATCATAATAATGGTAATACTATAAATTATAAACCAAACTGACAAAATTCTGGGAAAAATCTTTATGTATATAATTATCAACTCTAAGATCGTACAGTCAAGTCTCACTTTTTCATTTTATCTAATTCACAAACCTTTGCTGTCTATTAAGAATACAGAGGTACCCCAGTAGGTGTTTGGATTCTCATTAGCTCTTTGCAGCTCTCCACTGCCAAGAAACACAAGAAGGGAACAGGAGCATACCTTACAGAATATCCAGACAAACTCATGACATTGGATAACAACACTAATGTTATGTATGTATGTTATTCCAGTATGGCATTTGCAGTTTAAATGGAAAAGCAGTTCAGTTTTCATCTCTGGAATGATGACTGGCAATTAAAACAAAGAATTTTATAGGTCTGTATTTTTTGGAAAATGATTGAAATCAGAATTGCCATAATGAAATCCCTGTTGGTATTTTAATTTAAACTCAGAGGTTGTTGCTGGGGTATTTTTTGTCAGATTTAAAAGGACATCTGCCTCTTCAAGAATTTCTACAGTCACAGTAGAAAATAAAAACTTTTAAAAAATCATATGTTTAGTTTTCTACTTTCTAATATTTCAGATTGTGTGATGTCTGGAACCCAGAGAGACTGATCAACAGTGCCAAATCTTTTCTCTCTGGAAACCAGAGAGAATATACTGCATCAGCTGTTATTAAGAACCAGATGCAGAAGAAGAGCAAATGCCCAGTTTGTCAATATTCACTGGAGCACTAGTTTTCAGTAACTTATTTGATCTAGCAGGAATGAACAAAGCATGCTCTGGTAAGAGCTGCTTACAGGTACCACAAGTTGTTCATTCTAGTATTCTTCATGCAAGTTAGTATTGATTAAATCTGATGATTTAATGTGGAGATGCCCTCCTACCATCAGATAAATTTGCTTCACAAATATCTCAATGGCAATCATACACTTTTAGTCTCCAGGCCCACCCTCATTCTCTCTGTCATACAGAATAAAATGGTTTTACTTGAGCCTTTTCTTCAAGCTGGACTTTAGACTTCCTGAACTAGGTAAGAGCTTCTGCATTCAGGTAATTAGTCTTCGATAAAGCAGCTGTAAGGACAGTGAAGAAAAATAGCTGTTATAACAAGTCTGTAATATTACCTCATTTCCATCAAATATCTTTTCAACAGATGCCAGCAAATCCCTATCTTGTCTCCTGCTTGAATTCTGTGGTGCCTGTTATAACAAATTTTGTTAGGAAGACAATTCAGAAGTGAGATTAGATTTGTTGCTGCTTCTGAAGGTATTCAAAAGGGGAACTGGAAAACTTGAACTATAAAAGTTGAACTAGCTACTGCTTAGCGACTGTTCTGTTCTGTTCTGCTTATTATCCATGACGGCAGCAAACAAATTCCTCTCTACATTAATGCTGCTGATGAGTTCTCTTATGATTATGAAATCCAAGGAATGTTTTCACTACACAGTTGTCAGACTTAATTTAGTGGCTCACTCTTAAAAAAGGCTCCCTTTTCTTCAACTCTCTGGACATTTGTTGTTGAAATTAGTACGTTTCAAATGTACTTACACCCCTGTAAATCATCTTCTGCCATTTTCTGTTGTTGTTAGGAACATCATGAGTTTATAAATCAGTGGACCTTTCACATTTTCAGGATTATATCTAGAAAATCTTAATAACCCTTAAGCTGACTCCCACAAGAGTGTTTACAACATTTAAATGTCTTACGGGGATAATCTGCCTCCATACTTTCAGATCTCACGGCCAACCACTTCAAATGTACATTAGAAAAACCCCTGCTGCATTTGTTCTTAGTAAGATTTCAGTGTCTGGTACCTCCTGCCATCAGAGAATTTCCATGGTCTTTGAGGCAAATTAAGGAGAAGTGAGAGTTTCTTAATGTGGCCGTGTGACAGCACACTGGAGATGTTACAACACTGCCCTGCAGGATTTAAGTTTTGTTCTCAGTTTGATACCTTCTCTCTTCATAGTCTCATCCAGAGTCTTCTAAAACCCCTAAAGCCTTTGATAATCTGTGGTTTATTTCATCATGTGGGTGCGCATCTCATAAATGGTGCTTCTTAGGGAATTACTTCATTCAGTGCAGACAGCAAATGCCTAATAGTTATGTTAGCCAGCTGGTTGATAAGTTTTTCTACTCTTTTTAAATGAAGAGTAGAAACAAAGCTATCATAAGTCCTGTGGACTTCACAGTACTAATATCACCTTTTTCAAGAGAGTGTTAGGATCACCTGGACCATCGTTATATGTAACCAATGAATTAGAGAAGGAGGACTCTAACACTAAAATCATGAAAAAGAGCATCGTTAGTAAAAGAAGAAAGGTCTTCAGAGAGACAGAGGATTTAATAAAAATCCTAGGCTGAAAAAGCTTGCTGGGAAAGAAAAAGGGAAATTATTTCTCCATTTTGAAGAAGCAAGTGGATAAATTGAAGGCAATTCATAAGAAAAGTAAAATAAAGAAAAATGAGTTAAATTAAAAAATTGCCCTTCTTAAATATTTATGACTTCAATTGATGGGATTTTTATTCCTGATGGACAACTTGCAGACTAACGAATTTTTAATTGTTATGCAATTAAGGGTGATGGTCTTTTGCTAAATCTTGAGTTTCAGCCACAGTTTATGTAAGTCATCCACATTACTCAACCTATAATGATGTACTTGGCTTCATTATTTGTGATCTGGTTCTCATTTGTTTGGCACTACACTCTAAGATTGCAGTGACTCAGATTTCCTTCAGTTTTACAACAAAAAGTACTAGCATGTATTGCATGAGGCATCTCAAATTTATTCACTTGTCTGTGGTCTTTTAGTGCAGGTTTCTCAAGCAGGTGTATCCAGACACAAACCTCTGTGTTCAGAGAATAAATAGGAACTCCCTGCTGTAGTATCACTACATTGACTTCTTCACTATATAAAGACTGATATATATTTGAAGTTTTTAATGTTATTTGAAATTTTTCAGTTCCAGGATGTTCCTGAGAATTGACTTAATCATAGTGCTTTATTTTTAATAGAGTTGAGATCTATATCTTTCTTCATAGGCATATTTATTTTATTAAGGTGTGGAGGAGAAAGCTATGCTGAAACCATGAAGGAAAAAAACAAAAATTGCACATAACCTACTTGGCAGTGTGTCCAGCAAAAATTGATTAACCTTTATTAAGATAAAGCACTGCTGAAGCTGAACTCTTTTAACTGAAGCAGGAAGGTAGGAGTCGTCCACTGTGGTGTTATGGTATCTTTTGCTTATAAAAAAAGAACTGCTATACATTTTAATCAGCTTTAAGTCAATTAATTTTTTCCTTTAAGCAATAAAAAGGGCTATCCAAAAGTTCATACTGATAAAGTGAAATGGATTCCAGAAGTTTAATAGACTTTGGGATTTAACTTGTATGTATATTCAGACAGCAGAAACAATGGTGTAAAGTTCAGCATATGCTAACCAAAGAATGTAATCAGTTTCCCTTGACAGTCTAAACTTCAACTGTTTCTCCATGCACATGGACTTGTTCTCACTGGGTCCAGCTAGAATTAGTAAAACTCAAGTTGTTACAGTTAAACCAAAGAGTCAAGTGTATGCTATTTTCATATCTTTACTTTTTTCATCCCTACTCAACCAGAATACAGTGTGTCCAGGGGAGGTGGGGGGGGAGCCTACAGAAAGAAAAGATGAACTGTTGGATGAATTTTTTTTAAATGAGATTTTTAAAATGCAGATCAGTTTTTCTGATGGGCCTGGAAGTAAGGTAGAATTTGAAGAGATCTTGAATTTAATTCTTTGACTCTAGATTCCAATGGTTATTTCTTTGGGCCTATCACTCCAAATAGTAGGTGGGGAAGGGGATGGAAGAGGACTTTAAAAAGCCCTAGCAGAGATAAAAATAGATGATTTTTGTATGCTGAGATCAGAGGCCCTGTATAATGATTACAGAGCACTCTGGAATTAATTGACACTGCAAGAAGAAACCCAGTGAAGCCTGAGAAACCACATTTTGATAAGAGACATCTTCACACTTTCAAAGACTCAGTCACAGAACCATAGAATCATAGAATGGTTTGGGTTGGACCATCTAGTTCCAAACAACCTGCCATGGGCAGGCACACCTTCCACCAGACCAGTTTGCTCAAAGCCCCATCTAACCTGGCCTTCGAACAGTTTCAGAGATAGGGCATCCACAGCTTCTGTGGGCAACCTATTCCAGCACCTCACCACCCTCACAGTGAAGAATTTCTTTCTAATATCCAATCTAAACCAACTCTCTTTCAGAAGCCATTCCTCATTCTCCTAACACTGCACACTCTTGTAAACAATCCCTCTCCAGCTCTCTTGTAGTCCCCTTTCAGTACTGGAAGGTGCTCTAAGGTCTCCCCAGTGTCTTTTTTTTTCCAGACTGAACAATCCCAACTTTCTCACACTGTCTTCACAAGAGAGGTGCTCTGGTCCTCTGATCGTCTTCATGATCCCCCTCTGGAGTCACTCCAGCAGGCTCATCTCATTCTGAAGCCAAGGGTCCCAGTGGTCGACACATCACTCCAAGTTGGGTCTTATAAGAGCAGAGTACAAGGGTAGAATTCCCTTGACCTGCAGATCATGCTGTTTTGGATGCATCCCAGGATGCATTTGGCTTTCTGGGCTATGGGTGCACACTGTTGGCCCATGTTGTGCTTCTCATCCACCAGTATCCGCAAGTCCTTCTCACCAGGGCTGCAAGATGAAAAACCCAAATCACAGACTGCAGCAACTGGATGCAAAGAGCCACAGTTTTGTGGTCAGGGTCTGTAACACTCATCCTGTAGATAAATAAATGGACAAGCTACACCAAATAGTCACCATGAGGTTTTGAATAAAGTCTGTGTTGAGGTAGCTCTATCTTAGTTATAACTGGACAGATTTATCATCAAAAGCAGGAAAGAAATAAGAAAATCTGTAACATAATCTAATGATCATTTTGTCAACAAAAGATAGACAGTTTTGTGTTCTCTGACTATTGCAATGGTTTTAATAGAAGTTGGGTATTTCTTACAATATCAAAACATGTTTTAGCAGTGGCCAAAATATTAACTAAGAAATTAGTAAGTCCTCCTGACCATGGGTAAAGGCTGTGTGTATGCCTGCAAGATGTTCTTGACTTACTCTCTTCTTTTTTATTTTCTTTTTCCACTGTAGCTTCAGACTGACTCTTACAAAACAGGAAAAACCCACCAATTTATTTTTTTTTCTATAAAATGGTCTATAAAAAAGACAAATATAGAAGACTGGATGGCCATTGCACTGATTCATTTTGGCAATTCACAACAATATTATGAAAAATTCACTTGGTTCCTGGAGTTTGACTCTATGTCATTATTGATGAAGTTCCTGGAGTACTAACTCAAATTCATTTAATCAAATCCCTAAGCAACTCCAAGGATTTCAATTCTCTTTCTCCAGGACACACTGTTCCAAAATTAGAATGTGTTTTCTCAGAAATTACTTTAGTGGTAATCTAAATGAAACTTTACATTCCCACATGTGACCTGAGATTTCAATAAACAATTTGAAGTGATGCTAATGGCAGCAATCAGATTTCAAACTGTTCAAATATATAACACTAAGGATCTGTAAGCAGTGGACAGGCTTCGCCTTCCTCTTCCAAGATCACTTCAGTTGGCTTCAGATATCGTATCATGATTACTTTCTTCCCATGAGGACAATGAGGAAGGTCTGCATTCCTCATTCTGTTATGCAACTCACCTTGACTTGCTTTTTACATTTGAGACTGTCCCAAAATTGTAAAATATTATAATCTTGTTACATAGATGTTTTATTTTCAGAACAGCAATAACAGGAACATTAGAGTTTCAGGAAGAGCAATAAAAGTAAAAACACACATTACATAATGTAGTTTCAAGAACCTGCAAAGAATTAGTTGGAACTGTAAACACACTCAGATGGACTGTAATAATTCTGAATCAGAAAATCAGAAGGAGATCACTAAGACTGTAATTCCATACTGGCAAAACTATACTTTCCTAAAACAAATTATTAGGCCTACAGGAGCCAGTGAACCAAGAGAGGAGTAATTTTCTTTGTGCCGGGCTTACAGTGAAGAAAAACATCTCCTATCCGCATATGCCATGCTCATTTTTCTTAGGACAGACGTGAAATATATCCTTCCAAGGGCAATCAACCGGAATATCATCTTAACCTGCCTCCTTCTTGAGTTGACTGATTTTTAGTATCAGGGCCCAAGAATGGTGAAAATTGAATGGATGGGACCTACAGTCATCCCACGCGGAAGTGCAGGATCAGGAAACTAAGGCAGCTTGATCCTAGCGGATACAGCACTTTCAAAGCAGAGAAGTGTGTGCAAAGACCAGTCCCAAAGGCAGAGTCACTATACTGTCATAAAATCCTTCCAGTTTTCTGCAGCTTTGCACTGTAATAGATGTAATACAGACTGGAAAAAAAAAACAGACTGAAATACAAACGTCACGTTGCTGGCTTATAGGTACTGTTACAGTCAGGAGAGAATCAGTGCTGTGTCTAAACTTCACGGTCTCCATACATGACTTGTGTCACCCAATGGAAAGGAGGCCATTTTAAGATTCAGATGTGAACCCCAACTTTGATCTAAAACTACGGAATTTGAAAAAAGACAAAACAAATTTAGTAACTAAGGATACTTTATATTCCTTTCCCATGACTTTAGAGACTTTCCATATTATACAAAATTCAAACTAGTAACCTACAAACTAGTTTGTAAAAATTTTTTTCAAACTGTATAATTTTTCAGGCTTTTCATTCCTCTATATAACACCAGATAAAAACACACATAACTCTATGGCTTTTTCAGGTAGTTCCACATTGAACCATTCATAAGATTAAAAATTAGCATAAATTCTGAGTCAAGCAAGATCACTTAAAAGAAATTATCCTCTTTACCTTATCCTTTATCAAATGGTCAAAGTAATTATTAAAATTTATGATGTTAGTTACGCAAGACACAAATGCCAATGAACACCAAAATGCCTCTAAAACAAAATAACACTCTTAATGTTGAAAGATTAAAGAAGGTCTATCAAAATAACCTGCTGTTACATTCACTAATAGAACCTGACCTGCTCTTCAAAGAGATGAAAGCACTGAGGCACTCTGGGGAGTACAGTTGCAAGTGGCTATCCTCATGAGCAGACTTCAGAATTTATCTCTCAATCCTACAGACTTTGAAGCATTAGTTGAAGGGTCAAGGCTACCCTTTCAGCACTTGCTCCTTGGTTGCAGGTCTCTGACTGCACGTTCATACTTGAAAGCCCCTCTTTAACAAAAGCATCTAATGTAACACAAAAGGGATATAGGATTGTATTATCCCTTTGTCTAGTCAAGGATGCTGACAAAAATGGCATACCTCATTCTCTTTGGATGAAACTTCAGACGCTCCATGATGGTCTAAGCAAGAAAGAACATCAAGAAGAAAAAGAATACTGACGTGAAAAAAATGTCTCTTCCTATATCGTGTGTCCTACGCACACAAAGCCATCATAGTCCAATGACAAACTAAAGATAAAAAAGATGATCTTTAAAGACAACACACCCACATCAGAAAGGGAATACAGAAGTAGCAAACACAGAGATTTCCCCAAAAAGGGTGAAACAAAAGTAAGTCTATTTCTGACAATATAGAGTTTACATCAAAAATACTAATACCAAAATATTCTGATACATATAATTTTTCAGGACACATACTGGTCTTCTCTTTCCACTGTATTTTTCTTAAAAGACAGAGATTCTTAGCAGTATGAAGCAGTGCATCATGAAAAACAAAACTACATGAAAAGGGCTGCCAATATAAAGTAGCAACACAAAGCTGAGCACTCATAGACATGAATACTAAAAAAGCAGTTCAACCTTTCCAAAGCTAAGATATGAAAGCCTTATTTAAAATAATTTTTTTAAAGTAGCATCAAGAGCAGACTTGATCAAATTTATTCACAAAGTTCTTGGAATGATTCTAGCTGGAATACAAATCTCTGCAACTTTGGTCCAGAAGA
This sequence comes from Empidonax traillii, assembly GCF_003031625.1. Taxonomy (NCBI): domain Eukaryota; kingdom Metazoa; phylum Chordata; class Aves; order Passeriformes; family Tyrannidae; genus Empidonax; species Empidonax traillii. The sequence goes on from NW_020955270.1 coordinate 534,039, forward strand.
GAGAAAACCAATAAACCCACCCCAGCTTTTGCAGCATTTTGTTTGTAATGTCTGATCAGAGTTTAGCTTGTATGATCCAAACAAAGTTGAGCAACATTTGATTATGATTATTTGATTTGATTTTCTGAAGTATTTGTACAATTGAATTTCAGGCCTGAAAGAAAGAAAATAATATGTATATATATTTTAACACATAACAGTAGGTAGAATTGATACTTAGGAAAAGGAGAACCATGCTGACAATCACAAAACTTTGGTGTTAGCATAAGTATTAGCAATACACTCCAAATGTTAAAAGTTATGAAGCATTAATGTAATAGCTATCAGGATACACACTTTAACTACTCCTTTACCTAAAATAAGCACGTACAAGCTTGTACTATTGGTTACACATCACAGTGTTTTTGGAACTGTCTTGATAAAATTAAATAATTATTTAAGAAAGCATATATAGTACACTACTGATATGAATGTGTCTGTTAATTATACAACTCCTTCCCGTTTTTAATATGCCTTTCATACACTGAACCATGCAACCTCAGCAGAACTGAAAGGTATTCTTCTACGTGGGCTGCTAACTATTAAAATCTTACCCCAAGCAAAGATTTTGGAGCACATGTTTCCAAACTGGTTTGCTGAGCTTGAGGAGTTTCCCAAAAAAATGGTGATGGATTCCCTGAGTTGAAGTACTTCTACACTAGCAGTTCCAGCTGCTCTGCCACTGGTGTGTGCCTCAGAGGTCACCTCTTGGCAGCCTGTGTGATTTGCAGCTTTTCCTGCAAGAATACAACCAGAACTGGAACCTGCTCTTCAGGTTCAGCACATGGAATCAGGGCCAAGGCAAGGCAGCCTGCTTGGAGCAGGGATGGAGTCAACAAGCTCTGTATAGGCTTAAGGGTACAATAGCATTAGCCAGGCCCCTGTATCTGAATGAGAATGCACTCTGAGAGGGAGGGACCTTTTTGGTGGTGTTCTGGCTTCAGGGGGGTTGCATAAAAAAGATGGCAAAAAGGGGAGTGAGATGTTAGACTTCCATTTCACACACACAGCCTGCATAAAACTGGAACAAGCAGATTTAAAAATTAAAAGCCACGTGGTAAAAAAAAAAAGGAAGGTTAGTTTAAGGGTATAGATTAAAGGTTATTTGTTCAAAACCAGTAATAAACCAGACCTATACTGTGGTGTTCAAGTGGATTAACTGCTGAAAGAAAGGGGTCTTAGAAAACCTCCAATCTTATTTCCACTTTTATTCTAAGTTTGTCATTGCAAGCTATGTAAGTGCAAGTACTTGTATAGCTAATTAAGTATCTAAAAAGTTCAGGAAGAAATTTTGCCCAGAAGTTGAAAGTGATTCCTGAAAATGCAACAGTGTGGGTCCTAATGTGTATGATTCCACAATCTCCTTAGTGTAAAAGTTCTTGTGTGTTTATACACACTTCTAATTATCACTGATATTGATCATTGTGCTTTCAGTCCTTCTTAGCTGCATTTTGAAGGGGCAAATATAAAATAGCAGTCATGCTCTTTAAATTAAATTTAAAGTGTCTGAAAAACAGATACATAGACCTCTATTAATCCAGTGCTCAAAAGAGTATTGGTGTTCACTTTGGAAAGTTCTTGAGTCAAAATCAGTGCTCCAACAGTATATAACCTCAGAAGTTATCCCCTACTACATTTATTAGTCCTGATGATCAACACAGTTACAAAATCACACCTGAAATCCCCACCTGCTGTGCTGTTCCAGCTCATACTATAGTGCTTGCTTATTGAAATGAAATTATTCATTAGGACACTGCAAATAAAACATCCCACTAGCACAAGCAGATTTTAATCTCCTTCTACCCAATTTAAAAAAAAAAAAAATAAAATAAAATATAAAAGACAATGGTGTAAAACTGGTAGATTTTGATACCCAGTCAACTCATTACAGCCTGTTTTCTATCACCCTTCCCTTTAATTTAAAGAAAATTATCTACAGAAGTTTTATCTTTTTCCAAACTTCTGGAATCCAAATAGCATGTCTCCTGACTAAGTTTTGTTAGTTTTCTGCTAAATCTCTGCCAGACAGCACTGTTTGTTCTTTGATTGAAACTATCATCAACTTTTAACCAGATCTATCAGCTGCAAGGAAATCTCTCAAGTTATGAGTAATTTCTCCTCCACAAGCCATCCTCTATTAAGCAAAAAACTTGCTGGGAGAGTTCTGAATTCCCTCTTCATCCCTTTGGGATGTTTCTTTACTTTCTGCACCAGGTCCACAACAAAGAAAAGAGCTCTTTCTTCTGAAATCAACGAGGATAAAGTGTTTAGTTTCTTAATTACTGGGCTAGGCTCGCTCTGAAGGGGTCTAAGTTTGGAATTCTTTTTCTGGCTACTTTTTCTAATCAAGAGCCGAGCATTTTCTGCTTCCTGGTTGGGTATATAATTCTTTTCATTTCTTTTGGGTTTCTATTGTCTTTACTTGCAGTTCAGGACTATCTTATATTCAGGAATACTGTGCTGAAGACAGAGATGTAACAACTCTGCAATGACAGCTATCTAGAGAGGATTCTGATAATTACATTTTTTGTTTTTAAGGAACAAGAAAGGAAAAGTACAAAAATAAGCTCTAAGAAAGTAAAGGATAATAGAACTCCAGGAAAGTAAAAAAATATTATTTCTATGTTCTAGCATTTATCGTCTTCACCAAGACTTTGAGCATTTAATTTGCAGCCTTCAAACTCTGCATCAATCAAGCTCAATTTATTCAAGTGCAAATCCCACAGCAACTTTCAGCATTGCATAAAAGTAATTCCCCATACAGAAGCCACAAGTGACAAGGATCAGTTTGGAAATTTAAATACTATCTAGTGCATAAAAATCCTTTCTTCACTAATTGAAATCCTTTTTGCTGTTCTTCCATCAAAAGTCACCCAAGTAGTTGGCAGTACAATGGCATTGCCCTGTCATCCAAACTGCACACAAGTCTTCTCTGCTCTCAAAACAATGAATTTCCTCCGGTGTTGAAGACATTTCCTAGCCCTTTCTAATGGTCAGTTCTGTGATTGGAGGCACATTACTTTAAACTTGATTTCTCGTCCTGTATGTTAAAGCGTGAACTCTAAATTGAAAACAGTCATTTGGATACCTTTAGAATTCTTCTAGTTCCTACCAAACAGCTATCCTCTTCCATATAAAGAGTTGAAATCATTTAAGTACTTGAGAACATCTTATGTTCCCAAAAACTTTGGTTATATCCCTTACTGCTCACTGGAGAAAAGCTTTCCCCATTGAGTTTTTCCTCACTCTATAATCAAAACAATGTATTTTGTATATTTTGTTTTTAATGTTTTACATTGTCTCCTACAGGAGAAAGCTATGAAGTATCTTGAACTACCTGTGGGATCAAAGTCAACATGTCCTCCAGTTTCATACTTTCTATAAGTCATATTTCTAAAAATTACTACTCTAAAGGATGTCTAATCAGCTTATTATTTAGTTTCCTTTATCTTTACATGATACATCATAAAAACCTAAAGGCTGAATTTCTGTCAATAATGTGCTGTGGCTTGCCTTAGTGGTGAACCAGACGAAATCTCCCAAGTTTTCAATTAGTTACAGTTGCTGCTTCCTGCTTTTATGGTTTCCAAGGCATCCTATCGATCTTTGACTCACATCAACTTCTCAGCCCTTATTCTATGAACAACTTTGCAGAATAAGCTGCAATGAACCCAAGATCCTTGGCCTGTTTTCTGACTAACTAATTCTTGGTCAGCCTCAGTATTCTCAACCATACATCTCTCAGGAGTACAGCCCTCCCCTATAAAGTAAAGATTTTAATTTCATGTCAGTGCATTCACAGCCACAATCCAACATTAGTCTTATGCATTTGCATTTTTACTTAATTTCACTTGGTTTGAGCAATCTCATTTAGAGATGGCCTTTTCCATATGTTGCCCCACTGACATCAGAGGATCATTTTGCCATAATTAAGCAGTATTCTGTATGTGTAAATGCTGCAAAATTTCCCCCTGACATGTCCACCATGTCCTTCCTCCCCGCCCCCAAGTTTTCTTTGATTCCTCACACATCCTCTAAGTGACCGAGCTGCCAGCCAGGGGAGAGAAAGAGTCAGCACAAACATTTCAGATATATACTTAGAGCTTATAAAAGGCCACAACATCATGAAACAGTATCCCAAATTATAATATATTTGGACAGCACTGATGAATTTAGAACTAGACAGGACAGACAAATTGCAACTACATGAAAGTAACCACTAGATAAATCCAAAGCTAAGTGCCTTAACTAGGCAATTTCACATAATTTATTTGGCTAAATGAAATCTGAAACAATATCAGCTAAGAGTGCAAGAACAAGAAGACATTTAGGTTCCTTTTTCTAAAACTAGAATTTTTGCTAATTTCTCTTCTAGAAAGCTTTCATGCTTAAAGAAATCAGATTCTTAGAAATGGGGAAAACACCAAACTCGTTCCAAGACTTCATCAGTATATTTTTTTTATAAAGATCTTGGAGGAACACATCAAGCACTTAGTTTAGGTGAATTAGAGCCAGTAATAGTGACCTCTATCAAAGGAAGACATTATGGCTATTAAAAACAAAAACATTTCCAAATCCTAAGAGATTTTTAGAAAGTTTGTTTCCTAGAAAAACAAAATGCACTTGAAAAATATATATTATTTGAAAACCTAATTTTCTATGAAAAACAAGTATGACCAAAATTACTTGATCCCTTTTGGCTCATCACATGGTGTCAAGTAAGGGAGCTATTTATGAAGACTTCCAGCTTACTGTGGTGCTTTTTTATCATCAAAACTTTGCAGATATACACCAACTAATGAAGCTAGACAAAATTTAAAATTTAAAAGTAATTTAAGTTCTAGGCTGTTTGGTGCTGCACAAACCTTAACAAAAAATACACTTCACTTTACAGTCCTACAGTCTCACAATTTGAATTAGATCCTAAGAATAAAATTCCCATTTAATTCAATGGTAAGCACATAACTAAAACCCTGTGTAAGACATTGAACATTTACCACAGTATTCACTAAGTAGATCCAGATGATGGGCCAAATCCAGCTCTGATGTAGGTGGGCAAAATGCCATTTAAATCATTGGAGTTGCAACACTAGAGCTGAATTTGGCCTTATATTTTTTGAACTTGATGCCAAATAACTGCAAAACAATGTAGTTTTTACTCAAGTGCAAATGAATGCGGTGGTTTCATCCTAGACCCTGGAGGACATGTATTCAGAGCACAAAAGCATCACACAGTTTGGCACAGCTTGTAACTGCTTTTCCACAAAGATCCAGGACTAGAATGTTTAGGGCGTTGCAGGTCATGAGCAAAGGAGGAAAAGCAGGATAGCTGCATGGACATGGCTGCACAATGTTTGTCTCTTACTAACCTCTGGCCAGCACTCATTTCCTTATTTTCATCATTCACTTTAATGTTTCAAGAACAACATCAATTTGAATCATTTTGAAGTCTCAAAGGATGTGCACTGTTCCTCCCTAGGGCTTACTGAAAGGCAACCCTATAGCTTTGTATTTATGCTGACAGAACTACAAGTTGAATTTGTCTTAATTTGGCTATTAACACCTGGTCTGTGTAATGTTTCAATTTCAAAGACGTCAAGAGTCTTTCCGAAGGCAAATGTATAGAAGTCAATGATAAATGGGACCAGCATATATAACACATGTACTTGCTAGGTATTCATATTTTCATATTTAGAGTTTGGCTTCCGGAATTACTAAGCATAAGGAAAGTATGTATGACGGATGGGTTGGAGGGGGAACCTTCAGGTCCTGGGTGTTAGGCCATTGCTGGAGGCAAATGCCCTTCCCCCCTGCCCCCCAAGCACGTGGCCCTGCGAAACCATAAGGAGCTCACACAGACCACCATAGAGGGACGGACGAAAGAGGATGTTTATTGTGGGGATGGGGGTTTATAAGGCTTTTTGGGGGGGTTAAAAAAGAACCAATTACAGGCTCAGGGTCTTACAGAAAAACCAATCAGGTAAAGAGTTAATAGCCAATAGGAAAGGGTTAACAAAGGTCAATGAGAAGACCTCAGGATATCTTCCCAGGACATTCCTGCATGGGAGATAAGAGTTCTTTGCAGAGGGTGTCAGGAAGAAGAAGCAGTGACTTTGCAGAAATATAAAAGGCCATTTTAAGATATGTTTAAACAACGTTAAAAACTTCTGTTTCTATAACATTTGGGCTGTTTTCTTCTTTTTCTTCACCAGTTCATCTTTGACAGGACTTTTTCCATCCTACATATGGTAAATCCATTGCCACAGTAAAGTTTATTAGCTTCCTTCAGAGCTGCCTCCACAGAATTCATTCAGAATATTAATCCAAGCCTTTATTTTTTTTCCTTCAAGACAGTGGCAACAGCTTTATTTAGCACAAATAAGCACACGGCAGGTAACAAGTGGAAAAAAAAAATAAAAATCTAGATAGCCCTCAAAAAGCCTGCCCAAATCTTTGTGAGGATATTGAGTCAATTTATCACCAACAACTCCTTACTCTGCTTTTCTTATTTCTTATTTCTGTCTTGAGCATAATAAGAAAAAGGAGAAAGATTTCCACAAAAAAAGGGGAAAAAAAGGCACAAAAAACATAGTCTGGAAAAAAAATCCTCATTTTGAATGTTCAATTTGTATGTGTGTGAGACTGGTGTCTAACAAGTTGAATAGTCAATAGAGGAAGAAGCAAGCCTTCTGATTTTGCTGGTATTTCATAAGAACAACTTCTGTTCTTTGTTCATTTCATTTTTGTACTCTTTCAAAATGTATTGTCACCAAAGAAACTTTCCTAAAAGAAATCACTAGGGCCACAGAATAGCTGAAGAAACAATCTGCAGTACTACTTGCTCTCTTCTCACATCAAAAATTAGAAAGGTAATTTGTTTCTGACAAGCATCTCCTTCAGTTTCTTAGCAGTTTTTATTACCAGTTTAATTCTTCCTTCCAGCACTCTGATCTATTCAAATGACATATTGTAGCAGTGCTTGTTTTGCAGCTGTGTGGATCCCACATCACCCAACTCTGCAAACCAAATCTACAAAACAAGCTAGCAAACTAAAGTAAACACAAAGCAGGCAATACCAATGTGAAGTAAGCAGAAACAACACTTGTGTCCTCTAGCTAGACAGTTGAGGAGCAGTTATGAAAAACACAAATGAAGGCTGACAACTGATCAGAAATTTTACTGAGAGCAAACAAAACTAAAAGTCTAAATTCATTATCGTTGGTTTGACTATCATGACTTAGTGCTCTTCAGGCTTTTGATTTGGGATTTTTAATTCCAATTAGAAGTAGTGTTTAGTGTTTTTCAACTAAAAGGTTCATACCTCACAATTCACTTACACATCTTTCAAAGTTTCTGGTCAACCAACCGCACTTAATGTTGTTATCTACATAAATTTCACCTGGTTGCAATGACATCAGAATTAGATTATTCACAAGAACTTTTAAACTGCTGCTGAGGAAACATTTTAAATTCATCTTTGATACGTGACAGGTGCACTTTTTTTTGTCCTTTCACCCCAACAGGTATGAGGAAATAAACACACGCCCTCCCCCATAATTGAAACCAATAAATTTATTTCCCTATGAGTCAAAACCTAGACTTCTAAAATAAAAAGATGTGCAACATAGTTCTTTTAAAACTGTGGTTTACAACCTTTTTCTCTCTCTAACTCACTTTTTTTTTTTTTTTTTAGATGCAGTGTCTGGAAAACTGTACTAAACTGCTTTCAATTCCAGTAAGCCCCCCTAGGAAAGTAGCTTTCAGTTCCAGGAGAAAATTTTTACTTAGTGGCTAAAAGACTTCCAATTTCATGATCCAGAACAGGCCAAGAGCACTAAAAAGTCAACAACATCATAAATTAACTAAGTAAAACTAAAGTACTAAAGTATCTGAGGTTGATTTCAGGGATATCAAATCAGAACTTAGCTCAGACTTCCAAACTCTGTTTAATTTCCTTAGAGAAATTCTGTCTCAAAAACCAGCCTGTACCAAAATACTACATCCCACAAAACTCACCACTAAAACCTTGAACAGGTTGTTGCATTATAAACTCCAGAATTATTTTTTTTTCCCCTTGATCACCCTTTTGCTAAATCAGACTTAAAATAGAGAGTTTTCTGGGAGAAATAAAAAGACACTTACAAACTACCCCCATCTTAGATTGACTCTCACATTTTACGAGGATATTAGAGATAAGCGTAGCCAACTCTTGGGTGGAAGACTTCCAACCCAGGATTCTGCAGAAAGTAGGGCTCGTGAATAGATCCCATTTTTTCTTTCAGCCATACAAACTGATGTCCTAACATGGTGCTAGGTGGCACTATTATGTGAAAAGATACTTTTTCAAATAAAATAACTCTTCATCACTAAATACCACTGTACTGTTTGACAAAAGTGTGGCATTAACCCATTCTTTAGCAAATCCAGGGCATGAACTACCTTAGTCTCAAAGTAATTTCGACCAGTCTGTTTTGGTTCAGTTCATACATCAAACTTGCACCGCTGCTGCTAGAGAGGATATAGGTCTTCATGTATAGTTTAAAGGTGCTTTTGCTTTTAAAGTATGGTTACATTGAAGTTAATAAAACTTTTGAAAATATTCAATAGAAAATTCATTTGTAAAAGTTTCATGAGAACCTTTAGAAGCAAGGCTCCAGATCTCTACGAAGTTTTGTTTAATGAGAAAAAAAAATTAAAATCTTTGCCCTGTGTCATAATAATTCGGACTCATGCTGTACTACTCCATAATAGGATGATTCTTTCTTTCAAGTGTACCCTTCTTACCCTTTCTTTGCAGACATCACTGGTGTACAAGGATACATGAACAAGTATTTACTGCTATAGGATGCCTATTTCTTTAGAGAACTGAAAGCCAGAAACTTGAACTACAGCCCAAGTGTTCCACTAACATGCTTTTACATTTTTTATCTATGTGCCTCAGTTTCATCTAGAAGAAATTTCACATCTTGACATAACTAAATTGTGACATCCAAGTATCTCTTATTATCCCTTCCCTGTTTCACTGGTAGGCAAGCAGATCTGCTTTCCAAAAAATTTAAAACAGTAAGGAGGAGGAAAAAATCCACTTCCTTCTCATGTGATCTTCCAAAATTTCTTTTAGTGTTTTGGTGTTGCTGTTTCTTAATGCAGTATCACTTTTAGATGACACTTCCATCTGTAGTGACTTGTAATTCCTCACCTCAGAATACCCTTGAGGTTACTAATCTCTTGTATTTAGCTCAACTTGTTAACTGAAGTCTGATATTTTACATTTAGTTCTTGCCATCCATTCTTACTGGCAATTTGATGACATTCTGGCATTAAGCATGCAACGGGATTGGGCTTACTAATAATGATGTTCCTAACTACTGCACTTTATTGAAAAAATCCTTCTAGAACAGCCAGCCATTTTCATGACAGGAAACCCATGGAAATCTGTACATAATAAAGCTATATTTTCCCAAGCATTTCAGGTTCAGCTTATTATAACAGGATATCTGTTTAAGCTGCATTCCCTGGTTTCCACTGTCTTTATAGAAAATATAATACACTACAATAGAAAGGTATCACATTTATCATGAATATATTTCATAAAAATGATCTCCCTCTTCATTAAGCACCAAATGAAACAAGAAAGAATTCAAAATTGGAGGGAGTAGGGGAAGAGGAAAGATCAGAATGATTTTTGTTTTTTCACCTCACCAACACTCCCTTTCTAGGTTGGCTGTTTACTTATATATTCTATCCTGTGTAAGGGCCTTTTACATTCCTCTCCCCTGGTCTCCAATCTGTCCATCTCATATGAAAGATAACAAGAATGGGACAGGTAGCAAAGGCAGAGCTTGCTATGGCTAAGATAGCAGAGTAATTAGCCATGCCTCCCCTCCATACACTATAGCCTGCGCAACTTTGCCTCCCTTTTAGAGGGGCAGGTTCTGGGCAGGAGGAGGGGCAGCCCTCAAGAGATACATCTTCACACTCCAATCAATTTGCAGACATCAATCAGCTTCATGGGGTTGTTGTACTAACATGATCCTATTTGTTATTGTCTTCAGCCCCGGGAGTAAACTTTCGAGTAACGCTGAGTCTACTTAGATGCAGAAAGTTTGGTGAACTTCAGTTCATTCTCAGGCCTGTAACAGAAAAGCAGGAAAAGTCCAGCCTACAGTTACAGAGGATTCACTGCTTGATGACATTAATAAGATCCAGATCGAAGAAGAAGAGACAGATATAATCTTCCGTATCCTCTGCCCTGCAGGGTGAGTATGCTAAAGCTTTTCATCCTCTTATAATGTTCCTCTGCCCACTCAAGTGCTCAGCCTGAGAGGCAAAAACAAGAAGTGCTTTATTTTTGCATTAGTATGGATTTGTAAACCTCCACTGAGCGGATAAAGCTTAGAGAGACTGCTGCAAAGGTGCTCCAGACTCACCAACTTTTTAAACAGATATGCTTATTAAGACCAGAGAACGAGAAGTTGCTTACAAATAGAAAAACCTCACAAAGATAAACATATGCATAAGGGGCTGAAAAAGGGGTTTCTTTGATAAAGTAAAGATATTGGAATTACAAACCGCAGCACAAAAAAACCCTGAGGGTGCATTAAGCTTCAAACATGCCTCATGGAAGTGATTTCTATGTCTACGTTGTGTATTACACTAAAAATGACTTTTTCAGGAACAAATACAGATATTACCACAATGTTTAATGAAATGCCTTGGGTTTTTTACAAAATATCAGCTTCATAACTGAAAAATATAACAGAAGTATCTCTTATATGAAGGAAGAGCAAGTGCCTCTTTTTTACCTTTGTCTTTACAAAAAATTCTTCCATTTCAAATGTGAGCAGCTACATTAAGGGCAACAGTTTGCTTGGTGTCAAATATCATTTATGAGTTATATATAAAGTGATTGCATGCCACAAGATCTTCAGACTAAACAATTTATATTCTCTATTCAGAAAACAGAGACGGTCTTATTCTGAAAATCAGGTTTGGGGGTAAGTACCTTTCACTGATGGTGTTTCTTTGAACAGAGTTTAGCAGGATCAAGTCCCAGTCTGTGCACCTGACACCACACCATCAAGAAAAATCTGCACGTTTATCCTAAAATTTAGCTGAAACATACACAAACCCCACTGGAGAAAACACAAAAGCCTTTTCAAACTGCAGTTATTATTGTCAGAAAATATATTCCTTTCATCTCATGTAATGGGATATTTTGGTTTATTAAATCTAACTTGAACAGATGAAACAGTAAGAAATAGTTAACCCAGTAGCTTATCTTCTGAATTCAGATGGCACTGCTATAGTTAAAGGGAATAAAAATAGAAGGCACAAAAGATAAAAAGAACTAAATTCAGGAGAGACTGAAAAATATATTTGTTATTGCTTTAGACCAGCAGCTTCCAGCAAGATGTTTCTTTGCTTACTGACAGATGAGGAACAATTATCACTAGGACCTTTCTAGCCATGGGTTGCTTTACTATCCTTACAAAAAGGATTAGTTATCTAGTTTCAAAACAACTTTCATGTAATACAGACATTTTACTTTAGTTTTTGTCTCCCTAGGACAAAAACTGCATTTCCAAAATGTGCATGACCTATAGGGAGTTTTAGCAGTTTTTAGTTATTAGTTTAGCAGTTATTCGTTTTAGTTTAATTCAGTTTAATTTAGTTTAATTCAAAGTTGCTATGTATGCTTGACCTTAATCCTCTCAGCTGTGTGCCTGTATGATACCACAGAGGAGGGATCTCATTTAGGTGCCACATTGTTAACATTGGTAAAAAAGGCATTGCTTTCAGAATGAAAGCAAAAGAATAAAAAAGCATTTCAACATGCAGAAAGTTCAAATGTTGCAAATGGTTCCTATCAAAAGACTGGTATCTGGATATAGCCTATTGGAAAGCTAAATATTTATAAAATAATTTGGGCTTGGATTTAAAGGTCATCTAATTAAACAAATAAGTAACATTTAATTAGTCACAAATGTTCATAAAGTATGGTTTGTGCCATTTGCAATTAGCCAGTAAAAAGCTGACTTATGCTTCTCACATCTGACATTGTGTTACTTTTGATTTTTAAAGAAATAAATGGTTTTAAGCTGTGTCAGGCTACTAAATCGAAAATTGGCTTTGAGTCATATTTGGCATGATCTCCTACTTTTCTTCCCAATGGTCAAAATTATTGCTGAATTTCCCAGTACTCTCATAGCAATGCTCTTGGGACACAACCAAACAAATTCTACACAGATTCATACTCTGGAATCCTGAGCAGAGCCAGTAGGGTTGCAAGTTACAGTCCAGCAGCTATCTGCCAAAAGGTGACATGCTGTGATGTGTCTGTTTGCCATCAGGACACTGCTGTGGAAAAAACTAATATTACAATTATCCCAAACACCTTTTCAAAGCCACTGCTCTTACTTTGAACATTTAGGCAGTGTTACTTCAGAGAAAAACTAATCGGAATGTATGGACCATTTAGCACCTTTGTAGCAGAGCATTTGTAAAGCAAAAGCAACAGGTAACTAACTACCTGGTTTCAGAGGAAGCTTTTTCATGAGACAAAGAGAGGCCTTTTTTTTTTTTTTTTAAAAGGATGGAACTAGTTGTATCTAAACACTGTACTACCCACTGTCCTTCTGTTTGTGCTGACAATGGCTGTTTCTGCTTTATTTAATACTTTCTTGATTTTTGTCTACAGGAAGGGTGATTACATAGAGTCCTGCACTTAAATGTGTACCCAATTGACAACTGATGTGAAATTAGTTAAAAAAAATATATATTAACAAAAGTATTCCCCTAACTATAACAAGCCAACAAGCTAATAGAAGTTCTTAGCCTGACAGAGCAACATTTTACAAAGCCTTAATAGCATAGTCCTGGTAGGACTAAACATACCAGTTTCAATTAATGTAGAATTATTTTCACTTAAAAATAATTTAAGCTAAGAGTAACTTCAGCTTTAGTTTGCAGTGCTCAAATCTACAATCTACAACAGGTTTTGTTTTGATTTAAACCTCCTGCAGTTGTACTTTATTTCCCTTTTCCATTTTGGGCATAGCTCTGCTCCTGAAAAAGAAGTTAATGACAAGGATGTACAACATATGCCCAAATCTTTTATTTAAGCGTATGCCACATAGTAATACTTGAGTTCCAGTTCCTGCTTCAGTGATAGTCTGCAGCAAAATTCCCTTGGGTAGAAAACCACACTGCCTGGTGTCCTCTTGACACAATGTATAACAATATCCAGCAAGCTTAATACTCTACATAATATATTTCAACAGCACAGCCACAATTATTTTTAGACATCTAATTCTTTAAGCCTTTCTATGTTATTGTAGGGAATTTTGGCCATCCTCTGCACCACCAAAGTAAGCTTGAATAATTGCTGTCAAGAGGTCAGATCTCGCTACAGAGCAGGCTAGGAGTCTACAGAACTCCCAACAGTCTACGGTCACACTAGTGACACACAGGTCAAGATTTTCAGTCTGATACAAACAAACTTAATAGCCTTTAAAATATTTGCAAAGGCTGTAATTCACCCATTTAATACAAATTCAAATCCATGTGTTATAGCAAAACATGTATGCCTATTAGGGCTGTGTCCTTCTTTCAAGGATTTCAGTCCTTAACTAATTAAAGGAAATTGCAAAACTCCTGCCCATTTCCCTGGGAGAAGAATCAGATCCTCTCTTATCTTTACCAGGGACTACAACATGTGATACATGTTCTAACATGAGAATTGTCCATATCCAAAAGTGGTTTTGCAGTGGAATTAACACAAAAAATGAGGCCTATAGCACAAAATACAGAACAGACAGTCAGTTTGCTCAACCCTTAGCATTTGGCCATCTTATTTAGTCCCAACAGGGTAGTTATAATCCATTTCACACGCTTCAGGAAGTAGGAAAGGTCCAACAATCAACAGCTGCTAGCTGAAAAAAATAGCAAATGTGCAAGTGAAGCAGGGTATCCCACTTGTTTCAGTAATAAGCCCTAAGCATTCATGTGCGCACCTATTCTGCATGATCACACTATAGGACATCACAGTAAGCAAAGCAGCTCTCACTGCAGTTGCTTTGTTTCTTATCAGACTGTGCTGTCCCTTCTCATCAACAAAAATAGAAACATTCTCTGCTTGGACACACTTTACAAAACACTAAAATCTTGGTATAAAATCATTTCTAACACTTCCATAATTAGCTGGAGCTCTGGCTTGGAAGGTGTTGGGGAAGGAGCAGGAGGAAAGAAAAAGCTGTGTGTTAAATATTGTTAAGACTTCCGCTCTTTTATATGTAACATCAGAAAGAGAGAACTTCTGCATAAGGTCGTTCTCATGGTTTTCATTATCGCATATAGTTAATCAAAAACACTTCAACCCCAGGCAACCAACACACTGCAAAGAGAATATTAAGAGGGAATAAAAGCATCCTACTCACTTGGAAACTAATTAACTTGCTTAAAAATGGAACAGTTTTTTAAAAAGTACTGTAGTGCCAGGAAGGGCTTGTTGATACCTCAGATTTACTACGTGTGCACACAAATTAAAGCCAATTTTGCTTCTGTTGAAGGTAACAGCAAATGTCTGTCTCTAGGGCAGGCAGATCAGGCCTTCAGCATTAGACTTATCTAGACTTATCTTTATCTTGAAATAAATAGGATAACTATATAGTATTAAAAATTGGCTTAAGGTGATGCCTGTTTAAGAGCAATTTACACACTTAATTCCAGAACAACAGCCCTGAAAATCTTTCTTCAACAACCTCTTAAATTTTGCAGTGCCTCTATTAGTGTGAATATCTCTTTCCATTTTTTTCTGGAGCAAACTAAACAGCTTCTTTCTTAAGTGTTACATGTTGTTCCCTATTTAATTTACCCATGGGCAGATATAGACTCAACACCCTGGAGCCAAGACTCTTCCACTGAGCTGTGGAGCTCTACAATGCAGTTACCCCACTGTGACACTGCACCAGGAATCTTTCTATGGTCAAGAGAGATCATGTCAATGTAGTTCAGGTACAACTTCCCATCTTTCAAGATATGCTCAGAAGAACTATGGTATAGATTCTACTGACTCTGCTGTGAACAGGACAATTACCTCAGACACTGATACTTAAAGGTAAGGAAGAACTCCATGTTTGGTGTCACTCTTCCTATTTCTGTTAGCAACCATTCATTCTCTGAGCGCATCTACTGAACACCAGTGGAAGCAGGACCTCCATAAAATGCAGTAACAAGTCCTTTTATTCAAAAGATGTGTGGTATAACATCACTTTTACTCTAAGAGATGATAGCACACATGAAGATAATGAAAAAATAATTTTCTATCTCAGGACGTTTGAATTCATGTCCCCATATGTGCCAAAGCCCTCCAGGTACTGGCTAGTTGGATGACTATGCCAGGTAAAGAATTGATGGTTTCAGACCCTCTTAACAAGACTGTTCCACTAAACAAACAAATGGAAACTAGGAATTCATTGAGTTGGATGAACACATCAAGAAGCAGCAAGGCTTTCTGCAGTGTGGTGTACAAAACCCCAGTCTCCTGAACAGATTCCAGAAGTAACCAAATGCACTCTTCCTTTTCTGCAGGAAACTTGCCTCTCAGTATAAGCTCATGTTCCCAGTCCTCATGAGGTGGCTGCCTGAGCGTCCCACCCACTTGGCACTCCACAAGCTTTTCAAATTGAGATCACTTTTTCAAATCCTAACTAAAATAAAACATCCAAGAGCAGAGCAAAGATACAGTGGTCAACAACACTTTGCTCAGCACATTTCACCTAGACTAGCTCGGGTGACTCTAATCAGCTGGTTTGGATTCCATCTTGAGTTTTTTCTCTGTATGGAACCAGTATTAATTCTGGGTTATTTTCCAGGCACCTGTTTGGTAAGAGGAATGCAGCTTCCTTAAGATGTGCTCAGCCTCTGCCAGTTTTAGACCTGACCTTGCACTGAAAGCCTCCTGTTCAGACTCCATTTATATGAGAAGCCAATGAAATTCTCAGCAAGGGCTTTAATATATTTTGGGAGTTTCTGAATAATGGAGGCCATAATTTTAAGTTCTCCCTTGTTGATACAGATTAAAATTAGAATAGGCAAACTGAATTAATATCTATATTTAAAAAAAAAAATAGATCAATATACATCAAACTTCCATTACAGGATTTTTAGATATGGCATCACAATTATTTAAACAGGGATCACAAACAGTACAGAATAGGTTACAAGTCTAAAATTGTTACTGATGCCTGTTGAGTACTGGAATACTTTAAGAGTTATTCTGTTGCACTGATTAATAATAGATAGAGCCCATTACAGTGTTTTTATTTACTCAGCTTTCTCTCACATGAAACTAATCCACATATACATTATTGATAAATAATGCACACCTCTCCTGTTCACAGTATCTAAATTATGCAGAATTAGAAACAGCTGACAAACTAATACACATAACTGTTTATCCTCGTAGACATCACTGTGTTTGTAGCCAGCAGACTTGGTGTAGTGCAGTTTTGAGTAAAACCCAAAGATAAATAAGTAAATGGAGTATTTCCACAGATGCCACAACATTTGGCTTTCACACTGATACCTGTCTCATTACTCTTTTTTTTTTTTTATAAAATATATTAGAATTAATTTAAATATATACAGAAGAATCTTTTGAAATAATGCACCCTGATAAAAATTTTTAAAAATCACACTTTTTTGGAGTAAATAGACTAACTTGCAAGTGTTCCAGTACTGCAGTGCACAATAGTTGTTCTATCAGCAAGAAATAACCTTCTACCAATGTTCACTCCTGCCTTGTTTTTACAAAGCAGTGTTTATTTTCATCTAGGAACTAAACACATCATTGTCAAGCAACATCTCTCAACAGTCATGAAATATTTAGCACAATATTCACCTGAGAGCATCACCTAGTAGAGATTTTCAAAGCAATAATCTTAGGTTACATTTGCATTGGGTTTCCAAGAGGAAGTATGAGTTTTCCTGTGCAGATACACAAGGCCAAATTCACCTCATCAGTTCACTTAATTCATGACTGGAATGAATTTGGGCTACCCAGAGCCACCTGAAAATGGTGACATAGGACTTAGGCCTTGTAACCCCTAAAAGATGGCAGGATCAATAGCAGAACTGCAGCTACACCAGTGGGCACACAGCATGGACAACAGACAGGAGCCACTGTGCAGCAGAAAAGCTATTACACAGTTGCCATCATGGTAAAATGGTAGGAAGACTCACACAACTAGAGTGCTCTAATAGAGGGCTATAATTCCTCTGAGTTAAACTGTATTTGCATCTTCAGCTTTATCTAGCAGAAAATAATTACCTGAGAAAAGCCCCACAGAATATTCATTGTTTAATAATACAGTATTACAGAGAAATAAGTTTGTTATATGCTATATGTTCTGCCACTTATGACTGGACAGCCTAGGTGAGCAATTCATAGGGCAAATGACGTACATTGCGGGGTTTGAGGCTTTTTTGATCACTGGGGCAATACTAGTTTGAGACAAAAGCATAAAACCCTACAAGCAAGCCATTCTTCAAATACTGAAATCCAAATCCCATTTTATTATGCTGTCAATGAACTGCTGAGATTCTCCTTTGCTTGTTAACATGATAGCAGACAGATGAGAAGAAATAAAAAGTACTGGTGTGTGAAAGGCAAATCAAAAGGGGAGATTGAAGGGATTTCTCGAGTTACTCAGGTGAGTTTTTAAGCCCCAGCCAGTGACCCAGCCAGTGGTCAGAACGGTGCAGGTTCCGTTTGGTTGCTCCGAACGCTTAGACACGGTATCCAACTGTCTGCCCAAAAGGCTGAGAATTTGCAGTTTCTTTGTAAGCTTACCGCACAATTAACAAAAGAAGGGAATTTGATACTAACTAAACAGAGAATGAATAGTCAATAACATTGTATAAACTTTTTCAAGTCACAAATCTTTATGCAGCAAGAGCAACTTCACATGTTACTGGAGTCTTTTACAGCAAAGACTGCTTTTTGTTCCCTCCACTCATTTTTCAGTTGTAAAATGTATTTTTCTAAAATGAAACTCTCCCCTGTTAGCAGATAATGGCATCAAATCCCTAACTTATAATAAGAAAGGTAATCCATAGATTAGACTTTACAGTAAATTAATAAAATAAGAAAACTGTGGTTAGAGAGATCCTTAAATATTCTGCAAAATAATTATTTTATGACTTTCAACATGGGTGGCATAAATCATTCCAGTGGAAATAAAAGAAGTAGCTGGATCTCTACTTCTTAAATTTGAAAAAGTTTTTAAAGTACCACGACTAGCAATTTGAATAGAAAATTAAAATATCTAACAAGTTCCATGGTATCATAACTAAACAACTATGAAATGAGGTTATCTGTGAAGAAGAAAAACAGCAGACAAAAGGCAAACACAAGGATATTTGTACAACAAGTTTGAATGCAGTTAACTAGAATTTGTAGACCTAAACCTGAATACTCTTACAGTTGGAAACATTATTGTTTGCATGATGGTGTATATTTCTCAGAATGCTCTAGCTGACAAGTTTAAGTAATACTTTACATGCCCTTTTTGTAACTGCAGAGTTGGCTTCATGAAACCCCGTTGTTCAAAATAAAGCCTGGACTAGCAGTGCCATCTAGCATCTTTAAAAAAAAAAAAAAACACCAACAACAACAAAATCTCTGTGCACTTCCAGAATTGGTAGAATCGGGAAGAAGAGGGCTGCATTTATTCATGCAGTGTTGGGTTATCACACACGGATAGTGTGAAGCTGGGATCAAATCGGAAAAAGGAACAGCAAGAGGTTGTCTTTTGGGAACAGAGGCCAAATATGCAAACTGGATCCACTTCTTAGGGAAGACTGCTGACTGCCTGGGGCTTGGATTAAAGATGTGAAGAGAAATCTTCCTACTCTAGTACTGCTCTCAGATCATTATGCAGTTTTCTGGTAAGTAGTGATGAAGTTGCAACAGGAGGTCTGAGGGTAATCCAGAGAGACTTCAGGGCCCTGGGATGACTGGTTAAAGGAGCAGAAGCACAAGTGGTTTTTTCTTCAGTCATTCCATTTGCAGGGAATGATGAGAGAATAATCAGGGAGACACAGCAGATCAATACCTGTCTCCAAGCCTAATGTCACCATCAGAATTTTTGGGGTTTTGATCACAGGTCAGTCCATGTAGCACCAAATCTGCTGGAAACAAGTGGGGTACACCCATCTCAAATGAGAAAATAATCTTTTCTCAGGACTTAGTAGGATTCATTTCAGGACTTGATGAAAGAACTTTAAAGTAGATTGCAACAGTAAAAGGGTAAAACCAGCTCACTAGGGATAAGCCTGGGGGTGGTATGGTGATGTTAGAGGGATGGTGTGCTAGTGGAGTCCTTCAGTCCACTCTCTACATGGAATTAGGGGATGGAGATCCATGGGACAGCAAACATGCAAGGGTCATTTGATGTGAGAAACCACAGATGTGCCTGAAAATGGTGACATAGGAATTAGGAGTTAGAACTCCCAAAAGGTGGCAGGATCAATAGCCCAGCAGAAGTGCAGCTACACCGATGCCCACAGCACGGACAACTAACAGGAGCCTTCGTGCAGCAGGAAAATTATTATACAGTCACAATAATGGAAAAGTGGTGGGTAGACTTGCACAACCAGAGTGCCCCAAGAGGGCTATAAACTCTTCAGAGTGGATAGGAAGAAGAGTCAGTGGGGTAGCCCTGTATGTTAGGAAGTGTTTTAATGGTCTAGAGCTTAATGATGGTGACAATAGTCTTAAATGTTTACGGGTAAGGAATGAGGGAAGGTCAACAAGGCAGATATCCTCGTGGGAATCTGTTACTGAGTATCCAACTAAGATGGAGAGAAAGACAAAATATTCTATGAGCAGCTGTGAGCAGTCTCACAGTCGCTAGCCCTTGTTCTCATGGGTGACTTCAACTTACCAAGTTCTGCTAGAAATACAATACAAAGGAGAGGCAACAGTCTAGGAGATTCCTGGAACATGTGGAAGAGAAGTTCCTGTCATATTTTAGCCCCGTTGGTTGGTTTAGGCTAGAATATATAACTTTATCAAGGATTAAAATGAGGAGATCAAGTGCACCTTTAGTAAGTTAGGCAATAGGGCAGGAAGGCTTCGCAGAGGGACCAGGACAGGCTGGATTGATGGGATAAGGGCAACAGCATGAGGTTCAACAAGGCAAAGTGCTGAGTCCTGCCTGTGGGTCACAACAACCCCAGGCAGTGCTACAGGTTTGAAGCAAGGTGGCTGGAAAGCTGCCTAGCAAAAAAGGACCAGTGGTTTAACCTGAGCCAGCAGTGTGCCCAAGTGACCAAGAAGGCTGATGGCATCCTGGCCTGTATCAGCTTGTCCATGACCAGCAGGCCCAGGGAAATGAATCCTGTGTTGAATCTTGGGCCCCTCACTACAAGAAAGACATTGAGTTGCTGGAGCGTGTACAGAAAAGGCAGTGAGGTTGGTGAAGGGTCTGGAGCAGAAGTCTTATGAGGAGCAGCGGAGGGAGCTGGGGTTGTTTAGCCTTGAGAAAAGGAGGTTCAGGGGAGACCTCATCACGCTCTACAACTACCTGAAAGGAGGTTGTAGTCAAGTTGGGGTCAGCCTCTTCTCCCAGGTAACAAGTGACAGGTCAAAAAGAAGAAGCCTCAAGTTGTTTGCTTGGGAGGGTTTGATTGGATACTAGGAAAAATTGCTTCATGCCAAGTACTGGAACAGGTTGCCCAGAGACATGGTACTGTTAGCATCCCTAGAGGTCTTTAAAGGATGTATGAAAGTGCCACTTAGGGACACAGTTGAGTCCTGGGCTTAGCAATGTTAGCTTTACAGTGAGACTAAGTAATCTTAAAGGTCTCTTTTAATATAAACTATTTAATGGTTCTATCATTCTATTATTCCTTAAGCAATATAAAATACACAGAATGTTTCAGATGACCCAAAAAAATTGCTTATACCAGTAAAGAGAAACATCTGCTTTGCATGGCTTAACAAATGAATTTCTCATTATGAAATTCAATACTTATGCATAGGTATATAGAGACATGTAACAGTACATAAAAAACACATTCATTTGATCCTTTCTATGCAGAGTTAAAAGACTTTAGATTTTAAAAAGTGTTAACAGTGAGCAAAATTTCACCCACTTTTATTGTTTGTTGAACAGAATGAATTGCTTGGCATTGCATAAGACAAAACATGAAAACAAATACTGGTTCTCAGAGCCTAAAGTGTAGAAGACAAGCTCTGAAACGGCAGGATGTACTGGGAAGCCTTGAAACACATTCATTAATTATTGTCATTGTTAGGAGCAAGCCTTTAGAAAGAACTTGAGTGCAAACAAGGATGGGAACACACTGCAGGATAGGAAGCTCAGAGAAAGAGAAATTAGATGAATTATTATACAAGTCCAGCGATGGTAGCCCCTTGGCAAAATAGTACAGATAGAGATATAGATACATGTAGATATAGACATAGGCACACAACTTAGCCCCATAGGTACAAATAATTTCTATACTGCATAAAATGGATTAATTAATTGTACCACAGTCATAATAATGAGATTATGAATCTTTCTATTAAAGCCTCTAAAGAATCATTATGTTGTCAAAAACAGTAGGGCCTTGGTGACTTTTAAACAGATTTCACTTGTCACTGTTTTCCCCTACTCTGGGATTTTTGTGTGGACATTCCCTGAGAAAAATCTCATTGATCTAAATTAAGATACAGCTTGAAATACCTTACGTTATTCTAATCATGAAGGAAAATTCTTTCCCTGCCCCAGCAAAGTTTTGTTGGGATAGAAACATAAATAAAATGCAAGAATTTAAACAAATACTTTTGCAGAAAAACTAACCCCAACAAGTACAGATGCCAGTCTATGATACAGCAACAGCAAACTTTGTTTCCACAGAAAAACATACAAACCAATCAAGACAGTTTAATCTACATTCTGCATCTGGCTCAAAACTAAAGCTATATCAATGCAAGTGTTAGGCAGTCACTGTAACATCCCTCCAACTATATCAAAATCATTTGCCTAACAGAAAATTGCTGTGTCTCGTTATATATATTAAGGTTATTTTGTTTCAAGGAACACACGCCTTTTTTCAGTCAAAAGTCACACTTTGCTATTATCTATGTATTACAACTAGTATTATTTAAGGTTCTGTGAGCTTCAGCTATGGCTCAGCATTCAAGTAAGATTGAAGT
This sequence comes from Empidonax traillii, assembly GCF_003031625.1. Taxonomy (NCBI): domain Eukaryota; kingdom Metazoa; phylum Chordata; class Aves; order Passeriformes; family Tyrannidae; genus Empidonax; species Empidonax traillii. The sequence continues at coordinate 556,306 of NW_020955270.1, forward strand.
ACTAAATGCGTTTCTAGGATATTCTCATTTTCCATGTCAAGACTTGGACTACTTGTTTATTTTCCAAAATACATTTTTTCCTAAAGGGAAATCATCTCTGTAAGAGCAGGTTTAAAACACAATGCAGTTCTTCCAAAAAGACCAGCATGTCCTAAGTAAAGAAGTGAAGCAGCGAACTGTCAACACTATAGTCTGATGTCTTTACCTTTGTAAACAAACAAACCAACCACACCAAAACACAAACAAACGGGGAAAAAAAAACCAACGACCAAACAAAAAAACCCAAAAAACTAAAACCAAATGGCAGCAGCATGCTGGTTTTTTCCAGTACAATCACCTTAACTTTAGACCTACCAATAGAATGGCACAACATGCACTTAGAAATAGTTTAAAGAAAATGTGGGGATAGATTCATGACAGATGTTTTGCAAAGCTCTCTTCCATCCTCAGTTGCTTATTTCAAGTGTGCTAGAAAGAAAACACTGTGAGGTGGTAATACAAAGAATGTTTTCACTCTCACTTGAATTTTCCATTTATATGTAAATCAACATCTTAACTTTCTGCTGTGTTCTAATCAAGAAACTTTTATTTTCTCTTCTTATTTTATTTCTGTTACAGTAGACTGGTGTGATTGGGAATTCATACCCGTTGTGTGAGTCTGTTTATAGGCCTAGAGAGGCAAGGTCCCTTGTATACACTAGCAAGCTATTTGCAGATCACATCAGTTCATTCAGAAGACTCCTCATAAGCCTGCAGTTCAGGGTTTGATATAAGTGGGTGCTCCTTATTTGTCAAGCAGCATCCTTTAATGATTACATAGGAAGAATGTTTGCAAAGGAAACAACTAGTAGAGATTAAAATGGTGGGGGAGGGGTCGTAATACATTCAAACTAGACACACACACAACTAACCCACTGGCACAAAACTGATTAGCTGCCTAAGGCCACTGAGAGCATAGGCACAGGATGTTTTCTTAAAGGGAGGAGGGGCGAGCTTGACCTTTTAATTTATAAAGGGAAACCACACACCCAGGTGCTGCAGCTCTGCTCACAAAGAGCAATTAGGACATAATCTGGGTTGTTTATTTTGTTGGGTTCAGAGGTCTATGCTGAAAGATCAAAAAAGTATTATAGTCCCCCAGTAAGCTCCATGCATGTGATGTTTTTCAATTGCCTTTTGTGTTGGTACTGTTTAGTTATTTGTTTGTTTGGAAAGAAAAAACTGTCTCTTTAAGTAGGAAATCCCACTTGAGCTACAACAAAGGAAATTGCCCCATTCATGTTAAAGTTGGATTTTAAAGGAAAAGAACAGCTTCCTCAAGAGGGAAAGTGGAGAGGCAGGCACTGATTCTTCCTCTTTGGTGACCACTGACAGGATCTGAGGGAATGAAGTTGTGTAAGGCTGGATATTTGAAAAAGGTTCTTCACCCGAGGGTGGTTGGGCACTGGAACGCACTCCCCAGGGAAATGGTCAGAGCACCAAGCCTACCAGAGTTCAAGAAGTGTTTGTGCAACATTCTTAGGCACACGGTGGGACTCTTGACGTGTTCTAGGCTAGGCCAGAAGTTGGACTCAAAGATCCTGACAGGTCTCTTCCAACACAGTATATTCTATGAGTTTATGATTTAACGATAAAAGAAAACATTTAGCCATCGATTACAACAGGTACTTTAAGGGACTCTTCTGGGTAACACTGACACCAATGTCACAGCCAAAGCTGCACAGTTTTCTCTGCCACTTTCCCAGAATGAAGGAGTCAAGCTCTCATAGGGCTTTTGACCCAAACTGTGCCAGCACAGCAAAGAAAGTTGGGCAGTGTTTTAAAAAAACAATTAAAACTTGTTCCTCAGGCTGTCAGCACAGAACAACCGGTGAGAGAAATAATATATACTGTGGTGTACCAAATCTTCAGTACCTTGAATCTCTCAAAAGATCTATAGGTGCTGTACTGAAAGTGCTGCTGCCTATTAGCACAGTCTCGAGTTTCTTTAAAACAGTCCTGCATTAAAGATAAGCACAGTAGACCCTTTGGCCATGGTACTGGTTCAAGGATAAATTGGACTGTAACAGCTTATATAACTTTCTTTTCTCTTTTTCTTTCTTTTATTTTTCCTTTTTTTTTTTTTTTTTTTTTTTTTTTTTTTTTTTTTTTTTTTTTTTTTTTTTTTTTTTTTTTTTTTTTTTTTTTTTTTTTTTTTTTTTTTTTTTTTTTTTTTTTTTTTTTTTT
>NW_020955270.1:558782-562842 GCF_003031625.1 Empidonax traillii
TTTTTTTTTTTTTTTTTTTTTTTTTTTTTTTTTTTTTTTTTTTTTTTTTTCTTTTTTTAATGAAGGTGTAATAAAATACTTCAAGGACAATTGCTTGTGTCATACACCCAGGAAATCTCAGTCCCTCAGTAGGACAAAACTTGTCATTTATTATAAGGATATACAACTTTTAGCATATTGTAATGCGTCGGACAATCTTCAAGCAAGAAAAAAATTCTTCCCCTTTACAAAAGTGCTTGGTAGTTGATCTGTCATCACCTACCCACAAGAGAGCAGGAGGGTAAAAATAGACATTCTTCACAACAAATTTTGTTCCAAATCTTTCAGATTTCCTGTCAATGCCTTTTCTGTGGCTGCAGTTCTTGCAGCTACAGGGGACCTTGGCCAAGCAGACAAGCCACACACTGGAAACACTCTGAAATCTTAAAATTGGCACAGAGAGATGTCAAAGCTCATCAATGGAGCTACTTTACTGCAACAACTAATCCCTGTTGGCTGCAATACTGCAATTTGGTCAGTACTCTTTCAAAGACTTGTATAGAACCTCAAGTTAACACACTGTTAGCCTGATCCAGAAAACACCTTTTTCCAGCTGATGTGACAAGCTGCTGGCTCAGGAATTGTAAACAGCCTTCTTTGTATGAATAGCATTTCTTTCAGTGTGTGTGAATTTAAATCAGGAAGGCTGTGACAGCAACACCTTCTTGGAATATGCTGGTATACGGCAGCCAAAAGCATTAGAAACAAATTAATACAAGGTGCTTTTTTTAATTAATATATTTGGTTTATGTCTAATATTTGCTGATATTTAATCTTACAACAAGAAGAAATTTTAAATAAAGACAAACTGGCTGTTTGGTCTTGTCTTCGTTATTTAGGAATTTCCTCTCTAAGTCCTTCATTGGAAGAAAACAAAGCCCAAGTCTAACACCTCAAACTTCCAGAACAGCCCATAAGCCTGGACATGTCCATTTATTTGATATTTATTTGATTTTCTTTCTTTTTTTTTTTTTATTTTGATTTTCTCACAACATTGAAGCAAATTTGTTTTTCTAAAGAAAATGGCATATAAAAAAAATCAGCACTGTAAGATCAGATGCAGTGCAACATTTTAACTAACACAAAGATGCAGATGTAGAGATCTGAGCCCTCGCTTTATATGGCATTAATATTTTCCACAGATTTGATATCCTAAAACAAAAATTACAAAGGAATCATTTTGTTATCTTTAGCTTCATTTAAGAAAAACTACAGCATTCTGTAGGATTAAAAGTAATTTTTCTTTCATCAGAGCTAAAAACTAATCTTCTAGGGCACTGTAGTGGGTTTCTATGGGGGGGTTTTGGTAGTGGGGGGCTACAGGGATGGCTTTTGTCAGAAGCTGCTAGAAGCCTCCCCTGTCTGGTGAAGCCAATGCCAGCCAGTTCCAGGATGGGCTTCCTGTCACTGACCAAGGCCAAACATATTAGGAGTAATATTACTAATTAGGAGTACCCAAATAATTAGGAGTATGCCTGTGTAATAGAATATTTAAGAAAAAAGGATTGCTGTGCAGAAGGAATTCCAGCCAGGAGAGAGTGGAGTGAGAACATGGGAACAACATGGGAAAACAGTAAAGAGAGATAATATCTGTTTCTGAATGAATCTGTTGACTATGAACTCAAATTCAGCTAAGTTCTTGTTCTTTTTAGTTGATGGAAAATAAAATCTCAAAAATACAGCAAGTGCAGAAAATGAAATATAGAAGTTTCAACATTTCATCCAAAAATACATGTCTTGATCTTAGATACCAATTGTTTCACTTTTTAAGTAACTGGAACATGATTTCACTGAACAAATGTTCATTTGGAGAGAGGGGGGCAGTAAGGCTATTGTACAGAGGCCAGTGGATGTCATACTCAAAGCATTGTTCTCCTCATAGTGTGGACCTGAACCCACTGTTGGGGGGCTTCTGTAGAGTTACATTTAACCACAAGTTACTGGACGCAGGAATTATGGGGAAGATAGATAAGGGAAAGAGGAACTTTCTGTAGCACACATTAGAATGCAAGATGGATCTGATAGCCATGAAAGTGATTCCTGGCTCTAGTGTTCATAAAAAAACCTGGAATCTTTATCAATAATTGATATAAACTGTTTCCATATTTTAAAGAAAGACTACCATGTACAAAGCTAAAAAAGGTGGTAGTAACTTAAAAAGATGTAATTGAGAAATAGAGAAGCAAATTCAATGCTTTATTTGCTAAAATTTGAAACTACATCAGATGAGCAAAAGCGCAAATGAACAAATACGCAGATGGGCAAAGTTTTATTTTGTCAGCTATTTTACAAATCCAAGTAAATGGACACTGTACAATAAGAAAGAATTTGCTGCAAAGATGAAGTAGCAGACTTGGATTCCAGAGATTTTGCACTTACATCTGCTACTGGCCTTCTGCATTGCCTTCAAAAAGTCACTTCCACAGCTTGGACCTCAATTTCATAACACGTAATGTAGATTTCCTCTGAAAAGCATTTTGTGATTTCTTCATAATGTTTCATAGTTAAATTAAATTGTTTACATCTTTTACTGTTATCTGGCCCTTTGTGAAGGCAAAATATAGTTTGGGCATATGGGATAAAATTTATCACCATGATACTACCCTTCAGCAAATAATGTTAATCCAGAGTCATTTGCAGAATCCAAAACGAGATTTATGGCAGACTTGGGCATCTACTCAATTAAACTTTTGAAAGCTTTTGCTCAGAGATTGTTTAAGGTTAACGGGAACCTCAGGCTTCAACAAAGGTCATTGGCACCTACAGATCATCTTCTGGTGTCTTAAAAAGCATCTGGGCACTTAAAAGTGGACAAGATCAAGCAACTCTACACATTAGTACGTAGTTAGTGTCATGGAGTAAGCATGTCTCCTACTGGAATCCAGAAACTAAATCTGCTTATTTCCAGGAGAGATTTAATCCACTGGGTTTTACCAATCATAGCCACATGACAACAGACTTGAATATCAGTCCTTGCTTGAACTGCTGCTTTTTCATATTTCACTAGGTAGTCATAAAATGCAAGAATATGCCATGGTGCAATAACTGGAACCCAACTCTACTAGAGGAAAAGCTTTAGCCCTAGGCCACAGCTGGTGTTTTTCCAGGCAGAGGTGCACGAGAAGTAGAAAAATTACATTAGAATTGATAAGAAAAGAGAGATTATTTTAACTAACATGGCTTAAGCACTTTATTGCACAATAGATGCAGGCCTATATCCTCTTCAGAAAGAAGGATTTAAAACAAAAAATTCCATCACATTAGTAAGAACTTTGGATGAAAAGCAAGCACCACTTGTGCTTCCATATCTGTTTGAAAGTACCACTTCCTTATTCTTTTGGACAAAGAAGATTTACCTGAAATACCTATAAATTCAAATGAGAAAAATGCATCTTTTCCCAGGACAGAAACTGCACTTAGGTCTCCAAAGGAGTGGCACCACATCAGAATGCCTTCTGTTAGGTACACAGACAACAAATTAGATGCCATCAGGCTGTAGCTTATTCTAGAGGAGCCAAGCATCTGATACTAAGGGACTGGAATGATAAGCATAACAACGCTGAAATCCTTTATTATGAACAGACTCTCACAGTAGTTGCATGGCACAGAAACAGAGCTCACCTGCAGATATAATGATGCCTCCAGATACCCAACAATTTTTGGCAGTTCTTACAGTGTTTCAGCTCAAACTTTTTACATATTTTCTCATAAAAAAATATGTTGTTTTAGGTATCTTACATCTACCAGTAAGAAATAGCATTCCGACAGTTAAGTTATAATCAATAACTAATCTGAAGCAAACAATGCACATGTTTATTCTAGGTCCTATCCTAGGTTTAGGTTAGATGTTAGGAAGAAATTCTTTACAGAGAGGGTAATCAAGCATTGGAACAGCCTACCCAGAGAGGTGGTGGATTCACCATCCCTGGAGGTTTTTAAGCAGAGATTGGATGTGGCCCTTAGTGCCATGATATAGTAATTGGAGTTGGATCAGGGGTTGGACTTGATGATCTTGGAGGTC
>NW_020955270.1:563088-660691 GCF_003031625.1 Empidonax traillii
TCAAGCATTGGAACAGCCTACCCAGAGAGGTGGTGGATTCACCATCCCTGGAGGTTTTTAAGCAGAGATTGGATGTGGCCCTTAGTGCCATGATATAGTAATTGGAGTTGGATCAGGGGTTGGACTTGATGATCTTGGAGGTCTTTTCCAACCCAATCTATTCTATGATTCTATGATTCTATGATTTTACTAACTTAACCTGCTGTCATATTTATTACAGCTAATACCTAGAATATTGCAAAAACCTATTAGTAGGGGGGGAGGGAAGTAAGGATGTGTGTATGCACACACATTTCTGAAGTGTTTGATTCAGAATAAGTTACAAGTTTTTATTATTTAATTATTTGTTTGAATGCCAAATATCTGATGATGTGATTTTCGGTGTAATTCACTGTTTTTCATATCCATTACCTAGACAGAAAGTAGCACAAAGTCTTGCTCAATACAATTAACACAATTAAATTATTGACACAATTTAAAAGTGTCAGAAGCTTTACAAGTAAACAGATTGCAGAACTGGTCTAGGACCCTTTACAGGACCTGGATTACTAATGTAGCCTTGAGTAAGAGTGACAAATAAACAGCATCATGGCAGAAGAGGCCCCTCTGAGTAAGAGAGTATCTCATGACTATCTATCCCCGTTCTATTAAGGCTGATAAAATCATCAGTAAAAGATTCCTTCTCCAGCTCAGCACCAAAGGAGTAAAAGGAGCATAGTCTACCTATTATTATCTGCTACCACCGCCCCCAGCTAAATGCCTTGGTGTATCACATACATACTTATGCTGCCATAGAAGAGCAACGCCCAAGACAGCAGAACAAGGGTAGCTGATGAGGTCCTCTTTTTCTCAGCTGTAAGGATGCATTCTTCAGACTAATTGGTTACAAATGTTCACTTAACTAGCAAAGTTATCCATATGTTACAGTAAAGCAATCGTGAGTCTTGAAGACTTTAAATGTTTTTCATTTTTACTAAATCAAAATCATACAGCAATTATTATGGGGTAAAAATCAGTATTTAAAGCAAATGTCATTTTAAATCTAGGGGAAATTTGCATCCCAGCATTTAATGGATTGTTAGCATCTTCTCCTGTCCTCCCCTCTCCTCCTCTTCCCCTCCCCTCTCCCCCACCTTCCCCAGAGCAAACTCTAGCATAGCTAAAAATACCCCCAAGGATTAGAAATAAAAGTAGAAGAGTTTCGCTATTATTGATGTTTTTTTTTCACCAAGATGTTATCAAAAACTCATACTGTCTTACAGGTGCTCAGTGCACTCTGTATAATAAAATGCTAAATCAAATTCTTAGTGGATGTCCATACACAACAAAATTACATTACGCTGGCAAAATACAGGAAGAATGAAAAAAATCAGCATACACTGAATGAGCAACAATTACTCTCTTCCTTAGTCTTCACTAAGAATTCCAGGGAATTTCTAGAATTGCCACACGCTGATGTACTTTCTGCTGTTTGGTCAGTGCAGGAAAACCACACAGAATTTGTTGAAGTCAGCTGCCCAGAATCAACTGAAATCTGAGTCCTGTTTATTCTCTGAGTTTTGCAGAATTAGAGTTTTAGAGAAGAGAGGATCCTTATAAAAAGAAATGGAAAATAAATTATTGTGAAAGGATGAGACAGCTTGCTCTGTTCTTCGTTGTGCTGTAGTTTTGCAGAAGCTGTCACTTAGTAATGCAAGTATTTTGTTGAACTTCTAATTAAAAGCTTTTTATTTTCTTCAAAATCACAAAAACAATAGGAAATAATCCAGCAGTCATTTAAACTGATCACTGCACCAAATCAGGTCCATCTAGAACAACCCAACAAATTTATTTCTACCTTCCTTTTGAAACTTCCTACAACAAAGATCATACAAGCTACTGTTTCTTTGCAATGCTCCCCAAAAGCACTGACCACTGTGTCCATAGTGTCCATAGAAAGTCTGTAGACTTTCTCCTGACAGGATACATAATGGCTACTTTGATACCATTCTTTCCAGTTATGACAGTTATGACAATGTTAGTACCTTTCAGATTTGAAAAAGTGCCTTTCAAAAATAATTTTTTTAGTCTCATATTTTGGGTAGTTTTTACTCCCTTAAAAGTCTTGATAATCTCACTCCTGATAACCAGACTTCTACAAAAAAGAATTCAACACTTGAGAAAATTTTTACTAGCTAAAAGTTTAAGAAATGATGAAAAAATCTGCCATAAGAGTACTTAAATGCATATGTAACTTTGAACATATGTGCTGTCACATTGAAATTTATTGGAACATGGACTTGCCTAGGCATAGGCATGAGAATCACACAGAATCACAGAATGAGTAAGGTTGGAAAGGACCACAGTGGGTCATGGTGGTCCAGCCTCCCTGCTTGGCCTAAAACATGTTACTCAGGATTGTGTCCAGATAGTTTTTTAATATCTCCAGTGAGGCGGACTCCATAGCCTCTCTGGGGAATCTGTTCAAGTGCTCGGTCACCCGCACAGTAAAGAAGTTCTTTCTCATATTCCACTCACAGGTGGAACTTCCTGTGCATCACTTTCTGCCTGTTGCTTCTTGTCATATTGGTTGGCACCACTGAAAAGAGCCTTTATACTTACAGACTCTGATGAGATCCCCTTTCAGTCATCTCTTCTCAAGGCTGAACAGGTCCTGCATCCTCAGCCTTTCCTCACAGAGAGATGCTCCAGTTCCTTAATCATCTTTGTTGCCCTCTGCTGGACCTGCTCCAGGAGCTCCATGTCTCTCTTAAAGTGAGAAGCCCAGAACTGAACACAGCACTCCAAACGAGGCTTCACTAAGGCTGAGTAGAGGGGCAGGATCCGCTCCCTCAACCTGCTGGCAATGAAATTCCTAATGCACCCCAAGGAACCATTGACTATCCTAGCTACAAGGACTCACCTCTGGTTCCTGCTGTCCACCAGGCCCCCCCAGGTCTTTCTCCACAGAGCTGCTTTCCAGCAGGTCAGACCCCACCCTGTACCAGGAGTTATAGTACCTGGAGTTATTCTTCCCCAAGGTCAGGACTCTGCATTTGTCTTTGCCGAATTTCAGATAGTTCTTCTCTGCCCATCTCTTCAACCTTTTGAGGGTCCTTCTGAAGGGCTGCATAGCACCCTGGGATATCGACCACTCCGTGCAGTTTGTATTTTCTAGGACACTTTCTAGATGGGTGGGAAAGGGCTCAAAGTTCTGCAGGACCAAGCCCAGTTTTGCTTGAAGACTTCTCATATATTACAGGGGATTATTCATGGATACTTTTTTTTATGTCATGATTTTGTGGGTTGATTTGAACTTCTCTGACATTATTCTCAGTAATCTCAGTATCTCTTTATAGATACAACTTGCACATTTGCTCCTATGGCAGAGGACAATACTTCCTACACATTAGTTCATGTTGATTGATTTGCTTTTGTCAGAAATACAGGCTGGACATAGTCATTCTTGGTGCCAGGCCACTTCCTCCTCCCAAATCTATTCTGTGTTCAGAAATGACACCTACACGTGTCAGACATCAACCAAAATACTGTGGAGACAACAGCCCAGCCTCCACTTCTCTGCAGATGCTCCATGTCAGGAATAGGATAGGCTGTTTTCAAGGTCCACAATACTGTAAGTTTCCATACACATCTTCAAGGACAAATTTGCATTTTGGAGGATGTATGACTAATCCCTAGCTCCCACCTGAGGATAGTAAGCAATTGCAAAAGAATGGAAAGACATTTCTTCTGGAAGCCACTAGGGAACAACTTGTCCACTGCACCTGTGCATAAGCTCACAATCTCAGAATTCAGGAGGAGCACCATTTACTGCAAACTGTAGAGAAACAAAGAGCTTTAGTTCCCTCTTTCCCCTCTCCTCAGAGAGCTGACTTGTTGTGGTTTATGTGATGATGTGATTTCTTGACAAAGTTGAATGCATGTCCATGGGGAACCATGACTATAAAGATTGTTTGGTAATTAAATTGTATGATCTGAATCAACACAATATTTGTAAATACTTATTAAGATTTTTCTAATTGCCATTCAGTAACTACGCCTAGACTTTTTGTAGGAAACATTTACCTGCAGCTTTGCTAAGTAACTAACTAACTAAACAAGTATAACAGATTTGTTGACTAGTTGAAGAGTTTTTTTGCCTTTTGGAGTATATCTGACACAAGCACCAACAAGTAAAGGGAACCTGGGGCAGGCTGAAGCAAGGTTTGCCACTGATTTGTTAAACTGTTTGTGCAACAGACACATAGAAGTCCAGAAGACATTAAAATCACTACTATGAGATGCTTCAGAAGCTAAGCAAATCTTTTTACCCCTACATCATCTGTGGATATTGCAGGTTGGCCTACCTATTCAGCCCTTCCCTATGCTCTCCTCTGCTTAGACAGCTTTTTGAATGTAAGTAGTGCTTTTCACAGACAACAATCAATATTTTGCAGAATTAACTTGCTCCTTGCTTCATAATTACATCATTTAGATAGACAGAAAGGGCTCCAAGATTACATTCTTTTCACAGAATCACATGAATAAGATAACATGATGGTTCAGCACTGGAAGAAATATCAAGAGATAAGGCCGCATCACAAGCAGAGTAGAAGAGAAAGAAATTAAGGGTTGGACTTGATGACCTCAGAAATCCTTTCCAACCCATCTCATTCTATGATTCTATAAATGGAGATATCCCTCCTTCTTTGGTTTCCCCCCTCCATTCTCAGGGTGCAAGAAGCTCTTGTATGCTTTTGAAAACTGCTCAGGATGAGCTTATACCATATACCCAGGATTGTATTGTCTTGTCTCTTAGTTTCACAAATTTCAGTCTGCTTTAGGGGGTACATACCTCTCAGCTGCAATAAAAAACCCAAAACTCAAAACAAATTAAAAACCCAAAACAACAACAACAACAAAAATCAAACCAAACAAAACCCAAATAAAAACAACAACAAAACTCCACATAGACACACACACACACACAAAACAGACAAAAAACCCCCCACAAGACCTGGAGCAGTTTTGTTAGTATTTAGAAATATCAAAAGAAGGTATTTTACCAATTATTAACATTAAAAACAAACAAACAAAAAAGGGTGTAATTTTCAATATTTTTGAACTACATGTAGGATACGTGAAATGTGATGTCTGTTTTACCAAATCTGGCATTTAGAAGCTAATCATAATCATCAGTAACTGGCAATATGGTAAGATCTGCAATAATTTGGATCTGTGTGGCCAGTTGTTACCCACATGCCATAAAGAAAAATAATCTCTTTAAGCCTTGCAGAATGGTTGACTGCTCTTCAGAGAGCTGCTTAAATCTTTAACATGCTGCAAACATTTTAAATAATGTTAGAAAGAAGATACCATATTGTTATCCTTTGTCTCTGTGTTTTGATCTTAAAAAAAAGCTAAACAATCTGCTAATAAATATCGAACTAATTTAGCTGCATTTTCAAAACCATAATCAGCAGCTGGGGATTACCCCATAACAGATGAAAATCATCTTTTGAAAGATCACAACTCAGCAATAAGCTGACTTTGGGGGACTCATTCTTTGACACAGAGCCTAAAAAGCAGCAGAGCCCGGCAGTTCTTTCTGAAATCCACGACTAAGTAGTAAGAGTTTATCTATCTGGGCAATTGTATCTGACTAATACTGTTCTTACGAACAGTATTAAAGGTAATAGTGTGCCCTAAGCCACATAGCACCTGGGAGCAAAATCTTGTTTGTTTGAGCTGACTCCACTTTTGGTTTTTGTCTTCACAGTATCTTTGATGAGACATGTTTTTAAAATGTATGAGAAAGACATTTTTAAAATGTCTTACTAAAGGTGGCATCAAACCCTGCACAGCATTTATGTGGAAAATCAGGTGGAATGTACTCTGTGAGAGATATTGTGCTACAAGCCCCCTGCATGATGCCAGGCTGGGGAAGCCGGACAGCTGCCCAGCCTGTCTTGCCACAGCTCCAGCTCTGCCTGCGCAGCAGGAGGCTTGGGGAGCTGTCCCTTGCTTCCTGGCCATGCCCCACGCTTCTCTGCGAGCAAAGGGCTCGATTCCATCACCCCTCCTCACGCTGAGAGGTGCTTACTCACACAAGTAATCCCGGCGACTGCTACAAATTAACTGACAAAGAAGAGGCAATGTGTGAGCTCCCCCTGCAATGTGTGAGCTATTAACTAGCTCAGAGGGAGCCCAGCTGGCTACCCTGGTTGCCTGTGGTGAGGCAAGCGTGTTCAGCTGCTGGGCTGATGTTCCTAGCTGTCAGCTGTGTTTCAAATAGTTCCACAAGCAAAGCCTACAAGTCACTTCTTCGCTCCCTTTCAGTAGCACTCAAGAAGGATGGATGGCTACAGAATTGCGCAGTTTTAGTATGTCTTTGTTGCCTTTCTAAAAGGGATTGTGGTTGGATCCAGGAAGAGGACTGAGAGTTACCCCCTTTCAGAGTATATACCCCTGTTTATGAAAAAGTATGTACATATGGTTTTGTCTCAGTTACATCCCACACAAAGACCTTTTCAAGTGAATTTAACAGATACAAAACAAAATCCAAAGATGACATTTAAGCCCAAAACTATTTCTATTTCTGGAAAGACTCCTCCAGGGAAAGGAAACTTTAATGTCACAAAGCCGCCAACACCTTCTTTCAGCTGAAGTTTTGGATCCTGGATTAGTGAAAATGTTTATAGTGTATCTTGAGAAAAAGTTGTATAAATAGTTAGATAAAAGGGGACAACTCCATTGCCATTGACATTACACATTACTCACAGGTGTACAGGTCTGTGTGGAAGGAGGGTATATCAGAATGCACAAAGTATTTCCTCAAAGCCAGGGTAGGATTCTCCAGGGAAAATATAGGCTCAGATGACAATAAGTAGGGAAGAAAAAAAAAACCTAACTACAAAGGCCTAATGGACATGCCTCTTCTTTGCAGTTTCTGGCAGTTTTGTTCTAACTCACTTGTATTTATAGGAGAATCTAAGTGGTTTGCATTTACAGTAGTTTGAAATAAGAAAAACAAATTCCTTAGTATTAAAGTAACTTCTTGAAAATATTGCCTTTTCAATTATGTTTGTGCCGCAGAGTAGGCAAAACTGGCTGCCAGCAGACCATTACTAAAAACGGTCAGTGTCCAACCCACACACATAGCTATTTATGGCACTGGAGCTCATTGTCTGAGGGTCTGCTGTCTTCTCTTGATGGCCTTCACAGAATGCATTTTTTACTTATTTCTTCTATTTTTCTTAATAGCTGTATTTATCAAACAAAAATCATAGATATTTTCAAATGTCATACATCTCTTTGTAATTTTGTTATCAGACGTAAAATAACTATAAACCTATTACTAGGGGAGTAACTATAATTAGCATTTTAAGAAGAATAAACCACTTTCTTAATTGTTTGCTTGAAGCACAACACTCAAAGGGTTTTGCCAATACATCCATGAGAGAGAAACACATACTAATAATGTACATAATGAGCCAAAACCCTCCTGATTGCACAACTTATATGTCTATTCATAAGATGATGACCTGTGCACTCCTAGGAGCTGCTACATTTTGTTTCTGGTTCTCAAAGGAAAAACATGAAACAGGGTATTCCAAATTAATCGTTACCTATCACCAGTGGTAGTGGTAGCCCAGCCAACCCATCATTCTTCAACCAGATCTCAGAGAGTAATGTCTCACTCGTCTCAAGGAAAAGCTTCAGCCTGGGCAGGGCACTTGGCCACTCTCACCAGTAACCCTGTAGGCTGGGTGGGACCAGCTCTAGCTGAACTACATTTTGGTTATCTCAGAGACATTTTGCATGTGTCTGTTGTTATGTCTGACCTAGAAATGCAAGTGGTTTTGAAACAAAAAGGAAATGCTGAAATATGCAATTTATTAACTTCTGCTAAGCTCTGCCTGAGTTCTTCTCCTGTTTCGGATAGTTGGTTGGAAACGGGTACACAAAGAATCAACTAGGTTGGAAAAGATCTCTAAGATCATCAAGTCCAACCTATGACCCAACAGCACCAGATCAACTAGACTACGGCACTAAGCGCCACATCAAATCTTTTCTTAAACACCTCCAGGGATGGTGACTCCACCACTTCCCTGGGCAGCCCATTCTAATGCCCAATTATTCCTTCTGTGTAGAACTTCTTCCCGATGTCCAAACTAAAATTCCCCTGGTGCAACTTAAGACTGTGTCCTCTATTGCTGGTTGCCCTGGAGAGGAGCCAAGGAGTATGCTCTCACTACCAAATCCCACTACAGGTGGTTAAAATAGTGTTCTGATTTTATATGCCTTATTCCAGCTACTTACACAGAGATGAGTTACACCACCTTCAGTCTTGATCTTTGACAACTTAAGGGTTTATTTGATACCTCATTCTATACTTAACATTGGAATAATATTAGTATTTTGACACTTTAAATGACATAGAGGTGCATGAAATGGTGACAAAGATATTACATCGTGATTTTTCAGATTTCTCAGGAAAAAAAAAAACAAACCTGAAATTTTGAATTTTTTTTTCTCAAGCTTTAAGACATAATTTAGGTAAAATGCAATGGCCTACAGTCCCCACTGTTGGTGGGCATGAACTCCACAGTGTAAATATTTCAGGAAGTACCACTACATCTCAAATCAGACAACTTGTCTCATTGATGGCTCGCAACTGTGGACACTATGGGTCACTGCCTTTTCTTTGTAATTCAGAGATTCAGTGCTACAGGCTGAGGCAGAGTGGCTGGAAAGCTGCCCAGTGGAAAAGGACCTGGGGGTGCTGGTCAGCAGTAGCTGAACATGAGCCAACAGTGTGCCCAGGGCACCCTGGCTTGGATAAGAAATAGCGTGGCCAGGAGGACCAGGGAAGTGATTCTCCCCCTATACTTGGCACTGGTGAGGCCACACCTCAAGTCCTGTGTCCATTTCTGGGCCACTCAGTCCATGAAGAATATTGAGTGCTGGAGAAAGTTCAAAGGAGGGCAAAAGAGCTGGTGAAGGGTCTGGAACACAAGTCCTATGAGGAGCAGCAGAGGGAACTGGGGTTGCTTAGCCTGGAGAAAAGGAGACTCAGAGGTGACGTTATGATTCTCTACAACTCCCTGAAAGAAGGTTGTAGCTACGTGGGGGGTTGCTCTCTTCTCCCAGGTAACCAGTGACAGGACAAGAGAACACGGTCTTAAGCTGTGCCTGGGAAGGTTTAGGTCGGACATAAAGAAGAATTTCTTCACGGAAAAGATGACTACATATAGGAGTGGGCTGCCCAGGGAGGTGGTGGAATCGTTGCCCCTGGAGGCATTTAAGGAAAGACTGGATGTGGCATTTCACCATATGGTGAATATGATGTTGGGTCATCATATGAGGGGGGACTCAATGATCTCAGAGGTCTTTTCCAACATAACTGATTCTGTGATTCTGTGACTCAGTGTTTTACAATACAATCAAGTTCTGCAGTTTGGAACTGACATAGAGAGGGAGACATCTGAGCCATTGATGGCATTTGGCATTCTTTACCTCAACTTCTGGCAGAGCTGCCTCTCTGGCAGTGACATTCCTGGCCAGAATCCTCTCAATAAAATCACAGGCAAATTTCCCAACACTTTGAATAAGAAGAGGATTGGGTCCCATGACCAGAAGATACATGTGCGTCTCTCATCACATCGTAAGCAGCAAATGCTCATTATTGCAGTCTAGCAACCCAGACTGAAGGGCTCATGACATCTGAGAGCAAGTCCATTATATTAACACTTGAAGACACAGACAGAACTTATTTACAACACTAAAAAAGATAATTCCTTGACTAAGGGAAATCATACAAGGCAAAATTTAATTCAACTACCTCAAAACACTCCTTCTCTGATTCAAGTCACCTATTTAACTAGGGGTAAAATAAACCAAAACAAACAATTCCAAATATCCTTCCTTGCTGATAAAAATACAAAAAGATGACATAGGCTATTGCTATAAGTATATTAAAAATATTTTATTGAGACTGTTTTTCATTAAAATTTACCTGTGGAACTAACTTCTCTGAACATTCTTTAAAAAGAAAACAGCTCAAAAAGAAAATTCTTAAAACATGTTTCCTACTTTTTACACATGTATTTTAGATGGGACTTGCTTTATTTCATTCTGAATAGATCAGTGTAATTCATCATTTATAAAACTGCAGTGCATAAAATATTTCACAGAATTCTATGGCGGTAAAATGCAAAACAGAAACACTGCTTTAGAAGCAGCAGGCACCATTTCTAGTCTAGGACCTGTATTGGAAGGTAGCTGCTTTTCAAGCTTAGCAATGGAACAATTAATAAAGAAACCCATTAAGGTCTGATTGTTGCTGCTAAAAAGGAAGGTTGAATTTCAGGCCTTTGAAGTAACTGAGAATGATTCAGGACTCATTACAGAGATATAATCTACATTCATACATTTATGTTAGTGATTCAAATCTATTGGGACAGATTGAATTCCGTTAAATAGTGCATCTTTCCTGTGGAACTTTTCTCAGGCTTTCTCGGGCTAACCTAAGAGGTGACCTGACAATACAAAGTAGTGGGATATTTAGGGATTCAACTGTGCTGTAAAAGAAAGACTATACACAAAGTAGAAAAAAGAATGAGATATAATCTAAAAAGCTATGTCAGCTTTTCATTTGGGCTCTGTTTTGTAAATGCCCTCCTTGTCATCACACAGGATAGAAAGGGACTCTAGGCGTTGCAGCAGTTTAAACTAATGCCCTGAATATTGCACCTGGCAGAAGCAGATTTTATATGAAATTCTGCGTATGTTGAATTTTCTGTTCTTAACCACAAAATCATACAACCAATACAGATAGTCATAAGCTAGAAATACGTCTAAGCAGAACTCTTCTTGAGTAAATTCAAGACGTTACCCTATTTTTTCAGAGTGAAATATACCTGTTTGACTGCCACTTTTTTCCTCCCACTACAGATATAAAATGCCAATTCATTTGTAAAATGAATTTTGTAAAAGGGAGGGGGGGGAAGGAAGAAAAAAAAAAAGAAAGATGTCTTCAACTGTATACTTTTAAGATATTGTAGTACTTATTCATGATTTAAGCTGTTGGAATCAAAAGAGCTTCAATTTTAGAAATAATGTGTTGTATCCTTCATGACCCAGGCATAACTGTAGCAATTAAACATTGACATCAGTTTGCAGACATACATATAAGCTGTCAGGCATTGCCAGAAAGGAGGGGTTTGCCTTATATTTTCTATTATTTGTCTGTGTTTTTTTATTAGTTACCAAAAGGAAGAGCCTTTGCAAAAAGGAAAGCCTAAATCAATTTGCAAAAAAGATTTCTGAAATGCTTTGCACTCAGTGCAAATACATGCAGAATAAATACTCTGAAGTACCAGAAACAACATCGTAAAATATATTGATTCTAACATTAAATGGTTTCATTTCTAAGTCTGTTTAAATGTCAGCCCCAGAAGCTGAACACATAAATTTGGGAGCCAACTCTCTCCCGAATAAACACCATAATTGGAGAAAATAATTTCTAATTTCTGTTGTGAAGTTAACATATATTTAACATCCTAACCCAATGAATCTGTCTAATTTAAGAACTGTTTGTTCTTTTCTCCATTTTCTGTTGTTTAAATTAAGATTTACTCCAAATGCCAAATGGAATTGCATAGGCGGTTTTCCATTGCATTCCACTGATCTGTGTTATTTAACTGCCTCCATTTCAAAAAAGTTCTGGATTTACATATTGAGCTACACACTGTGTTTTTGCACCTCTTCATTTCTCTGTTACTCCACTTGTGTTCCAAAACAGTTATTTTACAATGCCAAATACTGACCAACATTTAATGTCTTCTATGCTGCCCAAATCCTGTCAGTTCCTGATGGCTTATTCTGGTATTAAAAGATAGTACATCATACGGAGATGCTTATTAATAACTGGAAAAGTTGACGATTCAGTGATGAGCTAGAAATATGAATCCGTCATAACATTCAATATGTGAAATGATAAATACATGCAGAGAGATGGAATCATAGGAAAAACCAACAACATATGCCCCTCCAGGAAAATAATAGCTTGAAAAATCGCTTAAAATAGCCTTCAAAATGGAAAAATTGTTTCTTTCTGGCAAAGGAAACTGCTTTAGTTGAAAAAAAAAAAAAAAAAAGACAGCAAAATATTCAGACAGATTTTATGGGGAAACCTTTGCAATGCCAATAAAACCCCTTTTGCTTTGAAGTCAGACGCATGATTCAGTAAACGACTCATGTTAGCAATTAGAAAATGGTCATTTAGGGCCCTGATTTCTTTTGAGACAAGGAGGGCGAGGGTGGGGAAAGAGACACAATAAATCTTGAGAGGCTTAAAAGGAAGAGGAGGCTAAAGTGTGAACTTTTTATTTCAGCAACGGAAGCGAGAAATCAGTGATTCATTAAAGCAGGGAGAAAGACCTCCATGGAAGCTGGCAAAGAAGAAGGAAAAGGAGCTAATTATGTCTCTTTCCTTTTTACTCTCTCTAACCAGCATATAATCTGCTTTTCCAGGGTCTGCCTTTAGTATATACTTCTTTCCAACCTCTCCAGCCAACCCCTCCTCCAGCGGGGGGGAGGGGGAGATCTAGCAGGCAACAAGCTCCAAGTGGCTTTCTCAATCACTTCACTGGAAAAGAAATAAAATAAAACCCTCCACTAGCAAGCAAGTTGGGCGTTTGGGGGGTTGTTTTTTGTTGTGTGTTTTTTGTTTGTTGGGTTTATTTGTTTGTTTTGGGGGGCGGGGGGGGGTGGCTGGAGAGGGGATAAGAGTGAAGGGGGAGGGAAGCTTCCCTAGAGGGGATTGGTTCAGCTTGGAAGACAGGGAAATTAGTAAAGCATGAGTCTCCAAGCCATGCTGGTGGCCGGCGCTCCGAGGAGAAGAACGCTTTAGGAGCAATTAGCAGCAAGCCGAAGGCGGCGGCTGCAGTGGCCGCCGCAGCCCGGGAGGAAGCGAGGGCAGCTCCGCAGCAGGCACCGCTCGCTCCAGCTGCAAAAAGGTTTCAGATGTCCCACCGCTGCCTGACCCCCTGCAAATAAGGGCTGACCACCAGAGGCACATCCCACCTCTGACTTGTAATCGCTGACATTTAGGCTACAGCTTCCAACCTGTTTACAACCAAAGGGGGAGGGAAAGGAAAGGAAAGGAAGGGCGGGGGGGACAAGTTGGGATTTCTCCCTCTTTCTCTCTGGATTGATTTTTTTTTTTTTTTAATACTGTTCTGGAGAATTCAAAGCAAAACAAAGAAACTTCCTCCGCTGGGGCTGTCAGTGAGAAAAGGACGAGTTGTGCAACTGGTTTGGGTTTTGCAAAAAGAAAAGAGGGTGGGGATCAGAAGAAGGTGCAAAGCCACTAAGTGTGAGTGTGTGTTTGTGTGTGTCTGTGTGTGTAAAGGTGTATGTGTGAAAAAGCTATTCCGGCACCCCTCTCCGCTGGTTATTACTTATTTTTGTTATTGTTGTTGTTGACTTTGCTGTCATCTATTTTTCAGACCTTTCTGCATCTAAGATGGTGAAGAAAGGAGTGAGGAAGTGAACAAAATAACTCCTAGGAAGTCTCAAACAAGGTTGGGGAGTGTGTGTGTATGTGGGGGGGGTGGGGAAGGGAAAAAGGAAAGAGGATTAACCACAGCGCACCCCCCCCCAAAAAAAAAAAAAAAACCAAAACACAACCAACAGCTCTTTTTTCTGAGGGAGGACTCGAAGGATTAAAAGGCAGCAACTTCTGAGGCGATCTGTCCCCTGAGTTATGGATGTTGGTGCACTTACTTCAGGCCTGATCAGAGTTCAGAGGGATCTAACCAGAAGCAGCAACCACCGTCTCTCCACTTGCCTTTTACCAGGTTTCACCCTTCCAGTATGTTTCATTTGATAAGACATTTTCCAGCCCCCAGAGTTTCAGTACAATGTGCAAATGGATACTGACAAATGGTGCCTCAGCCTTTTCCCACCTGCCTTACTGCTGCTTGCTGCTGCTCTTCTTGGTGTCTTCTGTGCCTGTCACCTGCCATGACCTCGGCCAGGACATGCTGTCCCCGGAGGCCACCAACTCTTCTTCATCATCCTCCTCCTTCCCCTCGTCCTTCTCCTCTCCTTCCAGTGCGGGGAGACACGTGCGGAGCTACAATCACCTCCAAGGAGACGTGCGCAAGAGGAAGCTCTACTCTTACAACAAGTACTTTCTCAAGATCGAGAAGAACGGCAAGGTCAGCGGCACCAAGAAGGAGAACTGCCCCTTCAGTAAGTACGGCTCCGCCGCCGCGCCCCCGGCGCCCGAGCCCCTGGCTGGGGAGAGAAGGGAAGGGAGAGGTGAGGCCGGGGAGGGGAGAGGGCGCGGGGCAGCGTGGGGTGAGCTCGGCTCGGCTCTGCCGGGACGCCGCTCCCCGCCAGCCCGTGTATCTGCGGGTCTCTCCGGCTACATTTGTCTTGCAAATGGCCTCGGCTGATCACCGTTTAGTTTCTCCGCCCGGCAGAAGAGCAAATTAGAAAGGTTTGCAAAGAAGCGGTGTAGAGTGTAGGGGGAAGGGGTGGAGGGGGGCAGGGGGGGTATTGTCTCGTGAATCTGAAAATCATTATCTCCTGTCATTAAAGCGCCTTGGAACAATTAATCGATGGCCCCACGCACACGCGCGCGCCGCTCTCCCCGACCCGCACCAGAGCCGCCTGCTCCGCGCTCCCTCCTCCCCGATCCCGGGGCGGGGTTGTTTGTCCCTGGCGGGCCGGGGTCTTGCCCGTGTGCCCTCCCCGCCGGCCGCGCTGCCGCCGGCGGGGATGCGGAGGCAGTGCTGCGCTGCGCCCCGCGGCACCGGGGCTGCTGCGCCGCTATACCGCTACCCGCTCCATTGTAAACATCTGCGATTGCCTTCCCACAGACCTCACACGCGTTTCATTGTCCCTTTCTTTCTCTCTCCTTTTTTTTTTTTTTCTTTTTTTAAAGAAATAATTTCAGAGCAAAAGTCATATGGCTGTCTCTGCAGATGAAGTTCTGAGCTTTTCGGTAGTACTAATTAGGGGTTTAGTAATAACATGCTTCTCGTAATGTATTTTTGGCTGTTTGTGCTAAAAATGTAAACTTTATTTGGTTTTCCTACCTGTGCAATCTCAGATTGAAGTAACTATAGTAAATCACAATATATTGCATTGTATCTCTTAGGTGACTATGTCCCACTATAGGAGCATGCTGAGAAAGTAAGTTCTCTTACGCAACTCTTGGAGGAAACAGACTTTCTTTATTGGTGAAGAACCACATTTTGGTTCTTATGTTGTTTTACATAAATCCAGATAAACCTGGGAATAAATCTTCTGTTAAATTAAAACAACTGAAAGTTATTTAAGGAGATCCCTAGTTAGCTAATATGTAAAATATGGAGTACTTCAGCAAGTTGCCATGATGTATGGTGGACACTGCCTTTAACTCAGCTATATTTCTAGTAAATATTCATATTAGAGGCTTGCAAACAGTGAGAAGAGGGCTGCGGTGCCATATGTCACTGCTTCACTTGCTCCACCTTGCAACTTCATTCTTTATCACGCACTCTAATGTCTGTAAAAGCTTTAGATATGAAAGCAGGTGATTCTTACCGCCTTCCTTTCTGTGTTTCATAGAAAGGCAAATTCTTGAAAAACACAGCTATAAGGAAGGCTTGACTTTGATGGATTTGTGTGGAATGAGGTACTAACTCTGCATTTCTTAGACTACTTTTGGGTTTGGAGGAGAACAGCATTTTAATTCCCCTAAAATGGGATTATGAAAGCTTTGTGTGCATGTCTGAGAACATCAAGTCTTTCTATGTAGAGCACTGCTGCCAAAAAAGCTATAAGGTGCTCAATCTGACAGCAGTGTACTCAGAGAAGTAACTACTCATCTGAGCAGTCCCACTTAGCCAGCAGAACTGTTCAATGAGTAAACTGGTACGCATGCATGAACTTCTGTGAGATCTTGCCAGGAAGAGGTGGAATACTCTGAAATGCACATACACACCTTCCTACCATTTCAGGTGGAATATTCTGAAATGCACTTACATACCTTCCTACCATTTCAGTCTACATGCAAGAACAACCTGCAGCTATGGGAGAGGGGATCCTTGATGTGCCCTGGTTTTGCAGGCAGTGTATCAGAAAGAGAATTGGCCTTCTCGGTGATGTCATGGTTATTGTCACATCTGCAGAGTATCTGCTGAAAAGAGAAGAATCTAATTTGTCTCATATAAAAGCAAAACAATGCCTTTATTATGTATAATTTTGTCCTATCACTGAGGATTGTGTGCAGTGAAGAAAAGACTCCCATCATCTTAAAACTCGCAGCTTGTCTACTGCATTTATATCACAAAGTCAGCCCTAGTGTACAACATCTTTCAATACAAAACAATTAAAATCTGGTTGGCAGAAGCTGGAGTTCTATGTTCTTCATTATTAGTCATTGTAATATACAGTGTGAAATTGTGTTTTCTGTAAAAGCTCATAGTCAGATCATTTAAAAATATATTTACTATGCCTTTATTCAAGGGTATTTGTGTAGCAAAATGTTGCAAATGCATCACTAAATCTATGCTTTTCATAAATTTATGTGTAGAGATCCCATCATAATACTGCTATAGTCCCAAGCTGGCCTGGTTCCATGCAAATACACGGTCTGTCTTTCATATGGTCTAAAATAGGTAATGACATGTGAATAGATTTCTACCATGCATATAGTTAGCTAGACAGGCCACTAAATTTTGTATCCTGTTTAACATTACAGATTATTTAATCTTTAGTATGAGTTTCTCTCTCCAAACCCATGCTTTTCTAAACAAATGAAAGTGATTCTTGACACACGATACTGAAGTATTCTAATTTGGAGGCTAATTTTCTCATATGCTAATGTTTAAAATCAGTTTATGCTGAAGTAAAGCCTTATCAGTAGGTCTGTAAGATGGTGATATCTTGTGTAATTAGACAACGGCTTTTGTGGCTCACTGCCAATTAAGCATGGTCAAGTAAAGAAGAACAGTTAGAGGAAGTCAGAATAAACATTTAGAAAACAGAATTCAACCTCCAGCCTTCAAATGGCTCAAGCAGCATTCGTAGATTTGCTCTATAAATATTGTGTGGAGTGCACTAAAATAAAGTTTACTCTGGCCTATGTATTTCAACTTGATTGCTTGGAATTACTCTGTCACCCTTTCTCTACCTGTAGGGTAGCAGGAACAGAGGTGGCTCCTGATTGTTCTGTCAGGAGTCTGGGGGAACTTGCAGCATTTGACATAGGTGGAGGGAGTCTATCACTGAATAGAAGTAGGACGCTTTTTAGGTTTTGTTTTACTATTCCATATATCTAGAAGCTGGTCCTCAAAATGTAACAACTAGCTTGTCCTGCATCACCACAGCTCTGAAGTCCCTTGGCCCTGTTCTTGACAGAGCTGTTTACATGCACAAATAGAGAGAGCTGTAGTGCTTTCTGGAGACTTACATACTAGTTTTGGGAAAAACAAATCCAAAAATCCTCCAGTGAGTTTTCACAAAAGCTTTCACTATAACTTGAGCCCTGGGACCACCAAAAGAAGCTCAAGCAATATATTAAAATGAGAGGGAACTCGGGCGCAGATTCTGATTTCACTTGCACCCAGACAGCTTTCTTGATTGAAGACAGTGAAACTCTTTAGGATTAATGGATGGCTTGCATAAAGGCTACATGATCTATGATAAGCTAGTTCAAGAAAACTTGACATATATAGAATGCTATACTGTTTTCAATTTACTTTTAAGGCCATTGTTAATAGTACTATGAAGCACACAGACTTCAAATTTACAAAACAGACCTTATTAGCTGAAGAGCAGTAACAAAATACATAGTGCTTAAATAGCAGAAGCTACCTGCAGTCTGTGGAGGGAGTTCTGCCCGAGCAAACTCTGGATCAGGCCATTACTTAGGTACACGTTTAGGGAATGAAGTCTGTATCTCTGAGCCTGGATACTAGAGGGAAGAATTGCTGGAGCGATTCCTGCGAGCTTTGGACCAAGCAGTGCTATGCAAAACCTACGGTAGATGGCGGCACAGCCACTGCCTGATGTTGTTACCTTCGCTCGAAGGAGGTGGACAAGAAGGGTCTGAACCCTCAACTCTATAAGCTAATTTAGCTCAAGCAAAGCCAAAAGGG
This sequence comes from Empidonax traillii, assembly GCF_003031625.1. Classification (NCBI taxonomy): domain Eukaryota; kingdom Metazoa; phylum Chordata; class Aves; order Passeriformes; family Tyrannidae; genus Empidonax; species Empidonax traillii. The sequence goes on from NW_020955270.1 coordinate 581,229, forward strand.
CTTACACCAGCAGATATTCTAATAATTTGCCTTCTGAGCATTCCAAATGGACTAATCCAAGCAGTGCAAAGGCACGGCAATTTCAGACTAAGAGTGTTTACCAGGGGAGCTAGTAAGAAATAATTAACTACTTCCCATGAGTTTACCTATTCCAGGCTTTTTTTCTGAGTATGCAATTATCTTTTATACTAAGCTTTATGAACTGCTGAAGTCCCTGATAGTCTTTGGTTTTGCTTCAGTTAGCGTGGGATCAGCTTAACAACAAAGTGAGTAAAAGCAGGAAAGTTCTGAGCCTCGTTCTGTAGCCCAAACGATTGTAAACAATCACTCTTAATTGCTAGAAGTGCTGAACGCTACTAATGAGGATTTTATGTGCATACATACATGATTGACAAATAGAGATTTATATTATATATTGAGTTATATACAGAAAATTAGTATTAGATGTGTTTTGATTCAGTATACTGAGTTTGATACTCATTTTTTTTATCATATCTCAGGTGCAACAAAATAATAAAGTGTAATATACCTTAGCCTCAGCTAAGAAGCTCCAAACAGATTAGAATAATTGGTAAAATATGTTATTTTGCTACTTAACATTTTGTAAGCTAACTGTTTGTGTTTATTAACTCCTCATTATATGGTCTCTGTAAATTAATGTGAGAACTTTTCATTATTTTTCTGAAGACTAATGAGCAGGCATGTGTGTTTTATTGTTTTACTCTCCACAGAGTTCTGTTTTATTGTTTTACCAAAGAAAATACTTGAAATATGAAGTAATACTGTTTTAGTGAAGTAATTTGAAACTTAGGCTCTTTACTGTGAAATGTATAAGTTCTTATGGAGATGATTTCTCACTTTTTTTTTCTAGTTTTTTTTCCCCTGCAGAACTCATATAATTTATAACAGCAGTATAAAGCCATAGACACTTAGGATTTATTAATGTGGAAAGAATTGTACTATTTAATGTCTACATGACACTTTCCTGTTACCCTTGCTGCATTCCTGCCTTGTGGACCCTCCATGCTGATACTGTAGCCCTAACATAAATCTGTTCAAAATACACAGTTGTAAGAAGTCTTTTTGTCTTCATAAATCTAACTTATAGCCACTTAGGGGGAAAAAAAAAAAAAAAAAAAAAAAAAAAGGAAAATAGAAAGAGAGGGAAAACTGGAAGTTTGTTCTTGAAACCTGAGAAGAAAAAAACAAGGGGCATACAGGCTCATAGATGCCATGCTTCTGTTTTAGTGGCAGGGTTCATAAGTAGTGGCTCAGGCAGAACTTCCTTTGAAGATGGCATTAGCTGAGTGAGCACTATAGAATGTGCTTACACTTCTGAAACATCTTGGATGCATTCACTCATAGGTTAAGATCTTCTGTTTTGAAATAAGGCATTTTAAGATGACTTTCAGATGTCTTTGAGCTGTGTGTGTGAATAGGGGCCTTTTCACTTCAAATGAGAGTCAGGTCAGATCCTGCAATAGGGGAGTTTTCATTTATTCTACAGGGGTTTTAATTTTGGAAAAAGAAAAACCCTTCTATGAGCAAATCTTGTTAAACTGTGTGTCTTAAATTAAAAATAGCAGGTACCTGTATGAACAGAGGGCAACAACTCATGTTGTGTGGATTACTGACCTTTCCTCTGAGAAAGTAATGGAATTGCCCAAGGAAGAATCTAAATAAGGGGGGAAGGGGGACATAGAAATATTTGTAAGCAATATTGTATTTCCATTCATAGGCTTTATACTGGGATGATAGAAATAGTGTCAGCAATGCAGAGAAATTATTCAGTTATTATTGAGATTACTTATAATGTTTCCTTCTTGGCACTGACATGACATAACAAAACATTGTTTTCTTAGTTTTTCAGGGCAGATTTCTAAATCAAGCTCTTACAGTCCCTTCTTCTCCAAAGTTGCACCAGTTTGAAATTTCTGTTTGCTGCTTTTTAACTCTTGCTACCACTGCTTGTAGTTGCCATAAGACACTGAACTATCTTATTGTGATATTCTGGGGTTTATCATTTAAGAACTCTTCCTCACATTGAACAATGCAAGAAGTTTGAGACTATCAGCATTGCCAACCAGTGTCAGCCTGATGAGGCTGCATGGATAAATAATCTTTGCTTGCTTTGGGCTACGAATACCAAATTATCAGATCAGAAATGGAAGACACCATTAACCTTAGCATGTGTTTGTTTCTCGGTAGGTAGGTATACTAGTGTTGCTAGTCTAACTGTATGTACTTGTCAAATTTTCCTCATTTTGTTTTGACAACTTACTTTGATGCAATATTTTACTATCTTGCTGCCTTTCATTGCTCATGTGCTTTATAATGAAAAGTAATCAGTGGTGTTTGCAACCACTGGTTCTGTTAACTAGAAGGATCCTTTCCTAGCACTGTTAATTGTTTCTGTTTCTTGTTTCTGTTTCTTGTGCCAATTTGTTGTAAAATATCTCTGGTGGTTAGAATATAGTAAAAAGGAGACAGAAAACACTGTTTCATGAAGTTTTGAAAAGTCAGCCTGGGAAACCTCTTTGTGTTTGTGAAGAGAATTAAAATCTTCAAGGGTAGGAGTCAGGAGGAAGTGGCTTAATCTTTAATCACTGAATGGTTATTGAAACTGAATTCATTAGCTGAGCAGATTATTAAAACTGATTATGCTGCTTAATGAGTACAGTGCAACAAATGGAAGTTTTAGGGGAAAGAAATGGTTACAAGTGAGCCAAGTCACACACCAAATAGTGGCACTAAAGGCACTCCTTTTAAATTAGGTCACTTGTGTTCTTTCTTTGAACATTCAGTTCTAATTGCAACAGTAAATCAAAGAATACTCTCAAAGTAGATTCCCATGTAAGGTGGACAACTGGACAGTGCCTTTTTACTGCTACTAACACGTGCATCCAATTACTGGGTTGATATACTCACAATGTCAGCTGTAAAACATTCACCTATTTTATAGTTAGCCTAAAGAATTATTAGCCTGTCCCCTTTCACATTTACCTCTAAATAATCTGTCAGTAGTGTATATCTTCTACAGTTAAAGAGGAATTTTCATACACGTCTAAGTTGACTTTCAAGAAAAAAGGAAATGTTGAAACTACACCAAACAGTTTTATTCCTTTTCTCTTTCCCCTTCCATAATTTTTGGTGTTGTGCAAAAGAAGAAAAGGTTACAGATACTAGAAAAATGAATGATAGTGAATGTTATATAAAAATAAAGATCAGATCTTTCATAAACCTTGATTTAGGAAAGCAATATGATGCCTGCTCCTTTCATGGTGGAAAACACATGTGAAGGACAATAACCTTAGCTGGGTTTTGCAGTTCCTGACTCCTTTCTACATGGGTAGCAGAAGTGAAAATGGAGGTGGGGTGTGGGGGAAGGGTTGAGGAATCTCATTTCTTTTCTTTTTTCTGCCACTGATATTAGAGGTTCAAACACTGCATGGAAATAAATGAAAGACAAGTTTTCTTTTAGGTTCCTGATGCACAGCTGTGCAGCTGTAGTCAGCATGCGTGGGAGTTGGGGAGGGTATGCTGAAGCATTTTGGAAGCATTCAGGATGTTATTTTATTGGAATTTATGCATGGTGCTAAGTGGAGCCTGGGTATAAATCAATGATATTGTGCCCGCATTAGAGGAAGTGGGTGGGAAGTGTGACAAGTACCAGAGCAGCACTAGAAAGGATGACAAGAGAGAAATAGAGGCAGCATGTGTCATGAGTGGGAGAGAAGTGGGGAGGGGGAGAGCATGTCTTACCCATTTTGGCAGCTGTGAACTGCCAGTGATGTTGAATTGTCCTGTCTGATCTCACTGTATCATCTGGTTGCTCACAAGTTGAAACTATGAAGTCATTAAGGTGCCTTTTGAATTTCTATAAAGTGTGTGTTTGGTATTGTGATCTAAACTTCCAACTCCCAATTTCACTGTGTCATCTCTGACCTATTCTGTTGATACTATTTGGTACATGCTTTGGAGTTCTCTTCTTCACATTACCCTCTTCAAGAGGATTAATAGTCTGCTTTATTGCTAATATCAAAGTCAGTAGGGACGTATGGACTACTTGCAAGCAAAAGGATGGGCAAACTCGCCCTTGAAAGTAATAAGCACTTTGAAACAGCCACAAGCTCTTAGTGGTTTGTTTGGTTGGTTTTTCTTAAAATTTTCACTATGACAATACCATGCACTGTATTTGTTATGAGAAACATATATAGCTTAAGGAATCAAGACACTCTAGAATTCTAAGTGGTTTAATTTTTGAAAGATGGAATAGGGTGGAATAGAGTATTTTTCTGACTGATATGTTTAATTTTATAAAATATGTCATATTTTGTAAGCTTATCTTTAAGATTTGAAGTAGTTACATACTTACAAGTTTGTTAGTACTAAATATCTGTGTGTGTATATATATATATGATCTATAATGATGACTTCATTTAATACGAAGTGGATTTTATAAAACTGCAGTTTTAGAGTCTTCTTTTCATAAACTTTTATGACATTTTAGGAGATGCTGAAACTCCTGATCTTCCTTGAACCAGTCTTTTAACTTCAACAGAACAAAGCTTTTTTTCCTCTATGTTTCCCTTACTTTTTCCCTATGGTTAATCCTGGATGTAAACATTAACAGTATAAACCATGCCATAGAATCATAGAACCGTAGAATATGCTGACTTGCAAGGTTCTCACAAGGATTATTGTGACCAGCTCTTGGTTCTGCACAAGAAAATCTGTAAGTCAATCTGGAAGTACCTTTCTGATCCACATGAATTATCTTAGTACCTGTGTAATGTGTCCCTTGGAGGCAAGCTAATCAAAACCTTCCCCTAAACTGCAACCTTGGCTCATGGCTTGACTCTGCCCTTCTGCCCTGTCTTAGGGAAAGCAGAGTGGTGCATGCAGCTCACATTCTGATGATGAGAAACCTTTCCTTTATCAAAATACTGTTCTAGTAACTGCAACACAGAAGTTCTGTGCTTACTGAGAATCTGTAACTGCAAAACTAATGGTAACATGAAAAGAAGCAGCAGAAGAATCTAGAGCTAACATTGTGACCCAAGCTGGGGTAGCTTTTCGTTAGTCTGCTTCAAGGTCTAGGCCTGATTGCTCAACTGTCTCTTCAGATGCTGAAAAGATACAAGATACATGTGTGGGTTTGGTGCTACCCTTACAAGTAGCTAGGTCAACAGTATGTACTTTGGCTGAATGGCTGAGCTAAGGCACCACCATGTGCAAAGTGGAGCAAAAAGTTATTGCCTGAGTTTCAACAGGTGTTCTGAGGTACAAACCATTGCAAACTTTTTAAATTTTCACTTTGTGTGGCTCTGGCAGAAATAGCTTAGATAGCATGTAAGAAATGGAAGAAAATTATGTTGTTTCAGCATCTTAGAGGTGAAGATGCTGCTGAAAGCACAAGTGCAAGTACAATGATTCTTATGACCATTAATATTTAATGTTGCATCTGATAGCTTTTATTCATAGAACAGCATCACCTCTGCTTCCAAACACTCATGAGCACATATGAGCAATGACTCACTTCTTAGTGCAATGAGCAGTTTAAACTATTTAAGCAGCTAAAATGAAATTTAGTAGGGTTAGCACTGAAGCCCAGAAGTGGATTGAATTTAAGAAGTTTTGCTGCTTCTCTTGGATTTTACTTTGTGGGCAGCCCTAGTCCTAAGCCAAGAATGATGAAGGACATGTTGAGATCATGCAGACTGGTGATTCTCTCTATCCGGACAATGATGCTTCCTATTCCCAACATACAACAGGAGGTACTGCAGGACAGGAAAAGGGTGACAGTGCTAAAAAAAATAAAAATCTGTGTTCCAGGTACTATGAATGGACCATTTCTTTCGCAGCTTCATGTGCTTGAATAATCTGAGAAATGGTAATTGGAACCCAGCCTGTACATCCTGTGACATTTAGACTATATAGCAGACATACATTAGTATGGTACTTCGTTTTCTCATGACATAAACCAGTCAAGAACAGTGACTTCTAATTGCTTCAAATTGTATATTAAGGGGCTACAAGACTGTATATTCAATTGTGTATTAAGGAAATACAAGACTGAACCCACCGACATTACTAAAAACATTTTAAGATCGCTGTATGGAAGACAGAAAGGTTACTGTCAGTAAACACAACTTATATAATACCATGCTATAGGGTTTTGGTTGAGAAAATGCTTTTCATCTGAATGCAATACCTCACAGAACAGCAACTCAGTTTAGTTTGCAACTAAATTGCTTGGGAAAGAAAAGGTCCAACACCAGGTATCCTTACTGAAGAGCTTGTAGGGTATTTGAAAGATTCTTAATGACTATGATGGATTTTTTTTTAATCGAAACAAGACTGAAACATATAGTGTCTGGAATAATGAAGTAGGATTGTGGGAAATAAAGGTTCACACCCTTCACCATGTGCTCTGAAGATACTCTGGGACTAAGGGGAGCTGGGGGAATCTTTGGAGTTCCTCATGATCCTCCTGGTGATTGTCAGCTAACACAGAAGAGGAATCTGCTTAGAGAGTAAAAGTCTGTTGGAGTTAAATTTTTAGTATAGGAAGTCCCATAAAGTATTAGGAAATACCAGGCTCTATATGTTTGTTATCCACTATATCTCAAAAATTCTCTTTGGCTCTTTGCTGCTTATAAAATGAGGATAACAATATGTCTTACATGATCAAGGATGTTATGAAAGCAAATTATTTGTGAAACACACCAGTAACAGTGTGATGAGTGCCAGCAAAAAAAGTCCTCCCAGAGAATAATCATTCTCTTTTTACTAAAAGGTTTGATTATAAGAAACAGCAAGGGCAGTTTTGTCTTCTTACAGGACAGGAAAGAATAGGCTACTTCTTAACTCTAGAAGAATTACCTGTTTGTCTTTTGACTGGAAAAAATTATTTTTAAAAAATTATTCTATATCCCTTCTTGCAAGCATTTTGTTAAGATTGCTCAACAGATTTGTTGCATAGCATAAAACAAAAGTTAATGGCGAAATAGCTCCTAACCAAATAGCATGGGTGGAGCACAAATTGAATCTTCTTTTCAAGCTGAGCTCTAGATCTGATTCTGCTGCATGAAATTATAATCACAAGCAATGTCAAAATTCTTTTGCTTTGAAGTTATGAACATTAGGATGTTTCGGCTCAAGGTTCTCTATAGTTTCCATGATTAAATACTTAAAATATAATTGTTATTTCAGTCTTTACTGTCAGATCTATCAGTCAAAGAAATCTGAGCATAATAGCTACTTAATATTTATTGTATTAATATATTATGTGTTTTTGGGAGTGCCTTAATTTCCCTGAAATGCTGTCGATGCATTGGAGTTAATATATTGGAGTTATTTGTTTGGGGTTTTTATTTTCTGCCATTTCTTTAAATTATTGGTACTTCCCCTTTAGTGACATAGGCATTATTCTTTCAGTTTAATTTATTACAATTACTTTTACATGTCACAACTTTGCTTTGAAATGACAGCCATCAGAGTTAATGTCTTTTCAACTTTAGTGAAAACACTTATAATGAGGCTGACACTTGGCTCATGTGGTATTAATCTGGTCTCTTGGTCATTTCTTCAGTTTCTCCTGCTGCAGTCAGCTCTCAAAAAGACATATCTGCAGCTGGGGAGTACATAAGATTAACTTCCGCCTCTCTGTGGCTTCTTGCCTCAGACCACACACCAAATAATTCCTCAAAGCATTATCCAGATTTGCTCAAAATTCACCATGCTTGCTTTTATTCCTTCAGTTCTGCCACACATGTATTTGTGGACTCTGCTTACAGCTGATTCTGCTTATGAAACAGGAAACGTTTTGCAAAGATGAGGATTTAGAGACAAACACTATTGTAAAATATCTATAATAACTTTTCTGTAGAACTCTTTTCTGGTTCTGCTAATTTTATAAATATACGCAGTAGACCATAAAGATCAGCAAGACATAACCTTTTTGTTTCCAACTGTTCAACAAGGCATAACAAAGACTGATGCAGCTTTTAAGTACAGACAGAATCACAGTAATTCCCATGTCCAAAATGAAATTTTTTTAAAAAGAAAACCACAGTGCTTATATTCAGGAAGGACTCCAGTGCTATCTGAACTATTAAATTCAATGAAGCTACCAAAAAAAAAAAAAAAAAAAAAAGAAGATGCCACTGTGCAGATGGAGGAAGTGTTAGTCAGCTCTCTTATGCAGGGACCTCCAAACCTTCATCATAGTTTAAAATCCTTTAAAAGGGAGTCACAGGTGTGAAGTGTACATACCTATGCTCACACACCAATGCAGACTCAAGAGGTATCTAATGTTAGCAGGAAAACCAGTAGACAAAATCATGTAATGCTTTCCATTACCTTGTGTTTCATGCAAGAATTTGTAGCTGAGGTTACCTGGCACTTCTCATTAAGTCCATAATGGGGAGGGGAATGTAATTTTGCTGTTTGAGAAAACTGCCGTCTGGCAGTTTAATGCTCATACTGTTGGGTTTTCAACTAAATATTTTTTCGTTGTGGTTTCAGAATCTCTCTGCTTTTCAGAGAGCCTGTTATAAATCAATCTCTCTCTCTCTCTCACTCTCTCTCTCTCTGTCTATAAGGTCTTTATATATGTGTTTTGTTTGCCAAGCTGTAGAAGTTCTATGTGCAAAACTTCCTTTTGAAAAAAAAGGAAACTTAGATGGACTGATAATGCAAGAGTAGATTGCAAAACAGTGCAACTAATGTAGCATGTAAGATGAAGTTTCCAAAGAATCTGTGGGAGTCCTAACTGAAGGGCACACTTACATTTTGCCCCCAACACAAGAAGGACATTTACCTGTTGGAATGAGTCCAGAGGAGAGTTATTAAGTTGATTCCAGAGCTGGAACATCTCTTGAGAATAAGTAGATATCTGTGTCGTTATTGCACTAGTTAGACACATTAATGTCTTCAGAAGGACCATAGCATATGCTTTACCTAGCAAAGGATGGCAAATGTTAGGGACTTCTTGATATCTAATAACAATTTCAGAGTTTAGTCGATTAAAGAACTTATCTGTTCTCTTGTTCGACTAGTAATGAGTCTTAGTCAGCATGACCTTGTAATAGAGTCTTCTGCCATTGCTTTTTGTTCTTTTTTTTTTTTTGCATTTCTTATTCAAGTGGTAGATTTGTTTTCTGATTTTGAAGGAGAGCTGATACTCAAAAGTCATTTGTCACAAGCCACTAAAAGTGTCAAAATCTTACAACAGGCCCTTGGTGGCTTGTTAATTTCTCCTTTTTTACCCCCTCCTTTTTTAAAGGAAACAGACTAATTCACTTAAGTATAATGAGAGCCATGCTTGCCATAGCCTACTTGGTCCTACCAGCCCAAGTAAAATCTGTCTTGTTTCTTCACATCTTTTTCTTGGCTCCAACAATTTAACACAAAGCTGAAAAGCACAGGCTTTTATGGCAGAACTATTTTATATGTCAAATGAAAAATGGAGGCTGCCATTTTCATAACAGAAAAATATACAAGTGTGCTTTTCCTTTGTACCCCCTCATCCTTCTAAATTATCATCAGCAATATGCAAAAGATAAACCTCCATTTTAAATAGGGAGACCAGATGTATGTTTAACCTCTCACCCTCATTTTTCTAACTGGCTTCCATTAGGAACAAAAAGTTAATATATTCTAAACAAAAATAACTGATATGGTAAGGTGAACTTTTCAACTGGGTAAGAGTTCTTTAGAAAAAGAATTACAGAGTCCTGTGTCAGGCCAACAGATTCTTCTACCGTAGTGATATTCAGAACAATAACTTCATGGTTACTTTTGATAAGTCATGGCTGAAATTTTGTTGAGTTGCAGCAAAAACAAAAATAACAAGTGCTTAAATTCTCATGTGTCACAGAAAAACTGGCAATATGCTATAGATCTTAGGTTTGCTATTCAGTGCTAGAATTTTTCGTCTCCAAAGACATTCACTAATCAAAACTTGAAATACTGCTATGTTGTTTTCCTCTTCTTCAGAGACTGGGACTGAGGCACAGAGTTCAAAGACCAGGATTTTTCTCCTATATCTTTATTCAAGCTTATTCCAACATAAGTCCCTAAACTGGTGATTCTTCTCTGTTCTTTATTTTGTGTTCACAATACAAAGGATGATATTCTTTTTCTTAATAGAAATGGGCATTGAAGGATAAAGGGTAATACTATTCATTTTGTATAGCAGATGGTGTCTCTAACATAGATGTACGTGTAGGACAGATTAGATAACAAGTATAACACTACTTAGAGATACAGAAAGTAGAAGAAAAGCCCACAGAAGTGATTGACTAGAGACAGTAGACAATTCTGTCAGAAGACAGAGGTTTTGGAAAGTGTCCTCTTTTCCACTCTTGGTAAAAATGCCCATCAGCCAGTGGAGTAAACAAAGTTGTTAATGTTTGACAATGATATGTTTGTAAAGAGCAAAGTTAGAAGCTGTGTAAGGTATCCCTTGGAAGAGTTTGGGAACTGAGTTTATTTTATCAGGAAAGACAAATGTTTAAAATGTCATTAATGTATTCACTACAGATACCATCTGTAGAGACCTGTCCTTTTGAAAGTACACAGTCTGAAAACCAGCAGATTTTGCATATGGATTCTAAATTTGTAGGTTTAATTGCTTCCTTCTCATACTGTTAAGTTTGTGTAGACAAGTTAGTGTTTAGGAGATATTTGATAGAAGAAAAGATATTCACAGAAGAACCAAAATAAAATGCCTACAGAAAGACAGGACAGTGAAAAAGAGACTACTGCAATTAGGGAATCAGTACCAGGAGTAAGTAGAGGAGAAGCCCTCCAGCCACTTGTTCTGAATCCTCAGCTGGAGGTTGCTGAATCTCACCAGCTTATGTTACCATTTCAAAACTTCCCCCAGGCGAAATCACACATCTTAGCTTTGCTGGCATAAATACAAGGTTTCAGCCATTCTGGATGATATTACCTAAAGCAAATGTACACTTGAGTGATCGGAGATCAGCTAAACTCCATCTGGGGGAATCACATATAGAGTGGCTGGTATAGATTTTTTTTTCCTTTAGGCATGATTCATAAAAGGCATGTAGGATAATTTAGAAGGGAAAAAGAAGTACATGGAGTGTTAAAAGGAATGGCATTTGAAATAAAATTACCAAAATCATGTAGACTCTGAACAGAGAGGATGGAGTTTTGACCCTGTACAGAATCTCAGGATCTCAGTTTTATGCATTCCTAGTGTTTCTCTGAAATTGGCAAAGTAGAGAATTTATTCTCACTGTGATTTCAATTTGTCTCCAGAGCATCATTTCAACACCTTATAAAAGCAATAATACCACCTTAGAATATAGTCCAGGAGTAAATACCAGTTCATTTTATGAGTTGTGCCAATCCTGGAAAAAGTTGCAGATGTCAGCTTTACAGAAGGCTGAAATAGCCAAAGGAGAAGGTCAGCTGTGGGATAAAAAGGAAAAGGAAATTTAAAAAATTATTCTTTTTGCTGCAAGATGCAGTGGGGAGACAGGAACACTCTGAATTCCCACAAAAAGCTCATTTTTTTTGAACTACTCTAGAAACTCTGTCTTCTCATTGTCTGCGTGAACATCAAAGGCAAACCCATATTGGAATCATTCCTACTGGATACCTTCAGGAGATAGTTTCTGTGGAACAGTAGCCTATGCACAGTATTAAATGGCATCTTTACCACACTACCAGAACACCTTGTCTTAGACAAGATGGGCATTCCCAGATGGCCTCTCCCGCCTACAAACATCTGTCTATGGCAGTTTGGGAGTTGCAGAGAGATGGTGAATGGTTTCTGGCTCTTGGCCTAAAATGGAGAAGTTCTGCAAAGCCATATAATAGGTAACTAGTGAACTTACCGTATGAAAAAACAGTCTTTACTTATCTTTCCCTGACTCCTTCATGTAACATCAGTTTTTGGTGGATCACTTCAAAGTGGCCAGGCAGGCCCTGTATCCCAGGATCAGGAAGGAAACAGCATTGCTGTGTGATTTGTGATGAGTGGAGAGCTATGTCGCAGGCACAGCCTTGCAAAAAGCATTTGTTACACTTGCTTGGTGTGTGTCTGTTAGTTAAAAGTGTGTCAAATCACAGGAAAGCAGGACCAAAGAAACTGTCATACTCTAATACTGTTATCACCAGTGTTCATTTTTTAAATTTTTTCAGAAGTTTAACAAATTCAGTTAATACCAGATAGGTTTTCTCACCATACCCCTTAGCTATAGACTGTTCCACAGTCTCAGTCCTCTAAGGGGCTAGAAATAATTCTTGCTTTCAGCCAAAATATTGTTGTCAGGACAAGAGGAAATAGCCTCAGGCTATTTCCTCAGGGGAGGTTCAGTTTGGACATTAGAAAGAACTTCTTCACTGAAATGTTGGTTAAGCATTGCAATGGGCTTTGCAAAGGGGTGTTGGAGTAACCAACCCTCAAAGTGTTCAGGAAATGGCTGGATGAGGCACTTAGTACCATGTGTTAGTTGACAAGGTGTTTGGGGGACAAAGCTCAGACTCAGTCATCTTGGAGGTCTTTTCTAACCTTAAGGATTCTATGATTTTGTGATAATCAGCAGTGCTCTTTCAATTCTTTTGCCCAAGTAGTATCTTTAACTCACCCAAAGCTTTTATTCTTTACAGTTTACTACTGCAGTGTATTGTAGGGGGCAGGGCTTTTTTTGTTTTCTCCTCTATTAAACTTAATCCACTAAGTTCATTGCTAAACAGAGAACAGTGCCCACTATCTTCCTGTGGGTTCTGAATGCAAAGAAATGTAGTTACACCCACATAGGCTAATAAGCTGTGCATGGTGGAGCATAGAAATTCCTGTGTGGCACCCTGGAAATAGCCGTCTTGCTTTCTCGACCATGGCTTAATAGTTTTTCTGGGGCAGTTTAATTTGAAGCATTTTTTGCTGGTCTAATGGTTGGATCTGTCTAGACATGCCCTTTTCTTATAAGATAATGCTTTAATTCTCCTGTGTTTAAAGAACTGCTTCTAGGTGCCTTAAGGTCTTAAATTGAAAGTGTCCACCATATCCCAAACCTAAAAGAGAAATACCAAGATTGCCAAATTAGTAAACCTCTAAACCAGACCTCACTTCTGCCAATGGCTGCTGTCTGCCCAATTAGTAAAACAAGTATGGACAATAGAAACGACCTGGTTTACAGTGTATTTGACAGGGCAAAATGTTGAAAACATTGAAGTACTCTGTCAAGACTGATGGTCCAAATATAGCTAGTGTAGACAGGTGAATTTAAGACATTTATCATGTAATATTTTCCTCTCATTGATTTGCATATAAGACCTCTTGAAATTTGAAAGGACGGTGTTGGGTTATGAGCATTTTGGGGGAAGGAATTTATTTTCCCTACTACCTTAAATATGTTGAAATGCCAAAGCATTTTCCAATTAGAGTGAATATGAAATATTTAGAAAGACTTTCTTACAAAATGAAAGTCTAAAATAATGTCAGTCTAGATGAAGCAGACATTTTCTGGGAATTGGTTAAAAATATATCATGAAAACTGTCCAAATTGAATTTTTTTTTTTTTACTATAGTAAGTTTAACAAGATTTTTCTCTTTCTCTCAGAAATATAAAAAATTATCTCATCATAATATTTAGAAAGTTGAATTTAAAATTTGGTTGAAGCCCATTACTTCTATGGGAAATGAAATTAAATTTGTGATATTTTCAAATAAAATAATGTTTGGTCCTAAAAGTTCCACCTATAGCTTACTAATTCAAAGAAAGGAAAGAACTGGACAATGAGCAAATAAATCCTCAGAAGACAGTTGTAGTATTCTTTGCCAAAATAATCAGCTCTTCACTACTGACATGATGGTAAGGGCAGAGAATGACTGTGTTGTGTTTTCCACAGGCCTGTGTCCAAATTCTTGATCCAGGCAAGAAGTTTGACAGTTTATAAAATGTCTGAGTTAGTACTTGAAGCTCAAGGCACTGAAGCCTGTAGGACTGGAGGAATAGACAGTTCCGGGCAGTGATTAGGTAGCTTCAGTCCCTAAGAGTTTGAATTAGAAATACTACAGAATTGCAGCACGTACCCACAATGACTTAACACTATGCATGAAACTGTTTATCTTCTTACAAAAACCTGCCCATGGGTCATTCTCTGTGGCTGTGTGTTTGCATTTGACATCATACAGGTATTTTGCTTCTATGTTGATGAGGGGAGAAAATCCTGTCTTGACAATTGTGGGGTTTTTTCATATCATGACAAATCTTTTCAATATAATATTTCCTGAAGCTCTTAGGTATAATTTCACCTGTTCTTGTCACTCTAAGATGGATATATCAAACAAAGCTAATCTTAGTCCTTCTCTGATGCATCAAGATGTCATAGAGGAAGTGTGGACTGTTTCATCTGATATATGGAGATAATGGGCACCACATGACTTTTTTTTTTTTTGTTTTCTGTTTTCCTTTTCTTTTACTATCTGTGCGTCTGGCTTTAATCAGTGACTTCTCTGTGAAATGTTTCAATTGTGTCTGAACAAACTCTTTGCTCTTCTCTGATATGGACCAGTGGATTTAGGTGAAACTACATTAAGAGGCTGCAGAGGTTAATTATGCCTGAAAGTTTCCAGTACTCTCCTCATCAGTTGACACTCTCAGCACACTATATAAACTATCTGGGAGAAGCTATCATTAGCAAAGCATGGGAGCTGCACTTGTCCAGTCCCCACACTTGCATTTCATAGCCTTCATACGTGCTTGCGCATTTTGCATATGTCGTTCATGCATTCAAATAAATTTGTAGGTCAGCAGCACATCCTCCGTGTGATATTTCTTTCATGTATATGTGCAAAAAGATTCCTGCCTATCCTAAAAACATTTTACAGCTGAACAACCTTTCTAAAACTTTTCTTTTTATTTAATATACATAATCTTTCTTTTTTTAATAAAAGCTTGAAGCAAATTTGGTAGAATGCCTGCATATATTGTACTTGTGAAAAACTTTTGAGGTTCTGTGAGGGTATTTTTCCAGTTTAAGAAATATTTTTTTCTCTCTTCTATATTGAGCCAAAGACTAAATTTCATTGGGAAAATAGTAATACTGATTAAACAGGAGTGCTGTCAAGATTGCAGTGTAAACATGCTGATAAATCATTGCTCTATTTTTAAAGAATTCATATAGGTGTTAGGTTGAAAACAGAAAGCGTAAGATCTTCAAACAAATACAGTCCTCAGGACAACCATGGCTCATATAAGATTATTTTATTACAGACCAAACTCCAGTGAAATCAGCTATCCGCTATACAAAACAAAGAAATGAAAGGGCAAGAAGGTTCTTTCCTTTATCTCGTTACAATACTTTCTTACATACCAACAGCATTTTCTTTACTCCTTTTAAAGAGAAGAGGCAGCTTTACGCTTTGGAGTGTGCAGGAACAAGTTGAGGAAGGGTTGGAAGGTCAGCCAGTGAGCTCAAAGTGTGGCAATTCACTTCTGTATCACCTCATTCCTGCCTCTTCAGAGCAGCAGCACAATAATCTTTTAAATCTGTTTGATATGGCTCATATGCTTGAAGCAACTTCGACACTGCTTGTATACGAACTGTCTTGAATTTGCCTATATGAGATCACAGAAAAAAAAAAAATGATAGGACACTCAAGGAGTTCTCCAGGTTGCTAGATTTAATTACCAGAATTCCTAAGGAATTCTTTTGTACCAAAAATAATTGAATCATCATTTTTTTAAGTGGATTAGATACAAAAATATAATGTAAAGCAGCCATTACAGTGAAATATGATGTGGGACATTTTTAGCAGTCAAAATGTGCTTAGAAATGTATAACAAATGCCAACATGATACTGTGAATTGTGAAAAGAAAAAGACGTGAGTTCTGCTGTTTGCTGTTGCCAGTAAATGTCTACTTTTGTTTGGACATTATTAGTACAAAAGCCAAGATAAGGTTGTGATTTGCCAATTGTTGCATTGTGCTGTCCAACTCTGGTTTTGAATTAAAATGCACATATGCCAGAAAATATGTTTATATAAATTAGTATGTTGTGTAATAAAAGAGTGTTAGGTAGTTCAGTTAATGAAATTATTAAATTTTGGCAGAGTGTTGTTGAGTTTATATATAATGTTGTTCTTTGGGAGAGTGGCTGGAAGGAGACTTGAATTCTACTTAATTGAAACAGACTTAGCTGTTGGTATAATAATGCCTGTAAATAGCAATTAACTGCTATGCAATAGTATTTTTTTCAAAGAAGACAACTTGGAAAGAGCTTGCTCTAAAATAGAACAGTCTAGATGGAACTTTTATTCCCTGTAAGCAAGAGCCTCTGAAGCCAACATCGCTTTTGGACAGGTTAGATGTTGCTATTCCCAGGGGAACCACATATTGAGGGAAAGATCTTTTAACTCATAGTGCAAGTGGAAAAAAAGTTGAGTTTAATATTCAGTGGTGGAAGCTGGCCCATGGAATATAGCATAGTTTAATATCTTCCAATAAATGATATGTGGATTCTCAAAATAAATGTAGCCTTTTCCATTTTTTTGTAAATAGAGTACATGTACAATTTTAAGGATCTCATTTTTTATATCAAAACCCTGCTGTCGGCATTTGGATAATTTTCTTGAGTTTGAATATCACTTGAATGCAGGACTTGCAGAATCAGCTTTAATTTCCCTGTGAGTTGCCCAGGCACTTTCAGTTGGACAAAATCTACACACCCCAGCTTTTATGAGTTGTTTGTTGTTTATTTTTCCATTATCAAGATGACCAGTTATATGTTTCATAAGTAGGTTTAAGAGTGTGGCAAACAAGCTCCGTTCATCCCTTGTTTGCTTTTACACCCTTCACGAACACTAACACTTAATTAGTCATTGAATTTGAGTAGCTTGTTGGTTTTGTTTGTTTATTCCATTCCATCAGCAAGCAGAGCAGCGCAAGACATATCTGGAAACAGAACATAACGTGAAATGTCCATGTTGAAAATTGCTCAGAATAGGTAATATAAGTTAAAGCAGTACACCATTATTGAATTCATGCTCATTATGCAATGAGAGATGACACTCATGTAAAATATGTATCAGAAAAAGAGCAGGACAGATTGAAATTGTAGCTAGAAATATAATGGAAGATTGAAGGTGAAATTAGACACTTTTCTAGGCAAAAGAAAGCCAGACAAAATTTGAAAATGCAATGTACTTAAGCCAGGTTAAAATAGAGTTGTCTGAAAATCAACGTTAGCACTTTTAAAGGGTTTGTGTGGTCAGTATAGATGTATATTGCTCTTTCTTCTGAGCATTTGTTTTCTAGTTTGGGTTTCACTGAATAAAAGTGTTAAAAAGATTTCCATGCTGACAAAAATACTAGCTCTGTTAGTTTCTGAATGACTTGAATAAACACTTGAAACAACTCAATCCCAGGATCTTCATTAAAGTCAACATCTGCTAAGCTTCACAATTTCTGGCTTTACTGTGAATATTTCCGGTTGTTGCAAAGTAGGCAATTAGAGTTTTTTTCCCCTTTTGTGTAGCAGATTCTGCTGTAGCAATAAGCAAAGAAGCAAATAAAAGTGTTTTGAAACACTATTATTTTGATCAATCCAAGACAAACCTTGACAGTTTGTATTTGCGTGAAATCTTTCCCTTCATATTTATTTTAAATTAAAAGAACTTTAAAATCTTTAATGCCTTTGGGTATCCAGTGATAGTGTCATGTCCAAATGTGCAAACCTTTTTGCACACTTATGCATTTATAGCTGTTATCCAGAAAAACGTGTTGAATAATTTCACACTGGTCATGTACATTGCAACAAGAAAACTAGGAGTAGACAAGAAAGGTAAGACAAGGCCCAGAATAAAAAAAAAAAAAAAAAGTTCTGGAGATTTGAATTATAAATAAAAATGTCATCACTGACATACAGAGCATGAATGTTTCCTTAGCATAAATATTTAAATAAGATTACCAGGTCTAACTGCCCAGCTGTAGGTGTCTCGTAATGTTATGGGTATAGAGAAACTATAAAAATCAAAAAAAGTAGGGGTGTTTGTAAGGTACAATCTTACCTGAGGTAGTTTGCTGTAAAATAGCTTGTGGGGGGGATTTAATGGGTTTGTTGGGTTTTCATTGTTGTTGTTGTTTGGGGTTTGCTCTTTTGGTTTTGCTCTAGTTGGGGGGAAGGAGGGGTTGGTTTTGGCTTGGTTTGGATTGGATTTTTGCAGGGGGGGAGGATGGGTTGTTTGTTTTTCAGTTTGGTTTGGTTTTGTTTTTTTTTTATTTAAGTAATTTTTGTTGTCATCTGGTTGCTTGGTTTTGTTCTCATGGTTGCAGTTGTTTTGCCTAAGATGCACGAGGGCACGAACATATATTGCAGGGGGTTTGGAGGAAAGAATTACAGTAATTTACAGAAGTTAGCCACATGAAATAAAAGCAAGGGCATTTCTGTTAGAAACCTGGCTTTAGCTAGTGTCTGCCTAACTACTGTTGAGTCTAACAAATAGCAGTGGAGCCTGGTATTACGAAGTGCAGGGAATCATCAAAGGTAATAAAATTGAGATCAGACCAAAGCAGCATCTGGGAGTGAAGTTTTAAGTAGCAGACAGGAATGTGTACTAATTATTGCATTGTTAATATGTTGCATGTGTTGCTTGAATAGAGATGGTGTGACTAAGGGCAGGCAGTAGCACAGCCAGTAGCCCTGGATTTTATCCATCACAGATTCTGTATTAAATCTCCAGCTGCTTTATAACTTTCCTAATACAACATATTCCCATGCAAAACCTGTCTGTCCAACTGAGCACACCACCTCTTTCAAATGCCACCAAATTTATGTAGCAGCCTAGGACCATTTGGCTTTCTGCTAAACTGGATTGAAAGCTTAGAAGGGACAGCTGGACAGTGTTTCACTGCTACTAAAATATTTGCATTGTATACATCAGACACTCAAGTTCATCAAAGTGCTTTGATGGCTCCTTTCCTATATATATACAGGAGGAACATTTAGTTGAGATGATGCTGCAGCACTGGCTTCAAACATAGCAATCCAAAATGTCTTTTATCCTTAAAGAAGACTGTTCTTTATATAAATCATGAGGATGTGGAAAAAGTATTGTTTTCTTCTTGGTACAAGGTGTGCCGAAGAAATACAGAACAGACACACTCTTACCAGTCAAAAAAAAAACCACTTCATCCAGAAATTTACGTGCCTACTGAATGAAATATCAAAGCTGTGAAATTTGATTTAATTCTAATCAACCTGTTTAACAGAGTGATATTTAATATTTGTACTTCAAATTTTCAAAGCTGTAGCAGCATAAGATAATTAATGTTCTGGAGGCACAGGAAGCAATAAAAGTCCTGTAGTGCTTTGAATATGATGTAGCAGGATAACATAATCAGTTTACATGTCTGCATGAGAAATAGTCTTGTATATTGGCTAAAGTAATAGTGTGGTAGAGTGAAGCCATCATTTTTCTCTATGTAGTCTTCCAAATGTCAGGCTTTCCTTAACTGTTTAAAATGCAGAAAAATCACCTGTTAACATCGCTGCTGTTTGCATCATTCTCAGTTTATGTCCTGCTCTGCTCCCAGACATCCTTGTGCTATCTGATATCAATGAAAAAATCATAGATTTATGACAGATGTCACAAGAATTTTCCCCTCACAGATAGAAGCCTTGTAAAGCTCTTACAAAAGTTTTTATTTCTCATAGTGGTCTGAATGTTGTCTTTATGTTTGGGAAAAGTTTTGATTTTCTATAAGTAATACAAAATGGAGTTTGTCAAGGGCCTTTTTAAGATGTGGTATTGAATACTTCATTGACAGTCTACTAATGTAGTTGGCAATCCATGACAAAAAGTTTTGGTTAGAGTTAGTGTAAAGTAGGGAGGCACTGAAGGACCTCACATCACCATTCCTTTTACCTGGGAATGGAATTGCATCTATGATTTGATCAAGAGCATACAGCAGGACAATTGGATTTTGTTTTGGTTCTTCTTACAAAACCAACAGAAAGAAGACAGAAGGGCGTAGGCCACCAACTTGGTTATGGTGTTCTGTATTTCCCTAGTGATATTCAGTCTGAAATGATCCAGTTACCAGATGCTATCACACTAAAGAGTTTACATTTGAAAAGAGAAAGGGGAAGTTTGCTGTAGCTCTTCTGGGCTTTGTTCATTCTCCTGAACGTTATTTTTGCCAGGCTATAAGGACTCCAATAAGGTATTTCCTATTCAAGTTTTGTTTTCAGACTCTAGTGATGAGAAAGTCTGATATTTAATTTAGATTTTTTTTTCCATCTCTATAGATTTTGAAACCTATCTTGTTACTATCTATTTTGGTCTGCAACATATTTTACTTTGGACACAAATGCCCACCTATCTGATTTCAGTGGTGACAGTGGCTTGGTCAAACTCCATGGTTTGGTCAACCTCCATGGTGCAGAACGGGAACAGTTTTGAAATCTTAAAATGTTTCCTGGGCTAGAGAGATGGTTTCCCACCCAGCTCTCACTAGCAGTCACTTATTTGTCCATGGAATCCTCATATGGCTTTGTGGGTGGTAATGTGTAAAGGGCAGCTTTCCCACCACAGCAGTTTTCCTCAATACAGATTTATTTCTCCTTTGCTCTGCAGAGTTTTCAGTCTTAATCACTGCTAAACTTAGGCCTGGTGTTTGTATTAGCTGTATGAGGAAATAGCCTATACTGAACCTTACAGCTCTTTGGATGTTCATTTGTTACTTTTGTCTTGAAAATTGGATAATTATTTTGAAAGATTCCTCATCCTGACTAGAGGCGGAATAGAATGTACAAAATCCTGGCACCAAGACTTTAATTACAAGCTCCAGCCTGGAGGCAAGTTGGTGACTCTGAGGGTTGAAAACCTCAGCCAGGCAGAAAGCAAAGAACCAACAAAAGCAGAGTCCTCTGGCTGACTCCTGCAGATGAGAGCGCTGCAGTGCTCTGTGTACATAGTGGGGAGCAGAGAGCAGTCAGCTTTTGGCATTCTTCTCAGCTCTGAAGTCAGCACTCCTCAGAAATTCATGTCATAGAAATATAAGAGCAACGGGGTCATCCTGAAATTGATAAATACCAGTTTGAAAATGCCTTCCACTGTAGAAAGATTGGCCGCACGGAGTGTCACAAATCTTGCTCTGTTAAACTTGTGAGCTGAATCCAGGAATTTGAGATGCGTACCTGTCTTTTGCTATTAATATGCTTCCACGGGCTGAGAAGTCTTTTGGTTCCAGTCCATTACAGACTGATCTCAGCTTAGTTAGAAGATGCCTTTCAGGCAAATACCATTTATTCTCTTATTTTGAGGAAATGCTGTTATCATATCCTGATGGAAAAAAACAAAAGAATAAAGAAGGCATGGTTCATATATCCTGTCCTCTCTTGAGACCTAGGATGAAAGAAGCATTTTGTGCACCTTGTAACCCCTGATTGCAGCCCATTGCAAAGGCTGGAGATAATAGATGACTCCCTCCTCTTTCTTTTTGGGGTGCATGAAGTACCCTTATCCCACTCCCATCATGGGGTCTAAGTAAACCATAGGCATTGCTGTGCTAAAAGTTTTTCTTCATTTCATGGAGCTCATTGGAGGTTTCACACCTGCAGGCCAAAATTCTTTTTAAACTATTACTTTTTACCAGTATTGTATGATGATTTCATATAAAATGTAGAAGCTGTTGGAGGTATTGGTGTTCATGCAGAAACCTCACATCGGCAAGCCAATGTGCATCATCCAACTCAAGTTTGAATTTTTGGTTTTAATTTTAAGACTGTTTTCAAAGTATTCTTCTCCTCTAAGTGCTTAAAATTACATGATCATTATCATCTCGCTGTGTTTTAGTATTTCACAAGTGCTACTGCCTAGCGTGATAGAAGTACAAATAAGATAGGAGAAGAGGTTTGAGTCTGAACTCTGGATGCAGGTGCTACACACTGCCTTTCAGATGCTGCCATTCAGCTCACTCTGAGGGATACTGTTTAAGCTAAAAAAAAAAAAAAAATTAGATAGCATCATTTATAAGGTACATTAAAGCAAAACAGTTGCAATTCAGAATTAATTTAATTTTGATTCATGTCAGTAAGTTATCCCTGTGTTTCCAACCATTAGAAAAACAAAGTTGTAAATTTAAATGAAGGAAAGGTGTATCTCATGGCATTATAAAGGTTGGAAGAGACCTTCAAGATCATCAAGTCCAACTGTCAACCCAGCACCACAATAATCACCCCTAAACGATATCCCCAAGTGCCACATCCAGATACCTCTCGAACATTTTCAGAGGCAGTGACTCCACTACCTTCCCAGGCAACTTATTCCAATGCTCTTTCAGTGAAAAAAGGAACTCTAGTATCTAATCTGAACTTCCTCTCACACAACTAAATGCCTTTCCTCTTGTCATAGAAGCGTAGAGTAGTTTGGGTTGGAAGGGACCTTAAAGATCTTCTACCTCCAACCCCCCTGCCATGGACAGGATCACCTTTCACTAAACCAGGTTGTCCAGAGCCCCATCCAACCTGGTCTTGAACATGTCCAGGGATGGAGCATCCACAACTTCTCCAGAAGCCTATGGCAGTGCCTCACCACCCTCACAGTTTGTCACTGATGTCACCACTTGCCACTGATGTCATTGGCAGTGAGAGCCACTGACCACTGTGCTCTAGATGGGACTGTCCAACCACTTTCTTATCCAGTCCACTCATAAAATCCACTTCTCTGCAGTTTAGAGAGAAGGATGTTGTAGGGAACTGTGTCAAAGGCCTTACAGAAGCTCAGATACTTGACATCTGTAGCCCTTCCCTTGACCACTGATGTATTCATCCCATCATGGAAGACCCCTGGCTTAGTCAGGCAGGAGTTTCCCTTGGTGAAGCCTTGCTGGCAGTCACAAATCACCTCCGAGTTTGCCCTGTGCCTTAGCACAGTTTTCAGGACGATATGTTCCATGATCTTCCCAGGCACAGAGGTGAGGCTGGCAGGCTGGTAGTTCCTAGGGATGTTCTTTTTACCCTTTTAACAGATTGGTACAATGTCTCCCCATTTCAGTCACCTGCAGCTTTCCCTTATTGCTATGACTTACAAACATGGGGAGCAGCTTGCCAACTACATCTGCCAGTTCCCTGAGGACTTCAGGGTGCATCTCATAGAGTCCCATAGACTTATGTACATTCAGGTTCACCAGGTGGTTACAAACCTGATCTTGTCTTACAGTGGGAGAGACTTTGCTCTTCCAGCCCTCATCCTGCTGTCCATCCACTCAAGAGGTGTGAGAAGAGAGGTTATCCGTGAAAATTGAGGCAAAAAAAGTTGTTGAGTACCTCAGTTTTCTCCTCATCTGTTGTTACAAGTTTTCCAGTATTGCTGGGGGTGGGGGCTACACCTTCTTTGACCTTCCTTTTATGGTCAGAATTCCTGTTATTCTTCATATCCCTTGCCAGGTGTAGTTCCAGCTTCACCCTGACCTTCCCTACCCCATTCCTACACAGCCAGACTTCATCCCTATGCTCTCCCCTGGGTCACCGATCACAGCTTCCTACTGTCTGTGCATTTGCTTCTTTCTCTAGTTTGACCAACAAGTCTTGACTCATCCATGTTGGTCTTCTGCCTTCCTTGGCCAATTTCTTGATCATGGGGATTGCTAACTCCTGTGCTGGAGGGAAGGCCCTTTCACTTGGGACATGGCAGAAGAGGCCAACTCCACCTGGCCATGACATCCTTTCTGGCAGTTGCAGAGAGCAGTGAGATCCCTCAGAGCTTCCTCTTCTCCAGACTAAACAACCCCAGTTCCCTTGTCTGCTCCTCACAAGACGTTTCCTAGACTCTTCACCAGCTCCATGGCCTTTGTCTGGACATGCTGCAGCACTTCAGTGCCCTCACTGGAGCAAGAGGCACGAAACTTAACACAAGGTTTGAGGTGTGGCCTCACCAGTGCCCAGTATACAGGGGAACAGTCACTGCCCTGGTCCTGGTGGCCACCCTATTGCTGATACAGTACATGATGCCATTGGCCTTCTTGGCCATCTGGGCACACTGCTGGCTCATGTTCAGCTGCTGTTGACCAGGTACCTTTCCTCTGGGCAACTTTCCAGCCTCTCTCCCCCAGCCTGCAGTGCTGCATGGGGTTGTTGTGATTGAAGTGCCAGACTCAGCACTTCACCTTATTGAACCTCATACCGCTGGCCCCAGCGCATCGATCCAGGCATTCCAGATCCCTCTGTAGAGCCTTCCTGCATTCCAGTAGGCCAACACTCCCACATGAAATATATAATAAAGCATCTAGTGTATTCAACTTTCTTTCTGAGAAAACAACCTGTAAAAGAATTTGATTTTCTACTGCTGGAATTGAAAGAAAGGTTTCCCTAAATTATGTATGTTTTGTAAGCTAAAGATATGAGATAGGTTCTCCTCTATAGTAACATTATCCTGATTCAGTCTTCTTATTAAAACAAGTACTGAATATTTTCGAAAGTACACTTAAATGATACCAGGCTGTTTTTTCATGGTTTCTAGTTGCTTAGTGGTTTGGGGCAATTTTCTTTATATGAATAATTTAGATTCTGGGATTAGAAGAACTGGGTTTTCAGGTGCTGTACAAACACTAAAAAAGACATTTTCACTACAAGTGAAGTCTTCCACCTGTGTCTTTAGAAGCAGCAAGTATGACAGGAGCATTAAGAGACTGCCATGAACTCTCATCAGGCTGGGGATTTCAGAATTTGTAGTAATAATTGTAGAACCTTAACCTTACAAAAAGAGGCATTTTTTTCCTGCTTTATGAACAAAAGGATTCCTTCTCTAGTTATATGTTTAGTGTAAGAGAAGATTGAGTAGAACAACTGCAACATGCTCTGAAGCAAACTGAGCCCCAGGCACATTTGCCAAGTTTGTTGAAAGGAATAAGAGGAGGCTGGTTTGGGGGGAAAACTTGAAGAGTTTGACTGAACAAAGGAAACTGAGCACTGAAATGCAATAGAAAGGGCCCTTGACCCTCTGCTTGAGTAATTTAGTGGCAGTATATTAAATACAGCAAGTGGCTGCAAGGGAAGCAGAAAGTTCAGCAGTTCATGCATGTTAGTGACTCTCATTTAGAACAAAATTTTTCATAATAAACCTTAAAAAAGAAAGCAGTAAGTGTAGTTCTGATTGGTTTTTTGGTGGGAAGCACTAGAGCACTCTTTCTTAAATCCAAGGCAAATGTTTTCTTTATAATGTAAATCAAAGTTATCTTTCTATGACACTGTGATGCAATGCCTTATCAGTGATAGAGTAACAAAATATACTGCATTAATTTTATTTCCTAAGTTGGCAGAAGTTAGTTTTCTGACAATGTCAATATCATATCCTCAGCGAATTTTATTCATCTGTTTGTTGTATTACACCACAGTAAGAAGTAGCAGCTGGAATTGCAGGACCTGATAATGTTGTTCTTCAAATCAGCTGTAGTTTTGCCATTGACTTTATTGGGATTAAGGCCAGTTTACATTTCACTAGAGTGTAAACCACTAATTTCTGAAGAAGAATGGCACTTCTAAAGCAACACTTTAACTGCCTTTCACAATTTTCAAGTGTTAAAAGTGTCATGCAGATTTTATCTCATATAAAATAATCCGCTGAAAAAAATAGTGCTCTTGATAGTCAGAGTAGAGGCATTCCCATGGGTGGTCCTTGTACATAAGAGATCTTATTAAAGATTACTTCATTACCAGCAAGGAAAACCTTCACTTTTTGTCTTACAGTGGCATTTTATTTTAAACAGTTACTAGAATATCCTACCAATGTGCAAATTGAAAAATTTGAGACTGATTCTTGTGTGCTTTGGCTTCAGGCTTATTTATCTCTGTTGAAATTGCTGAGGTCTTTTGTGTGTGTGTGTTTTTAAGTAGCCTCTTAATTTGGTGTTACAGAAATAAAGAAGAAAAACACTGGTTCTTTCAGGACTACTAGCAATGTTCAACAAATGACAGAATCTCTGAGCATCCCCATTAGAAAGTCACTAAATCCCTGAAATTCCAAAAATCAAATACTTCATTAGGCTGTTATACACCACCAATGCCTTTTCGTCATCCCATTCACAAAGTCCAAACAACCTCATATCCGAGAAACTTTTTGAACTACCCAGATAATATTAATAAACAGAGTAAGACCTCATAGTGGTATAAAAGAGGATCCTCTACTGATTCCAGGAGAGCAGCTTTGATATCAAGTAGATGAGGGTTTGATCCATATATTTGATGAGTTACACAAGCTTTTGCTTGTCTTTGAAAGTGGGAAGTATTTTGCTATTTTGGTATTCAAGTATTTCCCTTTTAGAGGTCAAATATAAAATGTCCCCTTGTATATGTTTGCTGAGAGCTGTTGATAGAGTGATTATAATTTTTTTCTATGAAGAAAAATAGTCCTTCATTGTAGATTGATAAAAAGCAACTGCTGACTGTATCTGGCACAGGCATAGATGATCATCAACCTACGTTAATACATAATTTTGCTATGTTTTATCTTACAGACATTTTCTGGTTTGTGTGTATGTTTTCAAATGCGATAAAGTAATATATATCTAATTGAGAGTTGAGTTTGAGTTGTGAGGAAATGGACGTCACTGAGATATGTGCCGTTAAAGGATTCAGACTGCAGTTCATGGAAACGTTTCCACTGACTCCAATGAACTTTAAATCTGGTCCCTAATGAATGTCAAATTCAAGATGCCTTTTCTTAGATTACTCAAAAATACTGTCCTGCACTTTTGGTTCACAACTAGAGGATAACAATAGTTAGTTTCAACACAAGAATTTCAGTTTCCCTATGTAAATCATTAATTTTGGTGAATAAGGTTTGTCCCTACATTCATAATGTGATATTAAAAAGCACATACTTCTTTGTGAGGTGAGGAGAGGAAAAAATCTTTCATAGAGCTTATTTTTATTTCGCTTGATTTTGAGCCTCTTCTCTTCCAAAGCTACTCCATACCTTAACTTTTAAATGGGATTTTTAAAATCAGTTATAAATGTAGTTCCAGATAAATCAACTTCTAACTTGGCTGTCTTGGCAGAATACTTGTTTTAAGTACAGTTTCTTAGAGCACCCCAGCTGTGTAAATGAGTATCATCTTTAAATGATCAAATTACCTTCCACCACTCCACTCACCAGTCTCATAAAATGCTTCCTATATACTACAGCAGCTTTGTATGTCTGAGATTTCTCAATGTCTCACAACCAAATTTAGATTGCTTTGTTGTCCAGGTTACTATTGGAAGCACTGAAAATGTATCAACTCTCCTGAAGTCCAGCCAGATACATGAGATCCTATTTATTTTCCTTCCCCCCAAAAAAATCCAACTAGTCATCAAAGACAGTTATCAGATTACCCTGACATTATGTCCTTTTGGAAAATTCATGTTAAATTTAATGTCATTTTCTATTCATTTCCATGCATTTTAAGTGAATGTAGAAGAAGAGAATAATTTTATACTATGGTTTTTAGATTATGTCAGAATTACTAAGGCTAGTATTCCTTCTCCTGAATCAGAAATATACTGCAACACTGCTGGGTTTTAAATTATTTTTTTTCCCTGATAATAGTCAGTGATAAAGCATTCAATTTCTTATTTTGATTCCACTAAGTAAAGAATATGTAATGGACAGGTGTGGCCAGCTACAGGACAGAAGTCTCACCATACCACCTTTTTACTAAAAATTGCCTTGAAGGCCTTATGTCTTTTGAACCTCACTAAGTGGTGAGGTTTGAAGCTTGCGAAGTGGTGCTTTTCTGAAAAAAAATTATTAAATTCATCTTGTAGGAAAAAAAAAGTCTTATGCAAGCAACTGGACACTGTCAAGAATCAAATTCTGTCTTTGTTTATCAGCAGATGGGAGTGAAATTACAACCTTGCTGTCCATGCAATTCAAAGGGTGAGTGCCATGCAAGTAGGGGATGATACAAACATGGGGGGAGGGGAAAAAAGGGACAAAATTATTCTTCTTATCTTGTAATTATGCTTCATCTGAACTTAATATACCCAAGGCTTTCTGCAATTCCTCCAGATGTCAGAGACCAAAATCTTTGAGGACAGCCATTAGTCCAGTAGGGCCCTCTCAGATAAAGCTGTGTTCAGATTAAGATACTGGCAAGGATGAGTTCAAAGTCATGTTGAAATTGCTATCCAGAATCATTTTTCTGGAGGATGAAGGCTTATCTCTAAGGCAAAGCAAAAAAGTTGATGTTTTGTTATCCATTCAAGCATACAATAATTTTTATTGATTATTAAAACTTGGAAACCTAGAATGGGAATCTTCTGGGGTACTCTAGAAACAAGGATATAACAGTGTTCTGTCTTCTCAGCCTTTTTATCTAAACTGAACCACATTTTAATTCTTAGTACTCAGTATTTTAATTCTTAGTACTCTGAGTATTCTGCACTCTTTAAATTTTCTCCACATACTATTATGGACTAGCAACAAGAATATTCATTACAGACATTAATCTGAAAGCAGGATTTCAGCATACAGTTAGAGCACGAATAAGAATTTCTAGTGCCATGCAGCCATGAAAAATATAAGCACAAACCCCTAGTATTCTGCATTAGAGTTCCTGTAGAGGTGGAGCAGTTGTTGTTCCATTCTGACACCATTAAGAGCTCATTTGAAATAAAATGCATTATACTAGTCAAGAAAAAGATAGAAATGGGAACTGAGTCAGACATGAAGCTGTGGATCACTCTGCAGTGGGTAGATGCCGTTTTACCTGGGCATCTGAAAAAAACTTGCTTGTTTAACCAAGCAAAAGAAAGGGTGAAAGAGGATTTAATATATCTATTAAAAAAAAAAAGAGGATTTATTATATCTATTTAATCTATCTATGTTAATATATCTAAACAGAAAGATAAAAGGAGTAACCCTACAGAAAAGGAAAGAGACGATGGCTGTTTACACTGAAAGAGACTAATGATACAGAAGAAAATGAGTCAAAACTGACCCTTTAAATTTTGTGCTGGAATTTGTTGGGGTTTTTTTTATATATAGTGTACAGGAGATTGAAATGCACTTTCAACAAAAACCTAACCAGGAATTAAGGTTTATCAGGTTATGAAATAACTATACAATGCAGTTGCTTCACACAACAAGTAACTTAGCTAAGCTTTACTGTCACTTTATAGTACCATGATTTAAAGTATTCAACAGGAATGCTTAATATAAAAATAATCATTTTGCATTTGTTGTTTCAGTAATTTTGTTGATTCTCAGTGCTTGGTACTGTTTAACACTCCTCTTGCTAACCACAAAGTATATACAGATTTGCATATGCATAGTTATATGACTTCATGAATAGTTACTTTAATTCACAATTTTTCATTTTTGGTTTTGCTAGAAAATGGTGGATGATGAATTAGTTATTTGCAAGATAATCATTTACATATGCCTTTTGTCAAGCCACATTTGGAAAGAAATCAGCATGTAACTAAAAAATTTAAAACCAACAATTTAACATTGTTTTGTTAGTTAAATTACATTAAATGACATTATGTTGGAAGCATAAAAAACACATTATATTGGAAGCATAAAAATTTGTCAAAATATGTTTTGCATTAGTTTTAACTAATTTATTAAGCAAAATAAGGGGTATGCACTTAAGTGTCCTAAACTGGCTGATTCTGATTACTGTCTTTTTTTAAAAAAGTAATAGAATTCATCTTCTGACACCTTATTTTTAGTTATTGATTTATTTTCTTTTACAAATTCTGCTATCTTTCAAAATCCCAATCACTTCTTAACTTTGAATGGATGACTTACTGCCATGAACAAGTTGAGTAAATCATAATAAAGTCATTTTCTCCACTAAAACTCTAATGCAAGGTGTTTCATTCACATGCTTTGCTACTCAAGTCTTTGACACCTAACTTCATTAGCTAGTGCACTATTGCATTTAATATTGTGATTTTAGTTTCAGCAGTGCATTTAGACTTGTACACTCCACTGCAATCAAAATAATAACTCCTGACTTACCTAAGATTCAAATGCTCAATCAGTAGATACAAATAGGGCTTAATATCCTAAAGGGATAGAGGGATGCAGTATTAAAAGAAATCACACATTGATTTTAGTGGAAGCAGATTTAGCACAAGAATGAACTCTTTAGATTTAGGCCAGTCTTAAAAGTGTGCATTTATCTTACATGCCCATTCTTCTGACAGAAATAGAATATTACTGCAATAAACAAGGCAAAATAATGTTGTCTTGGAAACTGTAGGATGAACTGTAAATGTTTTTGTGTATTTTATTATCTACTAATTCTGCAATATTCATTAAACTCATATTTTTATTATTCATTATGTTTTCAGGGACCTGAGGCTTTTTCCAAGTAGATTTTTTTCCTGTGCTGGCAAGACTTCTGGGCTGTAAAGTGAGAAGTATTTTATGTGGAGAAGTCAGAGAGCAAACCTGAAATTTAACTATAGCTCACACATCTCTACTAAAGCTGCTGTCACCACTGTATTTGCCAGCTCTGCTTATGGCTCACAGGAAACATATCTACAAATTCCAGCCATTTTATGCCACCATTGTCAGACACTACATTTCATAATCACAGTTAACAATTCCTTTTCAGCAAAGCTAGCCAAATGTTTCATCATGATCTCTTCTTTATTAATGAAGTGTCTCTTGTAGAGATATATTTTTTGATGATACATTGGTGGTGTATTTGCAGTGAGTCTGTGAGCGTTCTGTGTGAATACACTTCAGTCCTGTGCTGAAGTGCACACTGGAATATAGTCCATCAATTTCAGTTTTCATTACTTACTCTTTTTTATGTCACTTGACACTGTTCCTGCTTACTTACAAGATACAGAAAATTCATATATTGGGACATCAGGCAGACAATTTCTGTGGTGTGGAGAAAGATGCAAACACAAACATTAATGAGCTTAATATTTATCAACTAGATTATTAGTACAAGGTATTATCTTAGTGATATATAGGTGTAAACATACATATTATCTGATGTCACCACAAACAATCATGTTTTTCATAGATGTTTCCTAAAAGTTGGCTAAACATAGCTAAGCTGAAAAGATGATAATTAGTGAAATGCTCAGAATATTTTCAGATGATGTTTTTCTGAAAGATGTTATTCTCTTATTCTACAAGTAACTGCTTTTGTTTGGCCTGCTTCCAGATGGGAAGTAGCACAGACAAGATCAGTCCATTAGACAAGGTTGACATCTGTCTCGTGGGTAGAAATATGAGAAGGGAAAATGAATGGTGTCTCATGCCTGCACCAAAATATATCAAATTTTAAGAGAAGCAAATTCACCCCGTGCCCCTGTATTATAAGAAGTATTTACAGGAGGTCACTATCACTTTGTCTGCATGTAGAATCCTTTAAATGTTCTTTTTCTACACAATTTTCTGTATCAGAAATGTTAATTACTATCTAATTCACTGTATACATGTTCAGTACAATTGCAGAGTACGAACAATTTGATATCTATGCAGCAATTTGGCTTCTGATGTGAAATATACCACGGATTTTGCACCCAGTTAAATGTACTTCAGAGTTTAGGAGTATGATTCTAAATTACATGTGAAATGCTCAGCACATATATATATATATACATAAAATCTTCGTACATCAGTACATCAGTAGCTAACATTCATATATATATGTGAAAAAGCCTTTTCCTACATGCAGTTTAATTTTGTGAACAAGAGAAATGTGGATACTTACAGGTGCATAGCTAAAGATATGACCTCTATCAGTTCAGTTTTATTGCTGAACTTAAAAGCTATTTGTTTTTCTGGTGTCTTTTAAGTAAAGAGTCATGTAAAGCTGTTTGTGGCAACTTAGCCTTTACAGCCAGATGCCAGTCTATAAACACTATCTGAAGACATGGTAAGATAGGAATAAAAGTGGAAATACCACTGCTCAACTGGACCAATGGCCAACAAAAATACATTTAATGCAAGAGGGAATGGCTAAGCACAGAGAATCAGAGTTAGTCAGAAAGGGTGAGCCTTGCTCTGGAGAAGAGACAAAGTATTTCTTCACTATGGCATTACAAAGCTTTCTCAATTAGCTTCAAATAAGCTAGCCTGAGAGTTAATAGCACTAAAGCCACAGGGCTGTCACCCTGCAGAACTAGCACACCTAGAAATCATGGAATGGCTTGGGTTGGAAGGGACCTTAAAGATAATCTAGTTCCAACCTCCATGGTGCTAATTCCGTCATACTAAACACAGTACAAGTACAAAATGGGAGAAAGTTCCTCTGAAAAAAGGGTGATACATATGTGCCCAATATATGTTAAATTATGTAATATATAAACATTTACAAATATGTAAACAAGTATGTACATAGTTACAAAATAAAAAAAAATGGAACATATTATTTACTTGGTTATGGATTTTTGTATCGAATACAGAGTAATGCCTCTAAAGGCATTGCATTAAAATTGAACAATTTAAATAAAGCAGTGTAGGCTCCTAGGCTGCATGGAAGTTTGTCACACAGTTAGGTTTGCTCTCTTAGGCACTATGCCTTAACAAGCAGACAAAGTGTTTCTTTCATTTAAAAAATTCTCTGTAGTGCCTCAGTTGTTGCGAAGTCTTTGTAGTTCTGTTTTAATTGTTATGGCAAGTGATGTTACCCAAGTTTCTCTAGTCACAAACACCAATGAATTCCAAGGACTTCAGAAGATCTGTATTCAGTTTACATGGTGGTATTTTAATTTCTCTCTAGCAGTTTGATTTCTAGCTCAATTTTTTGCATCTATTTCTACATATTCTAGAGTGTTACCTATATTTAGTAGTTCTCTCATCCATATGCTATATGTATTGCTTTCATGAGAAACAATGATACTCAAATTTTATGTAGATATTTTATCTTGACAATTTTTTTTTGCCTGCTTAGGGGTAGGGTTTGCTGCTTTCTTCTGCCTAACCTTTCTTCTGCTTTAACATTTGATTTGTAGAAATTATTTTTTCACAGTAAATCTTGTATTTAGTGTACAGCCTGTATATTCCTAATGTGCCCAAACATCTGTAGTTTTTTTTCCACCACTGTGTGGAAGATAAATGGACACCAATTAAAAAACCAAAAGTTTAATAAACTTAGCTCAGATATTATAGCATTTCTTATAATGGCTAAACTGTATGTGGCAGTTCAAAGTTGCTAGGAAGCTTTTGTTACAGTTCAGCTTTTTAATTATATGTTTTCTTTGAACTTGCACTGCAACGGGGAAGAGGAAGAAAAGGCTCTACTGATATTTGAAACACATCAAAGGCTTAAGAAATTAAACATGTGAGACACATGCTTTTGTTAATGTCTGCTGCATCTCATTTCACAATCTTTATCAGCATACACAGCTTCATGATTTCACAGGATTACTGTTTTCATGCTTATTAATGTGAAAATTTGATATAGTACAAAACACTTGTTTCAGGAAGGAAATCTCATCTTTATCAAGAATTATAGCTTAAAAATACAGCTTTGGAGAAGAAGAAAAAAAGGCAATAAATAGACAATAAATTGCTAATATACAGCAATTCTTAAAGTTCTTAAAGAACAGTAACTTCTACTTTTAGTATATGTAATATTTGGATAATCATGTACCCAGATGAGTCATAATCTTTGGTTAGACATCAATATTTAGGGAATCTTCTTCTTTTATTTTTTTTTTCCCCTTAAGTGGTACAAATCCCAATCCAAACTTTTCATTACAGTGCTTTCATTCTTAATGAGTTTCCCTGTCTTTTGCTTCTACAATTTGATCTCTGCTGAGCCTTGCCTATTTTACATTAGGCAGTTGTGTTAGTTTTGGGTTTATTTTTGGTTTTCCAATTAGCAGAAACCTCAACACAGAAATAATCCTAGAAGTGAGCAAGGTTTGCCACTGAGGTTGTAAGACTAAGTCCTAACACAGGCCTAACATAGGCTTCAGTTGGACATCATGGACTTCAGTTCTGTAGTTTAAGTTGGAAACAGTACAGGAAAGAGAGTTTAGGAACCCCCTTTCCTGCGTGTAGATAGTCCCAGGTATTCTAGCCCTTGAACTCCCATATTATCAGCTTTTGATTTCTAATGTCTTTTCTTGAAACAAAGTGATAATTATGGTCATGATAGTCTAATAAATTGGCTAATTAATATGAAATAAATTGATTAAAGAATGCTGCCCTCTACTGCAACAACTCTAAGGATATGCATAGATCTAGCCTGTGTACAATTATAAAGTTCAAGTAGTAGAAAGACCTCTTAAAGCAGAAAGAGCTGGATACTATCCTCACTTCCGCTTCATAACCACAAATTTGTTACAGTACTTCACACATACTGCTTTCCATTTGTAGATTTCATTGAAAATACTCATCTCTAAATATTCCCCGTTTTCCTCCTCATTCAGAATATGATATACTTCTGGAATTTTCTTATCTTGTTTAAACAGAAAATGGGCATGGACTAAGACTGTCAGTTTTAGTTTATTCCATTACAGTTAAAGTAGCAGCCTTTAATCATTACCAGCAATATTAGTGCCACAACAGTGTTTACATCTCAAATGTGCTTCTAATTTTCCCAGTCAAAGGCAAATTGTTGGTGATATCTTAATGTTTCTTTAGGTAGCTAATGCCAAAATGCAAGGTTATGATCTTTATCTGAATATTTCCCAGATGCGTGGTAAGGTGAAAGGTGGAATAGCTAACAGAACTTGACTTCCTATCTATGTTAGTTAGGTGAATTCTAAGTCAGGCATAATTAGAGAATGAGACCCCCAGAAGCCTTCACCTTCACAACTGTTTGAGATGAAAGTTTAGTGCTCGGGTGAGTGTAACATAATCCACATGCTGGAAGAGAAATTGGAATCAGCTGTCACTGTCTTCTACATATGTTTCATAGTGCCCCATTAGCCACCTTCTTGTCAAACGTCAGTGGTCTTCTCTGAG
Source organism: Empidonax traillii (assembly GCF_003031625.1). Classification (NCBI taxonomy): domain Eukaryota; kingdom Metazoa; phylum Chordata; class Aves; order Passeriformes; family Tyrannidae; genus Empidonax; species Empidonax traillii. Next base: position 616,148 of record NW_020955270.1, read on the forward strand.
CCTATTGCTTCTAATTCCTTTACAGTGGAATCAGCATCAGATTCTAAATCTGATGCCGGCTTCCCCACCGTGCCTTCCACTGAGGTTTCAGCTTGCATATGACAGATCCAGTTTGGAAAGATGTAGTTGATAGAGTCTAACAATCCTCAGTCATAGGAATCACTTAACTCTTTTCCAGGACAGCCACATTAGAGATAACATATAACAAAAAGAAGAAATAGAACAACTTCACAAATTTTTTAATTTGGCCACTGAGGTTTTGACCAGATGACCTCCAAAGCCATTTCCAACCTAAATTACTCTCTGAATTAAAAAGCATCTAGAAATCTCTGATATGTGCCACATCATTGGAATTGCTAAGTTGGGAATCAGAGATTGATATTAAAATAATTTAAGATAATTAGAAAAAAATTGTTTTTATTAATTATTGTGGTGTCACCAAGTAAAACAGTGATATAGAACTCTGATAGCAGAGTCTTTTAGAACTTAAAACAGGTAATAGTCTGTTTTTAATGTACATGACAAAAATGTTTTATGTGGGTAAAGTGGGAAGACATTATAAAGTGGTCCTGTAACAAATCCATCCCTTAGCCACTTGTTACTAAGAGATAAGGCAGGTTTCTTGAATAAATGAAGTTTAAATATTAGTTGTCTTCTTCTAAGTACTTTTGCATCTGCTGGAGATTTTCATTCAGTTCTGTTAACAGCTCAGATTTTTCATGTAAATGAAGATGTAGCTCCTATGACACACTAGACAAGCAATCAGGGAAGTGAGAAAATTTTAGTTCTGTGCTAAAAATTGTAGATTTAATACACCACGAGCTACATAGGTGCAAGAATATATTTTGTGTAGCTTTTAGAGCTATGTATGTTTTGTGAGAAGTAGCACAGAAGTATGGAATTGCTGAAGTATCAGCTGATGATTACAGCATATTTAGTGATAGCACTGATCACTCTACATGTTCTATGTCTAAGAAGAGATAAGGCTTCATAACTTAGAGCATGCTGCCCTTTAAAATCTTTCTATTTCTGAGCATTAGACTTAAGATGTTTTTGAGAAAATAATGGTGAAACAGCTGAGAATGGTAATAGACTGGTCACTTATCAATTTGTCTGACATATCCTGTTGAAACAGGATTTAAGGAGGAAGGGTAGATCTGGCATAAACTTATGTTACCTTTCGGAAATTTACCATCTTTCTGACTGTGTGGATCTCACTTCTCCTTCAAAATGTGTCCACAGATCTCCCTTTTATGTACCCCATTGCACTGCAATTGTTGCGTTGAATATCAGAGATTGGTATTTAAAGACTTAAGATCAATTAGAAGGGATTTCTGAGGTCACTGGGCACTGGGTCTTCTTGTCAGTTGACATTTTTAGCATTGGCACCAAAAGCTTTGAGATCCTTTAGGCAACATGCTCAATCCCCTTGCACCAGAACTCTTCCACTTTGATACTAGACAATTGAGAAGGTAGTTTGCCAACTGGAATTTCATCATCTCTGTCTTATTAAAGATTTTACACAGCACTTGCTGTTGATGACTATACGCATGAAACATGGGGATCTGGAAATTAAAAATCACCACAAATAGTGTCAAATGATGATACTCTATTGTTTTAGCAAAGAAAATATTTGCAATATAATTTCTATCCTGATACAAAAATGTCTTCCATCTTTCCTACCAGAGGCTGAATTTTTGTCTTCTGGTTTCTCTGAAGGCTTTTTTCCTAGGCAGCTGACAATGTAACTGGTGGGACTTAGTGGGGTTAGGCTGTTTAATTGCTCTGTAGTTGCACAGGAGAGAATTATAACTGAGCAGATACATGACAGTAGATTCAGCAGTGTTGTAACCGTTGTTACTGTGTTGTTAGATTAAACACAGCAAGGAGCAACCAAAGCATGGTCCTGGCACACATAGATTTCAAAACAGCAAAATATACAAAGTAAATAAATAGACTGAAAGGAAGTCACTGTGATTCTTGGTCATATGTTTCAACTTATTCTTTTTCTATTAAGTTTTTGTGTTAATGTGTACAAGGAGAAAAGAGGATATTACAGTGTGGTCTTGAGGGAAAAAAAAGGCACCAGAAAGTAAAGAGTAGAAAGATAATAATTCAATAGAGGTGGGTAGAGGAACATAGACATTAAGAATGAAATTTTCATCCATGGTGTCTTCATGCCTAGCTTTAAAATACTTGCTACCTATGAGCCTGATTTCTGAAAGAAGTGCCACAAAGTTGCAAGTCTTGTAGGAATTACAGTTAGAAGTCCAGTTTTCAGATACCAAATGTCAAGTTCTGTAGGATTTACCAGTATGCAAACTCATTGTTCTATGCCCATCACGATGCTGGTTGCCCTCCTTAGACATATCTGAGCATAGAGCTCAGATGAGTTCTTCCAGATGCTGGATTATATGAAAAGATTTTGTTTTGCATTTCCAACTTGTTTTAATATGTTAGGAAGTGGTTCACTTTTCATGTTGTTCCCTCAAGCCCACATTGTACACCACTAGCCACCCAGACACTTTTCTGCAAAATGGTTATCTCCTTCTTCTTCATCCTCTATTTTCATTTCCTCAACACTTCATTCCAGTTTTGCAGTGAATCATTGAGAACAACTCTCTAAATACAGTTTTCTTGCCTGTTTTCATCCGACTTAAAATAGACTTTTATGAAACTGGTGTATTTCTGGTAATGTAATGTGATCGCTCTTTTCATGATATGACCTAATACACTGTTATAAAATGAAATTATATTTAGAGATATTTGCTCCTGACAAGCCTTTGCTGGCTGTTTCTCTGCTTTCTTACATTTCTCTATATGGAGGGAAGTATATGTAAGAATTAAAGGGCAACTCCACTGCTTCAGACTAAAGGTCAATCTGGTTTCCTGTCTCTGATGGTAACATTAGCAGAAGCCTGAGTGTGCATCAGTAGGCAATTCAGAGACTAATGGTGGTATTGGTTTATTTGTCCTAGGAACACATTTTTGGAATTAATTGCTGATTGCTTTTCAGCTCAGGTAAACTGACATCCTGCCAACCCCTGCTGTAATCTAATAAGTGCAAAAAAAAATCCCTTCTTTTGTTTTAAACATTAAATTATTGTTTTCTGGCCAGTAATTTCATTTAAGATTCAGTACATAGGTGCTCCTTTTTGTTTTCTCAATATTACGTACAGTTTTGTAGATACCCCCTGCTGAAGCCATTTCTGTTCCATCCAGTGAAGCCCAGCACTTTAGTTATTCCTCAGATGATAGTTAATCCTTATTTCTGATCATGCATGTTTCTCTTTCTTGAAGCTTTTCCAGTTCTGTTCCATCTTTTATGAGATGAGAGACTAGAGTAGCATTTGCATTCAAAATGCAAGTGCAGATGGATTTAAAATTTATTGCTGTATTTTTCATTTCCTAATGTAATATCTATTATAAGACTAAGACATCTGTTATAAGAGAGCTGGACTATAGGCCATTCTGTAATTCATTCTGTGTTCACAAATTTACTTTAAATTTAAAATTTAAAATTAGCTTTACTATCCCTGTGTGTACCACTTTTTACAACATTCATCTACATAGAATGTTATCTGAATTTTACCTTATCAGCTTGGATTCTGAGAATGTTCTGAAATTATTCCCAGTTTCTTCAGATTTACTACCATGAATAATTTAGTATAGTCAGCAGTGTTTGTCATGGCATTACCCTGAATCATTAAAGAATATGTTGAGCACAGGCAGTACCAGGACTGATTACTTTCCTGAGAAAAACTATTATGTTTCCCCCACTTTATTTAACCATTTATTTAGTTATTTAGTTATTGTTATCTATACAGCATCTACACAACATGTGTATAGAAAAATTGATGCTTCCTGGAATGTACTTGTCGAGTTGGCTCATGCACAAGGAATAAGACATTGTACATATTTTTACATTTACTGTATGTGCACAGGCTGTACAAGGAGCATGTGTGCCATTGATTTGACATTGTGCAGGATTTTCTGTCTCCCTATGCAAAATCCCATCATACAGAAATATGAAAGTTCTGATCTTCAGCTGTTCATCTCTACAGCTGTCCAGGTGGCTTTTGGATCCAGCACTCCTGATTTGCCCAGTACACGTTAGTTCACACTTAGCTCTTTTTGGCATGAACTATTTCCTTCTGGGATCAACTTCCAGAAAAAATTTAACATGATTCACTGCAAAGAGTATATACACAAGACCAAGCCAGTCTTAATTTCTTTGATTTTTAACACTGATGCCAGGCCTGGTAAGGCAATGTCTACAGAACCTTAGCATCAGACTATGCAAACAACAAACTGGTGTACTGACACTCAGGCTTCACAATATGGCAGACATTCAAAACAGAAAATCCACAGGTGTGTCTGACATATGGGTAAAGTCTCTAGAGGTAACAGTCTGAGGAAAGTTGAACCAAGCACTCTCAAGGATACACCAGAAAGTGTGAATATGATTGTCAGAGAGTTTTCCCCTGTTAGGAACATGTGCTCTTCTCAGTGTTAGACAGTAGTATCTCAATAGTAAGCAATAGTATCTCTGAGTATTCTCTGTCGTAGAACTACACAGAGGTTAAAAGTTCTTTGCCAGCCCTCTACATATACCCTGGCATGGATTCTGCTGGGATTGTAGGAGGAATCATACTCACTGTCAATTGAGAGTTTGGTTGGGTTTGGTTTGGGTTAGTTGGTCAAATGGGATTTTGTGCTGTTAAACTCCAGTGAGCAGAAATGCCAATTTAAATACAGAATGTTGCATAGAAAAGCTGGAAATAATGTATCAAACCTTCTGAATCATATTGTCTTTTAAGTGTCCTATGCATAGTTTGTGAGTGCTTGTGCAGCAAAACTTATATAATTCAAGGAAAAGGAAATCCAAAAAGGTTTCAGCAAGGGAAAGATTTCAGGCTAGGGAACCATAGTTTGTATAAAAGGACAGGACATGAGTTACAAGCATGTGCATTTAGATCACGTAGTCCTGGGTGCAAAACATGCTTGTTAGCTGCTGAGGATATCAGCAGGAAAGATGGGAAACAACATAGAAGGAGACCTGAAGATAACGAAAGAAAGGTGTTAAGTGATTATGCTCTTCAGGTCAGCCTTTTAAGTTTCTGTGCAAGATTGACGATTTTGTCATCCTGCTTTTTGATGAGGTGTTGAATGAATGCTTAAGAAGACAGCACTTATCAGTGCTCATCAAAGTTTAAAAAGAACTGTTTGTACTAGAAGTCTGAAGATACCAGGTCTAACTAGGTTAAGAGACAGTCAAGTATTAAAGATGAAAACACTGTCAAAGACATATATTAGGTGCTTGCACCGTAGCAGGCCATAGTTTACCTATGTGGGCTAGAGTACAGACCTTTGTTACAGGCTCTTACTACATACCTTTGATGAAGAAAGAAGTGTAAAGAGTAGGTAAGACAAACTATAAATCTAGCATTAAAAATCGAGAAGCTAATCACATAGCATTTTAACAAGGGAAATATAATTATTGAATGGTTTCTTTTTGATTTATTGTAATTTAGGATGAATTAAGTACACAGAATTATTTATGCCAGAGAATGCAAAACAAATTAATTAATAAAGCGATGAACTGGTGATCAGAGGTCATTGAGTTCTTTTCGGCTGCTAAGCTATGGCCTTAGTATCTTCTCATATAGGAACAACTTGCAGTTAATTTCTCTTTCTTTACTCCAAGGCTGTCCAATAACAGTTGTTATAATAATTGTGTCTTTCAATAAATATTTTGTCAGAAGAAGTTTGTTTGCAAAGTACACACTAGTTATGAGTTACTTACAATCACTGGTCATCTTAAATACAACATTGCCCCAAACTATGTAAATATAAGAGTAAGGTCAGAGGCCTGCCTTTTACTTGGTCACATCCAGGCCAGTTAAGAAAAAAATTTTCTGGAGAGAAAATGCTTCAAGGGACAAAAACCAGATAGGAATTTTAAGATAAAGTGAAACTCTTTACATTCATTTTCTTAATACTGATCACCCATACCACGCAGCTCCCCTAATCTGCTTCTCAGAGGCTTATTCTGTTCCTACAGTCATTATAAAGATTCCTTTAAAAAGTGATTATTATGTTCAAGTAACATCAGGAATATTTGTGGCATTGCAGAAGAAAGCTACTGAAAGTGTTGATGAGTAACTGCCACCAAATATAATTATGTGAAAAAGAGTGATCATTATAGCTGTCCAGGAGCAACCTTTCATTATAAACATGTGGATCCCATATTTTAAAATACCAGGGATTCCTGTGTGAGGCAAAGACAGACATAAACCATTAGAACCAACAACTAATTGATGTTGTGGATTACTGTGTTTGGCAACTTTCTCATTTGCAGGCGAAACACTAGAACATCCTATTTTTTTCAGAGAAACCTTGGTATTTGAAAGAGGACCCTGTAGAACTTACGATTTTTCTATTTTACTCCACTGCTAGGTCATTATGCCCATAGAGATTTAGGCAATGTGCACTGCCAAGCATTGTCATAGATTTTCCTTCTGTATCCTTCTTTTCACGAGAAGGTAAGTATTTGAGATGAGCAAATGACAGACTGCATTTTTCCAGTCCTGTTTTCTTGCACAAAGGGGAGTCAAGTTGGGGTCCATCATAACATCATATGAGGTCCAAAATGAAATGTAACTGTTGAAAGAAAGTGTTGTCCCATTTTGATGTACATATGAGCAGCCTTCGCTAGAACACCCATAGTGTTTGTCAGACACTCTCAGTAAGAGGCAACAAGCCTGTCATTTGGATAAAGATTGTTGACAGGAAAGTAATAGAGGACATCTGCAGCACTCCAAGTTTCCTGTCTCACAACTTCTATACAATGCCTCATAGGCATTTTTTTCATCTGTTTTTACATACTCAGACTACTTTAGTGTCCAGGCTCACTTCCATCTGCTCATATCTGTTAGTCCCTGAATAGTCGTTGGCTCCATTTAGCTGTCATTTGTGCCCCATTTGCAAGTATATGCACTGTATCTGCCAGAAGCTCTTGAGTGAGCACCAGCTGACTGCCTGAGCAGTGAAGACCTGCTGATTCTGAGACTGCAGGTGATGGACAGGTACTTCATCTGGCAGTCACTGTGCATTTTGACTGTTTCTTCAGCAGCGCAACTACCTGTGTAGTTATCTCTCCTTAGTCTTTAAGGATGGGCATTAAATGGAACAGCCTTACCTCTGTCCAGTTTCTTCCAATTAAAGTTTGAATCTTTGAATCTTACACAAATGATAAAGTGCAGGAGGTGAATATAATGATCATGAATGTGAAAGATAACTTGCGATTCCACACGGGTTAAAATAGGCATGCCCACACAGCCCTGAGAAAATTTACTGAGCTGTACTAGTCACTTCCAAGCTTTCCATTCTCCTGTGAGTTTCTGTGAAGACATGGAAATCTAAGATTTGGCAGAAATCCTGAGTGCCTGGTCCTGTCTACTAAATGGAAACATACATAGGCTGCCAAGTTTCGATTAGGATTTGAATTGGGATCCAAGTTTCCTTATAAACCCATGAAGTAATCATTCTGCTTAAGTCAGTACCCATCAGGCCTTAGTTAGAACATTGATCCAGTCTTGGGCACCTCACTTAAACAAAAATTAGCCAATTGGAAAGACACCAAAAAGAAAGCAATAGGAGGTCTAGAAAACATATACTACTAGAAATAACTGCAAAACTTGGATTGTTTAGTCCTTAGGGGTTTAGGTTGATTTGTTTTCTATTGAGAATTATTTCCAAGCCAGATCATTCCAATGATTTTGTTTATAGTGCTGCTCTACAAACAGTTATATTTGAAGGGTTGGTGAACTTCAGCACAGAGGCAGGAAAAAATTTCAGGGGGAAGGAAGGGCTGAAACTCCTTAAGCCATCTTTGTCAAGAGATCTAACAAACCAGATAACTACAACCCTGCATCTAACCATATGTACTAGGTTGGGATGGGAGTGTTTTGTTTTTTATTTTTTTCTCTTGGCATATGCATCGCTATTATTTCTTGGTCAATACGAGTCGTCACTTATAACTTTTCTGTCCCAGAAACAGATCAGATAATTGATTTTGGCACTGTCTGTGTCTAATCTACAAGTTACCAAATCTTGCAGTGCTGGGGTCAAGCACACTGAGATCTTCAGACCCTTATTTTTTCCATCAACATTCATACAGCTGTTTATATGTCTTTCCATCTTGGCTCAATACACAGAGCCCAAGAAATTTGAGCTCTAATTAACAGAACTAGGTACAGTTGGCTCTATGTGTAGCCATCCCATCTCAACAGCATGAATTAAATCCATGTGAAGAAAGCAAACATGTTTATCTTCCCTCCTGCAAGATAGTTCTAGCACTTTGGCTAAATCTGATTACATGCTTGTGTGTTAGTGATGAAAGTGACAGACAAGGTGTCAGTGAGGAGATGTCTGAACTCATCGTAACTGACAGCATGGATTTGTCCTCAAAGTCACTTCTAGCATTTCCTTTGCTTCAGTTTAACTGATCTAACTTTGGAAACTTAACAGAGGGAATGGTTGTATTTAGAACTGTTCTTTGAAGTTGCCTCTCTTCACTGATGAGAGGGAAAAATGTGGCGTGTGATCGTGAATTAATTGTTTCTGTTACAGAATGTCAGGATACATACTAGCTAAATTGATTCCTGACAATTTTGTAGCTGGGCTCAACTTAAACTCCTCCTTTACTAACCAACAGGTCTCACTATTGCATCACCAAGAGGTTCTCTCATCCCATAAACCCTGCTGCTGCCAGCCTTCCATTTACTTTGTCTACAGAGAACCATTGGTTGAGTGGTCTATGCTCTGATCTGAAATTAAAGCCATAATAGCAGTAGGTAATGAAAGTAGAATTGGTTTAGACCATGTGGGTCTGAGAATGGGCTCTAATAATTAGTCTTTTATGTGATCTTTATGCAACATGGAGATTTCACATCTTATACTGATATTATGCTAATGCAGGAAGACTCAGAGGCCCTGTTCCCACAACCTTCTAGAAGTTTGGGTGCGTATATCTCAGGCTTATCCAAAGATGTGGGAATTGGACAGGAAAGTTCACGTTTTGGCTATAGTTAATCTAAATATGACACATTAGCAGATTGATGACACATTAGCAGATTGCTTTGTGGTCTTGCACTACATTCGCTTCTGATTTAGAGCAGGAAGGAATAGCAGTCTTGAAAAATATTAAATAATAATAAAAACCACAGAACTGATTTTAATTTCAAATAAACTTCTACTTTTAAGCCAAAGTTCAGGTTATGGATCAGGTTGGTTATTATTTGAGATTTCTGCCCTTAACTGTGAGATTTGTGTCTTTAGCTGCCTTCCAAAGTCAAGCACAAAGTCTGGAAGACTGCCTTTTAATGGAACTGTTTTAGTTCATTGAAAAAGTTTTCAAAGGCAAGCCTAGCTTGCCATCTTCAGTTTTCTATGTTTGTTTTATCTATTACTCCACCATCTTCCTCCCTCTGTTGTCAATAAATACAAATACAGCATATATATTATATAAATATGGTACAGCCTGTCATATGGGGATGTTTTCAGCTTGCTTTGCGCAGGTATAATTGGTGAAGCAGAGTAGAATCAGAGGCAGTGGCCTCATATACCTTAGCACTTCGCTCTTTCATGACCACATCCAACCAGTCTTCTAATTTCTTCAAACCACTTTTTTTCAAGCTACCTACTAAAACAGCTTTTTGAACTTCAGCCTTATGCCTAAACAGCAACTTGCTTTAAGTCAAGCCAGTGCCAGTTAAAGACACCCTTTCAGAGGAGGTCCTTGGAAGGCACATAAGCCAAAGTTCTGAAAAGTCAGTCTAGAGGAATAGCACCAAGTTCTGTCTTCTGCAGTGACCCACCTGGTCTTCATGGACCCAGCAGCTTCTTGTAACCATTTGGGAAACTGGAAAGTTTCAGAAACTCTCAGACATCATCACATTCCATCCAGTATTTTCTGCAATATTTCTGTGAACAGAAGAAAAGGCAAGGGAGGGAGGAATTGTCCGTAGATTGCCACATATATGGGATAATCTCTGAAAGGGGTAGAAAGATGTATGGTGGCTCTGTTCCCCAGCACTGAGTGGACTGCAGCTAGTGTTGCAGATGTTTAAAGTGCATTTATAAGAACTTACATGAGACAACTACAGGAAAAGGACCACTGTCTCACTCTGCAAAGAAGTTGATGCCAAAATCAAGTGTTTCTCATTGGATCCATTGCAGTACTGCCTTAACAATAGATCTGGTACTCTGTCAAATAGTCTTTCCGAATAATTACATGACATAATTTCACTCAAATTCTAGGATATGTTGTCATTTTTTTGCTTCATATTACCAGCATTTTTAAAAAACATAAGACATTTGGAATAAACATACGTAATCCTATAAGTGCAAGTTTTCACTTCTAGTTTTTACATTCCCTCTCTGCAGAGCAAGACAACCAGTCAGCTTTCTGTTGCCTTGTCATATATATCATGAACACTTTTATAAACTATAAAAATATGGTTTATTTAAGTTAAATATATTCAGGTTCTATTGGGAATATATTTAAGGCCTTTGGGACCTCTAAAGAGAGCACATGCATAGCTACAGGGCACATCTCAAGTTGATATTTGAAATGTTTCTAATTATAATGAATTGGAAATGGTTTGGGTATTGAAAGCTATGCTTTTAGAGTGGATGTGGTCAATGGGGATTAGTTTTAATTGTTGAAGAGTGCAGAGTTATGGCTGTCAAATAATACTGTGCTATCTGTTTTAAAACCATAATGGAGGCCACAGCATTTTTGGCTTTTGTAATAAATTTGTTTTCCTCTCCAAGTTCCTAAGAAGCATGAAACCAGAATAAATAACTACTAACAAGGAGAGGGGAGGGGAGGGGAGGGGAAATCAGTTGGATGATTTGATAAAATTTACTCACTCTATTGAGTAAGTTGGAGAAACCTCCAGAGATTTATTCTGAAAATGTGAGGAGAAAAGCGGTTCCTTAGAAAACTGAGGAAGTAATAAATATAATATGTCTTAAAAACAGAAAGAAAAAAAAAGACCTAAATATTCATGTATCGGAGAGAAGCATTAGAGAATCATAAATTTTCAAAAGATTTTTGAAACTGATGTCTCTAATCATATTCTATTAACCAAAATCAGCAACTAAATCTAAGTCAAAATCTTACAGTATGAAAAAGGAATTAGGAGATTTTCACTGCTAATCTGAACAGAACCATCAACTTCCACAAGGGTCTTTTCAAGGTATCTTCTGCTGTGAAACTTGGAATAGTCATAAATATATTGGAGGACTGAATAAGAATCCAAAACAACATTGAGAAATTAGAGAAATTATAAAATAAACAAGAGGCTCCCTAACTGGGACACATGCAAAGTACAGCATTTAATTGGGAATAGTCAAATTCTCTGCTATGGAATGAGGAATGATAGCTTTAATTTCTTAAATTATCTAAGGGTTGTGCATCACAAATCAACCATAAATCATTATTATTCTATACTGTAGCACAAATGTAAATATGTAATATTTAAATGTATGAGGGTGCATATATCCTTTATTGTAAATATGAAATTATCTTTCTTATATCAACATTGGTAAGATTTCAGTAGGAGCATTATGGCCATGCTGTAGTCACAAACAAAAAGAGTGTTTAAAGGTCTAGAAGACCAGAAAGCTTTAATGAAAGCATTGAAAAACTGGCCTTGTTTAGAGAGCAAAAGTCAGTAGGTTGATAGGCAGGTGTGATAATAATTCCTGAATATATAGAAGGTTACTACAAACTAAAAAAAAAAAAAGTAAATAATGTCTTTTTCTCGTTAGTTCAGAATTTAAGGAAAAATTAGTTTGCTCAAATTACAAGGCATTTAAATTGGATACTAAAAACCTTTCTAATTTAGGTAGTGGAACAGGTTACTCAGAAGGTTAAAATCTTACTTTTTGAAGTTATGTAAGAACAACCATTTGTCAAGAATAGCCTTCCAAAAGCCAGTGGAGTGCCCACACAGGTCTGGCAACCCTTCAGCCATTTTGTCTATGACTGCACATAGGCTCTTACGTCCAAGCCTGCAGCACGTGCAGAATATGAAATTTTACAGTTAATCTTAAAAACCCATGGAAATTATATATTTTATTGGAGTGGTATAGGAGTCCAGTCATGGCCCATAACTCTACTTCATAAACATTGAGGAAAATACAAATATTTTTGTGCCCTCAAAAAAGTCAGTTTCATTAGATGGTGAAAACATTGTGGTTTTAAGCTTCATACTGACTGTCTCCATTTCCTTTTTAAATATATCCCTGTTGAACTTAATAATGTTTTAAGAATAATCAAATGCATATTTTCAACCTTACATAAAATGACTTTTATTTATTTTTATTTAACTTCAGTCTATTTCAAGAAGGAGGAAGTTCTTAAGACTTCTTTCAGATTCATGTCAGATGAATAGGTGCTCTCATGCTGAACTTTGCAATGTGTGTGTACATCACTGAAAGCAATAAAAAGTTTCCTATTGCATTCAATAGGTTTCTATTAAATTAGAGATTCTTCTCCTGAGAAAATCTGTAAGTAACACTGAATAATTTGCAAACTAGGTAAAATATAGCTTGTGACTGCACTTATAACTAGCATGTAACTCTGGTAAAGTCTTGGCAGTGTACAGAGAGTAGCAAAATACCAAATTAGTTTCATGTTACCCAAGGGATAACAGATCAAGATTGAATTCATTTCAAAGAAAACATCCATTAAAATTTACACTGCCCCGCCCAAAACCTACTGTAGAATATACAAAATTGTAAATGAAAATTATGCATTTTTTCAACTTCCAAATACACAGAACACTCTCAGTGAGAATAAACCCAGGATCATTGGTAATGGTAACACAAACTGATAACAGTTTGGAAGAATTCTGATATATTTGGCTATGATTAAATAGCATAACTACGTATAATCAAGCTAGTTATTGTGGATATAATTTAAATGGCCTTTGTCAAGAACACTGTGGCCAGCAGGACCAGGGAAGTGATTCTTCCCCTGCACTCAGTGCTGGTGAGGCCACCCCTGGAGTGCTGTGTCCAGTTCTGGGCCCCTCAGTTCAGGAAGGATATTGAGGTGCTGGAGCAGGTCCAGAGAAGAGCAACCAGGCTGGTGAAGGGACTTGAACTCAAGTCCTGTGAGGAGAGGCTGAGGGAGCTGGGGTTGTTTAGCCTGGAGGAGGCTCAGGGGTGACCTCATCACTCTCTACAACTCCCTGACAGGACGTTGTAGCCAGGTGGGCGTTAATCTCTTCTCCCAGGTAACCAGCAGTAGGACAAGAGGGCACCTTCTTAAGCTCTGCTGGGGAAGGTCTAGGTTGAAAACTAGGAAAAAATTTTTTAGAGAGAGTATAATCAGATATTGGAATGGGCTGCCCAGGGAGGTAGTGGATTCTCCGTCCCTGGAGGTTTTTAAGATGAGACTGGATGTGGCACTTGTTGCCATGGTCTAGTAACCGCGGTGGTAGTGGATCAAGGGTTGGACTTGATGAACTCAGAGGTCCTTTCCAACCCATCTGATTCTATGATTCTGTGATTCTATGATTCTATAAAATGTATTCTCTTTTCTGCTCATTACTTGTAGCTGCCCCATATAATGGGGTCTGAGGTTGCAAACAAACTTTACCAGAAACTTTACCACAAAAAATTGACTAAAATTTCTATAATTATATGGTCACTTCTGTCCCTTTAAGTATCGTACTTAAAAGCATTGTATCTCCATCATTCAAGTGCAAGACACTTAAAATGGGTTAAATCAGGATGAGTTTCTTATTTAAGCACTATTGTCCTTTAGCTGGTAGTGTAACAGTCAATTGAAATGGTCTAATATGGTTACTGTTACAAGGACAGTATGGCAAAATCTAAGTCAGTTTAATCCATTTCAACATAAAATAATGGCACATTATGCCAGTATCAATTTTGTTTGTTTGTTTGTGTTTTGGTTTGTTTTAATTTTTTGTTTTGTTACTGGTCTTACCGTTAGAAATAGGCACAGACTATTTCAGGTTACTGCAATACAGTTCTGTATTAACTGAATTCTTCTCATCACTTTTTGGCATGGGAAATACAAAAAACACCATGTCACTTATGGTGTTGTAGCAGTGTTCACACCACATTCTTACCCTCTAATAATTTGTTATCCACAAAACTTTAGGCAATCCACTTAACTCTGATTTTGAGTACAAATACTTTAGCAGATCTCCCATGGGAGAGCTCCTCAGTTCTCTATAATAATGTTTTTGCAGAAAATCAAGAAAGGAACTTTGGCTTTTCTTTGCTGTGAAAATGAGCAGCAACATTTTAAGAATAGTACAAAGATAATAGGCCTTGGCTGGTATGGACTCACTGAGCTGCCTCTATCAATGTCATGACACGGGTATATACAAGCTGACTATCAAGACCTAACTAAGGAGCCCTCACAACTTTTCTTGAGATTAGAGATAATTGTCTTACATACAGAAAATAATATATGGTTCCTTTGCAACAGTAGGCAAGTTAGCCTTAGAAGATCATAGAAGATCACAGAATCATGAAGGTTGGGTCATCAAGATCATCCAGTTCAACTGTCAACCCAGCACCATCACTGTAACCCCTAAACCACTAAACCATATCACCCAGCACCAGATCCAGATGCCTCTTAAACACTTCCAGGGGTCGTGACTCCACCACCTTATGGGCAACCTATTTGAATGCCTGACCATTTCTAATCTGAATCTCCCTTCTTTCTGCTAAAGGCCATTTCCTCTGGTCCTCTCACTGCAGGCGTGACGGGAGAGACCAACCCCCAGCTCACCACAACTACGCTCTGTATTTGTACAGAGCCAAGAGGTCCCCCCTGAGCCTTCCCTTTAAGTAGCTCATGAGTCCTAAAAGAATCTTTACCTCACATTTTCTGGGTCTTCCTTGATTACAGAGTTCCCCTGAGTTCAGTTTCTCTTATTTCCACATAAGCACTTTGTGCTAATTCTCAAGCTAATATTGCATGTAACTATGGAAGTTGTTTTTAGAGTTTTCATTTAAGGAACTGGCCATATCTCCTCTGCTTGGCAGTAGGTAGGCAGCTCCAGATGTCAGAGGAACCTTTGCTCCTAGTAGTAACTTCTGCTGCTCCCCAGTCAGTATACTCGTGGGCAGAAAACAGAGATGAAAAGCTGTATCTCCCATTACTAGTTCCTTGAACTATCCAGTGTTGCAGAAACAGTTCATTCTAAAGGAAAAAAAAAATTATTCATATTTATTACGAGCAGAGCAATGTTTCTGATATCTGAAAGACAAAGATAGTATGGCTATTTGGGTTAGTCTTACTATATCCCAAATTGTCAAGACACTTGCCAAAAGTGAATTTATCAGCTCAGTGCAACCAACAGACTTAGTTTATCTAAATGTCTTACAAGGAATAAGTTGTTTACCAAGGGTTTTGAAGATTGGGGGAAATATAACATTCTATTGGCATATGCTATATATTTAATTTAATGCTGTGGTTCCGATGTCTCTTCTGATAAACTTTAGCAAAATCTATGCTAAAAAGAATGGAGCTGTTTGACTATCTATGTGGTTTAAAATGCAGGGTTTGCAAAATGTTAATTGAAAAAATGTTTATGTATATTCTTGCAACCGTTTAGAGAAGACTTTTGCTGAAGTTTGTTGGTCAATTGGTCCAGAATATTACAAGTTTAGTCTTTTTCAGGTTTATTATCATTTCTAGAGTGAGAAAATCCTCTAAAAAAAGTGATTAAATAGTTTACTTTTTTTTCTTTTTAGGCATATTGGAGATAACATCTGTAGAAATTGGAGTTGTGGCAGTTAAGTCTATTAAGAGCAACTACTATTTAGCCATGAACAAAAAAGGAAAAGTCTACGGCTCTGTAAGTACCTTTTTACATTCCAAATGGATTGCAGAAGTCAGCACCATTCCCTGTCTTGACTACTGAAAACCCCACTTGTCTCTGTATTACTGCTAATTAGAGCTGAAGTGAGCTGAATCAAAATTTCCTCCTCTGATAAACCAGGATCACCCCTCTGCAAAAGCTTCCTCTTGTTTTCTAAGCTCATATCATACCAGCACACATGCTGGGATTTAATATGCTTACTGCTTCAGTCACATTTCTTATTAAGGAGAGGTCAGTGGAGATGGTCCTACAAAATGTAGTCTTGAAGGCTTTTTTTCCCTGGTTTTCTGCACTGCAGTCACATTTAGCAGTAATTCTGGGAGGGATAAAATGTACTTGAAATCATGGAAACTTGAGCTAATTGAGTAAACACCTGAAATCATCAAACTACAACTTTGAAGATTTCTAGAGTAGCCAGTTTTGAATTGACTGCGTTAATTAATACAAAAGATTATGGGCAGTATAGAGAGACATGAACTTGTATATCATCAGATATGCTTAGTCTGAGCAGAATTTGGTTAACATTTGGAAGTTTTTCATGTGTGCAATATTTTTATTTGTGTTAAATTTGGGCTTACTGATACTTGGGGGGGGGGGGGGAATGAGAACCATCCAAATAATCAAACAAACAAAAACAAAACCACGACACCAAGAAAAACCAGTAACTATCCAAATATTTTTAGTAGAAAGCAATATGATATATAAATCTGACAGCTAAACTCAAATGTATTATCACATGTCCACATTATTACACAAACTCCAGATTCTTTCGGTATTCCATCTGGTTTGGTTTGTAATTTTGCAATGTTTTGTCAGTTCTTGGAAAGGTTGTGAGCTAGTCTTCAGGTTGCTCAGTGTTCTGAACATCCATAGGCTTTGTAGAAAGAAGGTCACAGATAGGCACTGGGTTTATCCTCAAGAGATGTGGTTAAGTCTCCTCCTTCTACTGAAAATAACAAAGTAATGCTAATCTTAACTGAGACTCAAGGGGCTTGAATCCATTTGTCCCTCATTTTTAAAGAAACATTTCTAGCAGGTGGGTTTAGTTCATACAAACAATAAAAACTGTCCTCCTCATCTTCACTGTGGCTAGTCACTCCTGGTTCAAAAGTGACATTTCAAAAGTGACTCTGACAGTGTCAAAGAATCACATCAAGGAAAGATCAGAACAAATAAATGTTTCTTAAACTCATTTAAATATACATCTTCATTTCTAAAATTACACTGATCAGAACTACAGGACAATCAGGGCTTAGTCCTGCTGTATTGAGAGATAACTGTGTACTGAGTTATTCAGTATAGTCATTGTAGGTGTGCTTCTGTACATAGGTGATGGTTTTAACATAAGTCAACATCTTCAATTCACATATTTCAGTTTATAGTGTGAAGTTTAGTCATTTGTGATGGGCCAACCCAAAGCCCAAGACAAGTTTTCTTACCCAAGTTGTTTGTCATGGTTGGTATGGTGAGAGTACATTGCCCTATATATGGACAAAAGAAGTCAAAGCAGCTTTTCATGTGCCATAGGTGGAAACTGCTGCCAGAAGATTCAGTAATTCATAGTGTATTAGAAATAGTGTTGATGGGAGGATACGACTGTGGAAATCCTTCTTTTACTTCCAGCTGAGATAATTTTTCAGTATTCACATCATAAAATCACAACATAATGATATATCGAAACCTATTCCATAATACTTTAGCAATTTCAAGAATGCTTCTGTTATCATTTTTCCCAGACTCCCAAGATTTGCAGTTAGCCTCATATTACTACAGTGTGACAGCTTGCAGATGGATATGAATACCAGAACCAATAAAAATTGTAAAAACACTCTTGAGCATGTGCACAATAGACATTGGTGCAGGAGTATGCTGAAATTTGTTTGAAATAAGCAAGGCCATCCTGGGTAGCACTCAGACCCCCTGCCAATAAGACTTCTTAACCACATCACAACATCATCTGTTCTCTCTCTATTGTCTAAGAATAGAGGTAAAAGTTTGGATTTGAGTACAATTCTGCATCTGGGAAAACAAGTTGACTTCTTCTATGTTTACCAAATACTTTTCCATTTGACTGACTCTGCTTGGAACGAGGGACCAAAGGAAGGCTCATTATTTGGTTTCTTTAACAAAATAAGCTGCCTGCAGATAGGAGAAATTACTACAGTTTGGAACTGTGATTGGTGGCTATCTGCCTTTTTAATAGCTTGACACTCAAGGTAGCATATTACAGAAAATAGGTATTAAATTATCTATATATAGCTTTGTGAATAGAGGCAATATCAATAATCGCTTTGTAGCAATCATTGTTCAAATAACTGGTAATCTTAAAGACAAATAGAGTTTGAATATGTGCAGTTCTGTTAAGCATGTGTTCCGTGGTCTTAGAGGCAACTAAAACATTAATTATACACACAAAATTCTCCTTGTATCAAAGTGCTGAACATTAACTAGTTTTAAAATTCTACTTTAAGTTAATAGGTATAGAAAATATATATATTCAATAGTCCTATTTTCTTTTTTATTAATGTGGATACTTTCTATATGTTTATTTCCTGAATATCTTGGGATTTTGATTGTAATAAAAGATACAGTGTGCCTGAAATTATTACCTGTACCATGAAACTTGTTTTACTATTATGACTTATTTATTATCTTGTTCATGGATAAGTTAAAAATAATGCATGCAGTTAGTATATCATACTCTGAGATTCTGACATGTTTTTGCCTGAGCTGTGAAATGACATCTTATTTTCTGAAATGCAGAAAAAATAAAATACTGGCTTTTCATTTTAATTTAGTTATGTTATAATAATTCCACTTTTAAAAGCCTTCTAAATGGAATATAAGCAGTTTGTTAAAATTGGGTGGATTTGTATGTAGGAATTACTTGTTTATTAGAACAAAGTATTCTTGGCTTCAGTATAGAAAAGTAGATCTGTGTAAAAGTACATTTAACGGCATGCTTCCACATGCTTGTATTTTTTATTCCTTCTAACAAATTGACAACTGGTTCTCCTTTAAAAACAGAAAAACTTTAATCCCTGGTACTATAGAAAAAATTACTTTCAAGCTGGTTTAGTCAATAAGATACAGGATCATACAAGATTCTCTTTTAGGCTAAACCTATCTTCTGGTCAGCAAAGTAAACAGGCCTCACATCCATTGTAATAGCAGCATAACAGTGATTTGCACCCATCCAAAAAGCCCTTTTTCATGATTAGTGTGGTTTAAAGGATCTTACTTTAAATAAGAAGTAGGGCCATGCCATATGTATTTGTTTAACATATGGTATCAATATCTCGTTCAAGATATTTAAGGGTTATATTTGTTAGAACTGAAATATGATTAATGATTCCAAGATTGCCTCCTTATACTTTTGGGATTGAGAATTTGACTGAGAATTTGAGTTAATATTGTTGCCCTACTCTAACACAGAGAAATTTATTTTCAGCTCTGACTAAATTATATAATTTCACTGCTATAATTATTCACTGAGTAACTTAATTACATCTTTTGTTAGTTTCACTTTTTGCCATCTAAATGATTTGCTTTAAATACTGAGAACACAGTGAAACTTTTATTTAAATACACTGTAGAATCCTAAAGGGGTGTCAGTGAACACTAAAATCTTCAAAACATATTTAGAAAGTATTTGCCTTCAGTATGCTGCAATTCTGAAACGTTATGTTTGTTCTGAATTTGTGTATTTTTTTCTTCTTTTAACAGAAGGAGTTTAATAGTGATTGCAAATTGAAGGAAAGAATAGAAGAAAATGGATATAACACATACGCATCCTTAAATTGGAAGCACAATGGAAGGCAAATGTTTGTGGCTCTGAATGGGAGGGGAACCACAAAGAGAGGACAGAAAACAAGAAGGAAAAACACTTCGGCTCACTTTCTTCCGATGGTAGTTATGTCATAGATGAACAGACTACTTTTTTGATGCAGCTGAACCAAAGGCTGTTATGTCAAGAATATTTGGTGATTCTCTTGAAAGGTAAAAGAAATAGCACAGACATCTGCATGTTTGAAATGAGAGCAGGGGAAGCCTTTGAAGGTTTTGTACTTATCGCTAGCACATGAAATACCTTTATTTAGTTTGTTGTCGTATCTTATAATCAAAATGCAAGCTGGATCAAAGGGGATGGAATTTATTGCCAGTGTGAACATTTTTTTTTATTTTTTTTTAATCACTGCAACAGACCTTGATGGACATAAGACAATCTGTTGCGTGATCTTCATGGGGAATGCTATTTATGGAATACTAACTCATATCAAAGTCCTTAATTGCTCATTCAAGCCTAATGATTCAATGAACAGTTAGACACGCAAGCATTTACTGGAAGCACTTGGGTCATATGCACAAATAATGACATTTCTGGAGAAGCCTTGTGGAAGAATGGATAGGATAAGCAAAGTAGTGTATAACTGTTCTAACAAAATGAATAGTATGGTTTGCTTGTATGTTCTAAATTCATTTCTTTTTATTTCTCTCTAAGTTATTTATTTAAGAGGATGTTAAATATCTTTTTTTATTTGAAATATTTTCCTCATTTGCTTCTTTGTTATTTTCCCTTTCTCTTAGTACTTCACAGAGAGGTTGATAGACTAAAATGTCAAAACCTCAGAAGTACTCTGAGAATAGGTATTAGACAAGGCTTTAAAGACAGAGATGAAATTGTATAATCCATCTTTTTTCTAAACTATCTTGCACTTAAGCAAAAGACCAAACAAGCAGTGCTTGGATTTATGGTATTGGCTCTTTATATTGGAGAAGTTTTTGTACTTATCAGCACTCAAGAACAAACTTCAAGAAATACTTCATTCAAAGGGTCTTTCTGCTATTTTGAAATTGAGAGAAGGGGTCACATCTGTACTTGGACGTCAATGCATCTGTGTGTATATTCAGCTGACTTTGATTTCAGTTTGGAGCTAGGATCTAATGCATTGCAATCAGTGTGATATTCTGCAGCACACACAGGGCTGGAACCTAGATGTGGACAGCCCTGTTACAGTCACTGAGATTGCAAATGTTAAAATTAAACACTAGCATGTAATTCCTAAGTGTAACGTTTGGCCTCTGAAAGGTAAGCAAGAAGGCAACACAGTCCTTCACTCTTTACTCAGTTAATGCTCTCATTCACCCTACTTGCTGTTGGTACCAACGCATAGAATCACAGGCGTATAGTGAGAGCAATATCTAATTCAGGACTGAGAGACAGAAGATCCAAAATCATGCTCATGCATTTTTTCAGAGATTATTACTCACAAGTATATTATATATGAGAGCCAACTGAAAAGCTGTGCTGGTTTCCAGCTTTAATATGCCTTTCATAACCATCACTGTAACTGAAGGCTCAAAATACATAATATCCAGCACATTTTTATGAAGTGTTACTAGCCCCATGGCTTAACTTGAGCAACTGCAGTATAATAAAGTTAAGCATAATATGAAGTCTGTTCAATTAAAGGTACATAAGGTTTTTTTTATGTTTTGCTTTACTCCGTAATTTTAGAGAGCTCTGGATAGCTCACCATTGTAACCATATTGAGATTCATTTTGTTAGAGCAGATAAATAGAAAACAGTACATCAAACAATTGTACCACTGTCTTCACCTTGTATTCCATTAAATAAATAAGTAAGCCTTTGCAGTGTCTTTAGTAAGAAACAAAAGTAGTATAATATTATTTTGTTTTAAATACTTTAAGTGATAACTATAAGATTATATTGATGCTGCAGTTTATCTTCAATATTTCTTGTTGTGAAAAAGTTGGTTTTATTTTTATTGTTTGGAGACTGTATTTTGGTACAAAGGAGAGCCTTGCTTAATGTGTCTTTTTGAGAATGTTTAACCTCTATAAAGCCTGGTGTTGTTGGAATCTTCTATAACTTATTTAAGTCAATGTTTAACCAGCACTCCAATCTTAATCTGTTATTTAAATATTAGCTGTTTGTTTGTTGTTTTTTTTTTTTTAAAGGCAAAAAAAAATGCTTTCCCATAAAATACAAATGGTTATATTTCCTGTCCTTAAATAAAATCAGCTGTTTTAAAACTAGAAATTCATTGAGAGACAACATGTTTTTAATTGATAGCTGATGCTCTGTTTCATGGTACTTTATCTCCAGTTTTCTTCTTCACAAATGACATTTTTCTAGAAAGAGAAATAAGAATTTCAGTTTCTAAATGTAATTGCAGTTCACAGCAGAACAATCACTATGATAAAAATGAGCTTCTATTGCTTAAATTTGTAATCAGTAATTAAAACTGACAAGTCTTAGTGGACCACCTGTACTGAACCTTCAGTATGAGCTGAGCGAATGCAGCGTTGAATGACCACTTAAAGAACATATAGGGTACAAATTAATTTCTCTTTGGACAGAATTATGTAGATAACTTGGTCAGGGGTGGATTATGCATAAATGTTATCATAGTAATCAAAACACCATGCTGCTCAAATCTCAAGATCAGAAAATAACTTTTCTGAAGTGAGTCAGGAGCCATTTCTGACATGAAAATTGGCTTCTAAAAATTAACCAAAATGAAAAACCCTTGAAGGAATCAATGATTCCTCTGTGTTTGGTATACTGTAATATCCACTGTAGTGGGAACAAAGTGCAGACATTAGAGTATCCCAGAATCTCCAGCATAAGCTCTGTTTTCTGTCACCCTCAGCGTTACACTCCTGAATAAAAGGAAAACAGGGAGAGGGATTTAGAAAAGAAAAGGGATACAAAAATCACTGAGCAACAATGTATAGTATGTTATATTTAAATAAAACTAATAAAATGTGGGGATTAGAGAATAAAAGCATTGTCTTTGTTTGTTTTATTAATCTGAAATTATACTGCACAATAAAAATAAAAAGACAAAAGTTCTATTGTACTACAGGCTGTGGTTTCATGCTGTATAGCCCCCAAACAAAACAAAAATCACTTGAATTTGTCTAAGGATTTTGAATATTTTGTATGTGTGAGTCCACTATCTCCACACTAATAACAAGCAAATGCTTCAAATTCTTCATGTAAGTGTTTGAATACACCTAGTTTTATACAGTGGAATAAAGCAATGAATTTAGAAGAAGCATAAATTTGATGAAAGAATGAAGGGGTTTAGGAAGATGAGCACGTACTCATATTTTTAAAGTAAACTTTAGATATGGAAAAATAGTACATTTTACGTAAGGCTTCATGCAAAAGACATTTCAGGTTATAAAGTTCCTTAAAGGTTAGTAAGCTTTAGAAGTATACGAGCACAACCTTGTAATTCCTGCCCCTCCTGAAACTGTCGCTATTCACATAGTCATAACTGTTTCAACTGTTTAATCTTGAAACTAATCATGAAGACACCTCTTTTATGAAATATCAAGTATCATTATTTAGTCTAGTTAAACTGTGGGACAGAATTCACCTTCCTAATTTCCTATTAAGTTGAAGAAAGAAAAATGCAACACGTAACAAACACTTCAAGCTGCAGCTAGTCAATGTCTGGGAGCCCCCGGTGGTCCAGGGGAAAATTCACTGCACTGTCACTGCAGAGACCCGGGTTCGATTCCCGGTCGGGGCCCCTCCCCGGGCAGATGGAGCTCGTTAGCCCTGTAAGGCAATCCATCTACGTCCTGAGGACCTCGCTGCCACCGTCGTCCAAGCGTGCTTGGCCCCAGCAGATGAACCTCAGGATTAAAGGGTGGGCTCAACTGTGTCTCACCTAAAAAAAATCCAATGCGCAGGCTGGAAGGTGGAAAGACCTTCCCCGGTTCTTCGTTCGCGAAGAGACTGGCCAACATAGTCAATGTCTGATTGATTACTGATGGTATTTTTCATAAAAAGGTCCTTGTCTGAAACAATTTCAGTGCAAATTCAAGTAACTGATGCAAACAAAAGTTGTTTCCCATGGCATTGTAAACAAGAAACAGAATATGAACAGATCTTTATTATTTATTACTCTGCTTGCATTCCCAACTATTTGAATCCCATGTTTAATGTATGGAAGCTTTCTTGGAATAAGTTTAGGATTTTCTAGTGAAGCACAGTGAATCTCAGATACCTGATTGATGTATTTTCACTTGGTAATCCCAGGAAAAAAAGAAAGATAGTATGTCTTTTGTCCACCCAAATAGTGTATGAAAATATGCTCCTGTGAAAGCCAAAATAAAGGAACCATGACTAAGCCTCAAGTAAATGATATGGGAGCAGTGATCTCTGGATTACTGTGGTATAAATGAGGAGAATTTCCACTTCTGAAACTCGCCACCAGGATCTTTAGTGGTGCCACTTTATGCTATTTTGTTAATGTGAAATAGAATCGTAGAGTCATAGAATCATAGGACATTAAGGGGGTGGAGGGGATCTTAAAGATCATCTAGTCTCAAGCCCCCTACCATAGGCAAGGACACCTGCCCCTAGACCTCCACTGGCCTTATCCAGCATGGCCTTGAACAACACCAGGGATGGGGCATCCTCAGCTTCTCTGGGCAACACTTTCCAGTGCCTCACCACCCTCACAGTAAAAAATTACTTCATTTCTAACCTATATTTGCCCTCTCTCAATTTTTATCCATTACTCCTTGTCCTGTTACTACAGTTCCTAATGAAGAGTCCTTCTCCAGCCTCCCTGTAGGCCCCCTTCAGATACTGAAAGGTTGCTGTGAGGTGTCCACGCAATCTTCTCTTCTCCGGACTGAACAGCCCCAACTTTCTCAGCCTGTCTTCGTAGGGGAATGCTCCAGTCACCTTATCAACTTCCTGGCCTCCTCTGGACTTGCTCCAACAGTTCCATGTCCTTCTTATGCTGGGGACAACACAAGAACTGTATGCAGAATTCCAAGTGGGGTCTCACAATCGCAGAGTAGAAGGGAGGAATCACCTCCCTTGATCTGCTGGCCATGCTATTTTTGATGCAGCCCAGGATTTCATTGGCTTTCTGGCAAGCACGTACTGCCAGCTCATGTTGAGTTCTTCATCAGCTATCACCCTCAAGTCTCTCTCCACAGAGCTGCTCTCACTCACTTTTCCACCCAACCTGTAGGTGTGTCTGGGATTTCCAAAACCCACATGTAGGATCTTGCACTTGCCCTTGTTGAACTTCATGAGGTTTGCATCGTACCACCTCTCGAGCCTGTCAGGGTCTCCCTGGATGGCATGCCTTCCGTCCAGCGTGTCAACTACACCACACAGACTGATATCATCAGCAAATTTGCTGAGAGTGCACTAGATCCCACTGTCAGTGGGTAATCATACATGTAAATGGATAAATGGATATGCTGGTGGTAACATCAGAAATACATGTCCTATCAGACCACCATCCAAATATGAGGCTATAAGAATTGCAGTATCTGAAAAAACTCACAGACTGTATAGTTCTGTACAAAATATTTAGGGTACTGATATTACATAGATAATTTATCATACTATAATAAAAACAACATCTGTATTTACATCAAAGCTCAGACTCCTTAGGTATCTTGTGATAATGTAATAAAGAATCAAGATATTACAGGTTTTTTGTTACTACTGTAAAGTGTATGTACCAAGTTTCAGAGGAGTACTATGTAATCATTCAAACTATTCTATGGCTTTGTCTAAATTATATGATTTTTTTTTTTTTTGGTTATGCACCTGTTTTACTACTTTCTTAATGAACTCTTAACCCTTTCAGTTGCTAAGAGTCTTTGCAGAAGTCTAGTTAAACACTGGTCTACTCTTGCGTCTGTAGTTATCTTCTAGATATAAGTAGCTAAAAGACCAAAAACATTTGATGTTGTACATGCAGGAACTTGACTTATTCAGTGAGTAGAATAAAAAATGAACCTCTCTGCTCCATTATTTTCAAGATGCCCAGCTAATCAGGCCTGTATTGAGAACAGTGTGGCCAGTAGGACCAGGGAAGTGATTCTCCCCCTGTACTCAGCACTGGTGAGGCCACCCCTGGAGTGCTGTGTCCAGTTCTGGGCCCCTCTGTTCAGGAAGGACATTGAGGTGCTGGAGCAGGTCCAGAGAAGAGCAACCAGGCTGGTAAAGGGACTTGAACACAAGTCCTATGAGGAGAGGCTGATGGAGCTGGGGTTGTTTAGCCTGGAGAAGAGAAGGCTCAGGGGTGACCTCATCACTCTCTACAGCTTCCTGAGAGGAGGTTGTAGCCAGGTGGGGGTTGGTCTCTTCTCCCAGGCAACTATCAGTAAGACAAGAGGGCATGGCCTTAAGCTCTGCCAGGGGAGGTTTTGGGAATATTAGGAAGAAATTCTTTACAGAGAGGGTAATCAGGCATTGGAATGGGCTGCCCAGGGAAGTGGTGGATTCTCCATCCCTGGAGGTTTTTAAGATGAGACTGGATGTGGCACTTAGTGCCATGGTTTAGTAACCACAGTGGTAGTGGATCAAGGGTTAGACAATTATTTCAGAGGTCCTCTCCAACCTGGCTGATTCTGTGATTCTAATTTGTATACTTTCTTGCCTCAGAATACTCCTAAATTCTCACTTGCCTGTATTTTCAAAAATGTACATCACTCATACTACTCTGTGCAGTGTAATACTTGTCCAGTTATACTCATTTCTTGTGATTTCTTGCTTCTTTTCCATATAACAGCAAGATTCATAAATAGTTCACTGTGGCAGCTTGCACTACGGATGTCTGCAGTACACTGTCATGAATACCACAAACAGAAGACTCTCATTTTTGGTTCAGTGTACAATAGGACACGGAGATCTGATGATACTGTAGTGTTTTGATAATCCTTGGTTCCCTTGAAACTACACACTTGCTTACTAGTAAACATGCAAATTAGGTTCAAAAGTGAAATATGCATTGTGAGGATAGGTTAGGTTGGCAGTTATAACAGCCAGTGTACAAGATACATTGCAAATGAAAATAAATGTTCCACCTTCTTTCTTTTTCCATAGTTCACTCAAGGAAAGGGAAACATAAGAAAAGGATATGGCATTATTATTATTATTATTATTATTATTATTATTATTATTATTATTATTATTATTATTATTATTATTATTATTATTATTATTATTTACAACTTTCATTGCTTTTATTAAATGGTAGCCAACACATGACCTATCCTGGTCTCTGACTGAATCTTGTTTCTGTGATGAAATATGATGGAGATATCAGCAATCTTTTAAAGGAAGGATTGGTCTCTTTCTCTTCCTTACGGTCAGCCAGTACAACTTACTGAGTGCTACTGATATAACATGCAGTTTGTGCTCAGTTAAATATAAATTAAGCTATAAGATTCCAGCTTTGGAAGAAGAGATATGGCCCTGCTTATCATGTTAAATGAGTACTGTATCCTTTGCCTGACAGAGACAGATAAGATTTAATCCCTTCATTTATTTAACTAATTGTTTCTTAAATGCTCTGAAGTGAATGATATACTGTCAGAGAAAAGTCGTGCTGATAGCCATAATTATTACATTTCTATGGTAATTAGGAAATGCAGTAGGAAGGTACAGTGTCAGAATGGTTAAAGTGCTTCAGTACAAAATCCTGCAGCAAGATTCAGCCTATATTCATACTGAAAGACATCATCAAGTTGTAAATGAATGCCTGAGCCTCCAGATTGAGGAAGCCGGTTATACAGAAGCTATGGCTGGCCCTTTGCTACCCTTCCTGCTCTAGTGTCTTAACCATGCTCCACATTAAAGTCATAACAAACTTGAATCTGATTACATGTACAGATGTATAATGTGAAACAAATTCTATTTGCAGTCAGAAAGTGACAGAGACCAAGTTTAAGTCACCTGTAACAATCTTGTGTCTCTTCTCCTCCATTCTTGCAATGTTTTCACTAGAATTCTTACCAGAGGCCAACACAAATGCAGTTTTTCCTCATTGCAGATGAAATGCAATACAGCATGAGGTTTGTAACACCACATCCTATGTGGATGAAAATTCAGTTGTGAAAAATGTCAAGTGGAAATTCTCAGGTGGCACCTTGCAAACAGACATTGCTGAAAACTGCCTGTGACACACAAGATCACATGTAAGAGCAGACTGCTCCTCAGTGCTTATGTGACAGGTACTCTCCTTGGGGTTGGGCCTTACATTTATTAGATTTTTCTCAAACTTGTCATCTATTTTGCTATAAAGAACTTCACTGAGTTTCAGACAGTCATCTCTCTTGTTCACTGAGGACTTTTAATATAAGGCACAAGGTTTTGGCCCAGGAAGTACTTGAGCTTCTTCGTGCTGAACTTTGGAAGTGTACTTCAAGGAAATACTATAAAATCATTCTATTCTTCTGCTTATCCCTCTGGCTGCCCTTTCATGCTTACTGATAGAGGCAAAAAATTTTAGAAGACTATTCTTTTTTGTCTTTAAGAGAAGTGGATTTGATGGATGGATTGCTTTGTAGAAAAAAAAAATAGTTGGATGGTCACACTCAAAGAGTTGCAGACAGTGTCCCAAGAGGAGAGGAGTGTCCCAAGATGAGTGGTGTTCATCGGCGACCAGCACTTTTTAGTATCTCTGTCAGTGACGTGGACAGTGGGATCAAGTGCACCTTCAGCAGGTTCATTGATGAAACCAAGCTGTGTGGTGCAGTTGACATGCTGGAGGGAAGGAGTTTCCATCCAGAGGGACCTTGACAGGCTGGAAAGGTGGGCCCATGCAAACCTTATGAAGTTCAACAAGGGCAAGTGCAAGGTCCTGCATCTGGGTCAGGGTAATTCCAAGCACAAGTGCAGACAGAGTGGAGAATGGATCAAGACTAGTCTGGGGGAAAAGACTTGGGGGTGTTTGTGGATGAAAAGCTTAACATGACTGGCAACACATGCTTGCAGCCCAGAAAGCCAACCACATCCTGGGCTTCAGCAAGAAGCGTGACAAGCAGGTTAGGGGAGATGATACTCCCCATTTACTCTGCTCTCATGAGACCCTACCTGGAGTACTGTGTCCAGCTCTGGGACCCACAACACAAGAGGTATGTTGGAATAAGCCCAGAAAATTCCTCTAAGCTGATCACAAAGGTGAAACACCTCGCCTATGAAGACAGTCTGAGGAGTTCTGACTGTTCAGCCTGGAGAAGAGAAGGCTCCAGGGAGACCTTAGCATAGCCTCCCAGTACCTAAAGGTGACAACTGACAAGAAAGCTGGAGAGGGATTTCTCACAGGTGCATGTAGTGAAAGTAAAAGGGGAATGGCCTTAAGCCAAAGTGGGTGGATTTAGATTAGATATTAGGAATGAATTCTTTACTATAATGTTGGTGAGGCACTGGAACAAGTTGCCGGGAGAGCTTGTAGATTCCCCATTCCTAGGAGTGTTCAAGACCACCCTGCATGCAGCTCTGAGCTACCTGATCTGGAGACTGGCATCCCTATCCACAGCAGGGGGGTTGGAACTAGATGATCTTTAAGGTGCCTTCCAACCCAAACCATTATATGATTCTGTATGACACCATGATTTAGTCTCGCATAATATGGCTGTTCTCATACTATATTTGGTATGTCAGTAATTCCATTTTGGCTTCTAGACTTTCAAAAATTGCCCACCTCAGAACTGGCCTTATGTAGACCAACATGTAAGCAGTGCTGGAGTAGAACCTCAAAACTACTGAAGAAGTTGTTCTATTTTGAGAAAAATTAAATTAAATTAATTCTTCAAATATGTTGAGACCAGTCAAAACTGGTTGCATTGACTTCTGATACACGTTCAGCTGGCAATTCTGTTATGTGGATAACTAAAATATCCCTATTTTCACAACAGATCGTTCAAGAACAAAATTATCAAATGAAGTAAGAGAAATTTAAATGGAATATTTGGAAAAACTGTATTAACACTAAGAGGTCTGAAGTAAATGTATTTGGATAACTGTACACCTGAGTTTTAAGCTATCAGGCATGGTTTACATTGTTGATTCTGCCACAGACAGGAGGATGGAGCAGATCTCTTACTAAGTTCCTTTTAGCAATATTTTCTGTGATTCTATTAACCATCTACTGAATCTATAGAAAACGCTATGTAATCACCTGCAGGCATAACTTTATTACCAACAGGCTCAAACTCAAGCCAGTAATATGTAGAGATCCCATTAAAATTACCTAGAGCTATATAGTTGCCCCCTTGCCTCTGCAGTTATTTTATGCAAGTGTGTTGCACTGCTTAACAGGAAAAAAAATATTAAAATCTTTCTAAATAAAAGAAATCAGAGTGAGTAAAAGCAGCCCAAGCTTTTTCAGCAGAGCACAGACTCTTCCAGGAAACACTGGCAACATGGTATTTGATCCCATCTTACCATGTAGAGAGATGAAATCTGGGTTTGACTCAATATGGGTTTGACTTCCACTGGATATTGATTTGCAGGAAACAAGACTGACAGAAACAGTTAAAATATGCAAAGCTCAGTATCCACCTACTTTTGACATTCAGTAACTTGTACAAAAAGCAACAGATAAGTTTTGTAGATAACTGCTATATTTTTCAACAGTTCTTGCAAGTATAGTGCGACAGTGAATAAACCTCTCCATGAACTCACTCCTCCTCAAAATGCAAGTCCTAATATCAGTTGACTTATGGATACTGTCCAAGAAACTTTACTTATTTCGGCTTTAAGTAGCAGCACTATAAATTAAACAGTAAATAGACTAATAAAATGGTTAGGGTTGGAAGGGACATTAAAGATCATTCAGTTCCAATCCCTCTGTCATGGGCAGGGACACCTCCCACTAGACCAGGTTGCTCAAAGACACAACCAACCTGGCCTTAAACACTTCCAGAGACAGGGCATCCACAACTACTCAGGGTATCCTGTTCCAGTGCCTCATCATCCTCACAAAGAAGAAAATCTTCCACAAATTTGTGATATTTAATGTAAGTTTTTGATCTGGAGCATCTTAATAGTGTATAATGTTCATTTCATGGGTATTTTCTTACGTTAATTTTTAAGAAAGCGTGGTAGTTGATCAAATGGGAGACTGAACCTGCATTATATAGAGCCCTCTATTTATACTTGGGAGAGCTCAGCCACTCAATTTCTTCATGTCTCACTTTGTATCATCATTTTATACAAGCCCTGAAATAAAGGAATGTTGATGGAAAGAGGGAAAATATGCTGCTTAGACTCTGCAAGCATGGGAAGGATTCAGCATAACTAAAATATGAGAAGAGTGTGAAATTATTCTACCAGTTAACTGTAGCACTAACAGATACAGATATATCCTAAAATATACAGTAAGCAGGATATTCTAAATGCCATTTTCTTTAATTAGTTCTGTGTTAGCATATATAACATGTAATAGGATTTATGTTCATCAGTTTTAAATAACACACACTAGCACAGAGACTTGTAGCCTTGATAGTTTTCTGTCGAACTAATTCTATGTTTTTTATTTCTTTAGTCCCGTAGGAGTACCAATGTTTCTTCTCCAACCTAGGTAAGAAGTTTGCTTAATCAGCAGCCTTCAAAGATAGTACCTGTCTCTAAGGTTCACAACTCTTACCCATCCATCTGACATTCTTTTACCTCAAAATCATTAAGGCTCGTCTTCTCATTTTTCTCTATATTTTATCTGTTTGCTATTCATAGTGAAAGTATAGTTGTTAGATATAGCTCCTGTTGCTATCAAAAATCCATTGTTTTAGATGCCAAACAATAAGAGGTAAAAGAAGACACATTAATAATCCAGTATGATTATGACTCTCTTGACTGATATGGTAGAGTATGACAGAGAATAATAAATAGATGAGAATGTCATCATCAAAGTATCATTATGCATACTTATAATACATATTAAGGAGGATCTTACTGAAAAGGTAGAATTCAATGAGTGGTTTATTAGAAAATAAAGTAAAAACTATACAGATTTTCATTTGAGGATTTTATTTTCCTCTGTCCAAAGGAAGGAATGTGGACAAAATTCCTGCAGATATACTGAAAGCAAAAGCAGCAATCACAATGAGTATCAAGAGACGAGTAAGTCATGTAAGATCTATGAGGGAAAGTCTCAATAGGACACAATTCTTTATGTGTGGGAAAAGGTAGGAAGACAATGAATGGGTACCAAGCCCTGTGATAAAAGAATGATTTGAGAGCCATGTCCTTAATACTCATAATAAGGGGACTCAGTGCAGCTGGCATCTGAGCCAAACAGCAATAAGGTATAACCTTTGAAGTATGTGACCATGATGGTTTTTTCAGAACAAGGCACACCTTTATTACTTAAAAGGTTATTACTTAATTTACTTTATTACTTAAAAGGAATTATATTTACCCATTTGGAATATAGTATCTGAACAAGACTTCATTATTTTATTTTAGAAAACAAAGATACTGAGAACACATAATAACTATGCAAATACCATTGTGCTTTGGAAAAATATACTACATTGATTTCAGAGAAGCCTAACATGAACCTTGCCAATGCATGGTCACGACCAACATAAATGCTCAGTGTTGTTGAAAAGTGGCAGGATCATCTGTGTCAGTCAAGAGTTTCAGGAAGGGGAAGGTGGATACAGATAGAGCTACACAAAATCTTTATTGAAAATGTTTTACCTGTAGTTACTTCTCATTTAAGCAAATTGTTAGCTCAGGGCTATAATGCATGAGAATAAAAAGGATCATTTCAACATTGTAGAGCAAAATTAGAGACTTAATCTTTGCTTAGAAGGTATGCCTTGAGTGCAGCAAAATGATATAAGGAGTTTTATGAATAGGGGATTACTGCAAGAATAGGCTGGGACAGGCATTGCCACACAAATGCAACAGAAAAATTTAAATGTGACTAGACATGGAAGAACAGCAGTGGTAATAAGGAGTATTGGAAAGAATGAGTTAAATTAAGTTTGCAGAACCTCACAGCAAAGTTTCAATTTAAGTTTTGGGCAGTGCCTGAGCCTTAGGGAGAAGTTCAAATTTTCTTCAAAATTAGTACTCCGAGCAAGTTACTATTGGGTTCTAAATATCAAATTAAATGTGATTTTTGTTTGTTTCAGTCCCTCACAGATTGTCCACACTGTAAACATTTTACTGGTAACATTATTGTGTTTTATATAAATATGGAGAACTTTCTTAACATGAGCCAGATCACATTTTAAACAAGAGCCATGTAACAAGGATGGCCCTAATTAAACAGGGGACTGCTGGCAGTACTATTGCAATACATAGAAATCTTGTGCCGTTTCCTGTCTTTTTTTTATTGAGCATGAAATCCACAACAGATTTCCTGCCACCTAGGTAGAACTGAACAAGACACACTCTCACTCTAACTCTTCCCTGAAAATGTATAAGCCAGTACTGTACAAAGCCACAGAATTGGCTGTGGGTCTGTGAAGCAGTTTGTGTTTACCTGGGTACATGATACAGAGCCTGTGCCAAACAGGAACTTCTCCAGGGAACACAGAGACAGTTTAGCATGCACAGTAAACCAAATCTCTATCACTGAACATGCTGTAGTAAAATAGAATCAGTTCTTCACTTTGGCAGCTCTTCTCAGCTGCCACAGAACATTAGACTTCATTTTGGAAGAATGGCAACTTTAAGCAGTAATGGAAGTAGTTAACATGGTGAAAAAAGGACACATCGAGCTCATGTAGTCAGTGTTTCATATGTTCAGGTAAACATTCTACTCTCCTCTAAATATTGCTTCCTAGAAAGACCAATAAAAGCCAGAGGAGAGTAAAGATCAGAAAAAAATAATGAAGTCAAGGCAAAAGAAAAGTTGAAGTAGAAAATGCAGGAAGCTGGCTGCACAGTGGACTGGCAGACTTCATTTAGTGCAATTTATGTATTTTAACATACTGTCTGCAGTGATCATGAGATCTCCAACAGTATAAGAAACAATCTAATCATTCACTACAAACACTTCACGCTGTTTAATGAACCACTGCTTCCACACTTCCATGACTGTTGGGCCTTTGATCATGAGTACTTATTTGAATAGTAATTTTTCATATATATTCAGTTACAGAATTTTCAGCAATTGCACTTGCAAAAAAGACAATTATCATCTTTCTTCATGTACTCAAAAAGAATGAAACTAGAAGGGAACATCTCTTCATCTTCACAAATTTCTTTATTGTGGTTATATTTTCTCAACTGGTTTGTAAATTATTATGGCTTAATTTGTGTTCAGCTAGAGTATATTCTCCTGAAAATTATCTTATCTTGACAGGAATATCTGAAGAGAGAGTAAGTCCAGTTTTGTCCCAGTATAATTGCTTTATATAAAATTTGTGTTTTTCTGACTTAATGCAAATCTTAGTTTCAGTTTTACTTTTTTTCCAGTGTGGCTAAAATGCAGAAATAGCTAGTGTTTTGCTCTCTGTGAAGGATCAAAATCAAGTGACTGTTTTATATTTCTACATAGAAAAAAAAAAACATCTTCCAGTTGCTCAGCATAAAGCACATTGTTCCTCCTCTGATAATGTTTAAGAGTTTTTTGTTTGTTTGTTTGTTTGTTTGTTTGTTTGTTTTTGTGGCAGCATTTATAGTCTCTAGTATACCATAGTATCTATGTCTCTAGGGTCTCTAAAGACTCTACAGCATCTGTAGTCTCTTCCTACCATGCAGAAGCAAATAAATATTTCTAGTTTTTCCCCCCCTACTTAAAAGTCTGAGCATGAAATTAGTTCATCTTCTGCCACAGAAGATAATAATTTTTTTATTAAGTTATTTTATACAGATGTGTAAGAAACTCATGTCTATGTCCAGGGCAGTGATTAAAACCCTGAACGACATCAGCTCTAATATGGAACTCCTGACTGTTCAGTTGGTTTTTTGTGATTACTGCTTTTTGCCAATCGGAATATCATTTAACATATGTTTTACTGCTACTTTGTAATGTTGATTTTTTTTCACTGCAATATGATATGATGCCTAATGGAAAGTTTATAAAATGTAGTGTATCTACACAGTTACTTTTATCTGTCAACTTTGTTATCTTTTTAAAGAAAATCTAATTTACTTCATAAGGTCTAAATTTCCTTTGAGGCCTATTGGCTATTACAGTGCCTTCATTCTCTCTTTCACAAATCCTGTAGCAGAAATTATATAATCCTGACTGATTTATACACCACAGGCTTGTCCCACATGCTTTTCTGATGATAATTATATTTTTGTATGCTATGTCTCAGGGATGTGATTTAATTCAACAATTTTGAATATAGAACGTGTAGATGGTTCCCAAAGAATCTAAAGGACTAAAAAAAGGAACCTAACATCAATATGCCTAATTTGCTGAATAAAAGTTAACATACTCATTTCCACTGAATCTGCAAAGAGACTGAAAATTATTCATCTAATCATTAAGACAATAGTTTGCTGCATAAAAATAGCAAATAAGAAAATCCGCGCTTGTTTTGTTGCTTATGAATCATTAATCATGAGTTACAAACAGAAGTTGACAGCTTATCCAGTAAAACAGCCAGGTAAATAATTACTGAATCTCTGAAAATTTACAGGATATTTTTTATTCATTAGTATTTATTATTATTAATTATTATTCTACATTAATATTATTATTATTACTACTATTATTATTTTATCAGTGAGCTGGAGATATAAAACTGATAATTTTCTATTCCAGAGCTTTTATCTAAGGTATAATCCATTACCTAGACCATCTCTGACAGAAGTTCATCCAGCAGTTTCAACATATCATTTATGGAAATTCTGCTGCTTTTTCAAGTAGCCCACTTGGGTGTTGAACTAGCCTTTTGATGTGAAAGTTTTTCTTTGTATCTAATATAAATCGACCTTGCTACCAATTATTCTAACTAATTCACATTCTGTCTACTGCAGAGATGGAAATAGTTGATCACCATCCTCTTTGCAATAACCTTTTATGCATCTGAAACCTGTTATCATAGCCCTTCTTCATTTTTCTCTTTACCAGACTAAACAAATTAAATTCTTTCATACCTCCTTGGAAGTCATATTTTCTAAACAGTTTACCATCTGTATTATTTATGACAAATTATCTCCAATTTCTGTTCTTTCAGAAAAAGTGTCCCCTCCCCTACAAGTGTTCAGCAATATAAATATAATGGCCAGTCTTCGCGAACAAAGAACCGGGGAAGGTCTTTCCACCTTCCAGCCTGCGCATTGGATTTTTTAGGTGAGACACAGTGTGTGCGGAACTGAGCCCACCCTTTAATCCTGAGGTTCATCTGCCGGGGCCAAGCACGCTTGGACGGTGGCAGCGAGGTCCTCAGGACGTAGATGGATTGCCTTACAGGGCTAACGAGCTCCACCTGCCCAGGGAGTGGCCCCGACCGGGAATCAAACCCGGGTCTCTGCAGTGACAGTGCAGTGTCTTTACCCTCTAGACCACCAGGGGCTCCCATCAGCAATATAAGGTAGCATGAAATAAACACATCCTAAATCAAAGAAGAGACATGCTTTTAATAACTTTCTGGCATGACAACTCTTTTATAAATGACATTCACTTACATATATGTCCCCAACTTCTTTCCTGCATTTTCCAAGCCAGTCTTTGTCCCTTTCCTATTCATGTAGTCAGTGAACAGTAGGTGAGATAATTTCCAACCATCAGTGACCTCACTGTCTATTAGTTTTACTGACATCATAGGTCATTAGCTTATGGTGGATTGCATGGAAAACATCTAAGCAGTACAGATAAATAGTAACTCAGACTCAGAGCCAAAATTTGTATGAACTAAGAATTTCCTCTCTCTGCCCTCCAACCTTACTACTCTCTACAGATATCCAGCTACGTCCTATCATGCTCCTGCTCTAACAATTTAGTTAACGTGTTTGCTTCTTGAGATCCAGAAAGTAACAGTCAAGCTAAATTGGCTCAGTTTTCATATAAACCTCATATAGACAAGTGCTTAATTTAGTTAGTTTACTCTAACATATAACATATGTAACATGTTTATGTTACTCTAACACTTGCCAAGCCTCAGTGTCTAACAGACAGCTAACTGTATCCATAATAGTCTAGAGCTATTTTACACATCCCAGGTATTGTGTTTTAAATATCTCTGAATAAGTACTTACCCTGTCTTTTGTAACAGGCCCTTTCTAAGCAGTACTTCTAATAATATGCAGTAAAGAATATTTCAGGAAAGTTGATCTTGGTTATGAGCAGATAGTTAATTTAGTTCGGCATTAAAAAGCCTCTAAGCTGTTTGCTTCTCTGCCTTAGGACAGGAGTTACGCATTAAGATGACGGACAGAAGACTGGCTGGATGGCCAGGCCTTGAAAGTGGTGGTGAATGCAGTTTCTTCCAGCTGGCAGCTGGTCACAGGTGATGTTTCCCAGGGCTCAGTTTTGAGGCCATTCCTGTTTAATGCCTTCGTCAAGGACAAAAACAAGTTGGGTAGTAATGGTGATCTGCTGGAGGGTAGGAAGGTTCTGCAGAGGGATCTGGTCAGGTGGGATCAATGGGCTGAGACCAATGGTATGAGATTCAAAAAGGCAAAGTACTAGGTCCAGCCCTTGCATCACAACAACCTCAAGCAGTGCTCTAGGCTGTGGGTGGAGTGACTGGGAGGCTACCCAGCAGAAAAGGACCTTGAGATATTGTGCAATAGCAGCTGAACATGAGCAAGCAATGGCAACCTGGCCTGTATCAGCAATAGTGTAGCCAGGAGGACCAGAGCAGTGACTGATTGTCCCTCTGTACTGGTGAGGTCACACCTCGAGTGCTGTGTAGAGTTCTGAGACCCTCACTGCAAGAAGGACACTGAGGTGCAGGAGCATGTCCAGAGAAGGGCAACGGAGCTGGTGACAAGTCTGGAGCACAGCTCCTTCGAGGAGCAGCTGAGGGAGCTGGGGTTGTTCAGCCTGGAGAAAAGGAGGCTCACGGGAGACCTCATCACTCTCTATGGTTCTTTGAAAGGAGGTTGTAACATGGTGGGCATCCACGTTTTCTCCCAATTAACAATCAATAATACAAGATGAAACAGCCTCAAGTTGATATTAGGGATGATTTCTTCACAGAAAAGTTTTTCAAGCACTGAAACATCACTGAAGGTTGCCCAGGGGACTGGTTGAGTCATCCCCTTGATGACTCAAGATGGTTAAAAGATGTGTGGATATGGCACTCAGGGACATAGTTTAGTGGTGGACTTGGCAATGCTGGGTTTATGATTGGACTAGATCATCTTAGATGTCTTTTGAAAGCTGAATGATTCTATAATTCTGGAAGATTTTATAGAAAATTAGTGTCATATTTCAGGATACTTAACTTGAACTCAACAGAGGAGAAAAACGCAAAGAATACTCGTAATTACGTTTCACCCAGAAGTTCTCTCTGAGAACATTTTTTTTTGCTATTTTTTTCAACATGTGAATTACCTTTCACTGAACTTCATAAACAAGAAGTCAAATTTCAAAAGTGAAAAATAATGTTGTTCAAACAACATTCATCAATAAAAACAAACTGTCTTTAGAAGACATTACAGCAGCTTACTCTGAGTGACTCTAGAATGGCTACACTTTGAAGAAAGGATTTACAGGATGACAAGAAGATTGAATTTCATTCTGTTATTCTCGCTGTTATATGTCCAAGTTGAAACATATAAAGCAGTTATTACGCATATAATAATATAAAAAATGCCCTGAGTGCAACAAACAGAGCTTATGACTCTGTTCCTGAGCCCATCCTCATCCTTGAAATGAATACAAGTTTCCCTCTGCTTCCTTCCTCTCTAGCCGCATTAGTTTGGTGTCTTGGCTCTACAGTAGCAATTCTCATAGCGAGAGGTGGGACAATGGCCATCTCCTTCATACCTTCTAAACTGATGGTTATGTCACTTTCTAAGGAGACAGAGGAAGGTAAATGCCCTGAGGTTATTATATGAAAGGTGTCTATTTTCTTTCCTACTTGTATTTTTAAAGAAAAACTAGGTACAAAGTCAGTCACATGTGAGGTATAAAGCCTTTAGCCAAACTCTTTATCCATGAGAGCTGGTTTTGTACTCTGAGCCCTACTCCCACACACACACTGAAAGCAGGGAAGATGTATGTATGGCCAAGAGACAAAGAGCATCTCGAACACCTTTTCCTTGAGACAGTTTGGGCTCCACCACACTGATACGCAGACTATCAAGAATCCCAGTACAGCTTCATTCCTCCCCTTGATTTTGAAGGAACTGATATTCTTCATTTATGTTTTGAATTTGCAAGGTGCTTCCAAGGGCAAGTACCAAGAAATTACCTTATTTACCTGTTTTTCAGAACTGGTAACTAGATAGTTAGTAGGTAGGTTTTATAAATAATGTATTACTTGGCTTTCTTTTCTTTAAGCTCACACCCCATACACTTCTACACTTGCACCCTGCAGTGTTAATTTCACAAATGAAGAGAAAGACTATCACTGTTAGTTCACATTATTCACAGAAACAAACTAAATACTATTTCAGACAAAATGCATTTTCTTAGTTTTCTGTTATTCAGTGATAGACTATTTTTTTTTTTTTTTTACTCTAAAAATATATTTGGAAGATTTCATTAACCTGTTGAATAAAAGCAGTAAGTCCTCAGCTGCAGGGTCTTCAATTTTTTGCAAAATTTTTAGTTAAAAAGAAGGCAACCTTCATTTTTGCATGACACATTTTAGGAAATATTATAAATACACCCGCCAATATTTCCACTACATGCAGTCTGCTTTCCTCTCTATGCCACTGTTACAGTAAAACAAAAGATTAAAATACTCACAATACTGGTCGGAAGGGATTGGAAGTGAGACAGATCTTTAAAACACAGTGGATTTTGCTTGGGTGATAAATGAGCAGTACAAAGATTAGCTTATCTTTAGACTAGAAATCTACAAATCTCTGATGTTATGGTGCACACTAGGAACAGGCTGCAAATATAAACATTACCTTACTGAAACCTGCTATTTTTCAACTGCACTTCAGCATTTTCTTAGAGTCATTTGAGCACTGAAACATCAAGGAACCTCAAATGATGAACGCAAGTTAAACAACAGTGAAGTTCTAATTTATTTGGCTTTTACAGAATGAAGCTCTCTTTCTAGCCTAAGTTGGGGAGAATAGGAGAAATCCCATATTAAACATATTATTACAGCCTTACATTCCACTTGTGAAGGGCAACTGTTGAGTGCTAGGTCCTTGTGTCATCTCAAACCAAAAGCTATACCTCTTTGAAATGTTTACTGTAGAAGACAGGAAATCTGATTGCAATCTTAACCATAGATCAACTTTTCAAAAGATTCCTCTATTGTTTAAGCACAAAGATAACT
This sequence comes from Empidonax traillii, assembly GCF_003031625.1. NCBI lineage: Eukaryota > Metazoa > Chordata > Aves > Passeriformes > Tyrannidae > Empidonax > Empidonax traillii. The sequence goes on from NW_020955270.1 coordinate 656,272, forward strand.
TGTGGATGAGGCACTGGACTGGAATTCTGACCTCAAACTCAGCTGTACAGGACATCAGCAAGACATGTAGAGCCAGATATAAATAAAAATGCCTATAAAAAAGATTCAAAAGTATATTTATCTGTGACACGTGGTAAGTGACTGCATCAAGATTTGTAATCTGAGAACTTCTGTTTGATTACTGCTTAAATTCCATAGGCACTTTTCTCTTTTTGGTCAAGATTCCCAACACTGGATGTTGTTGTACCTCTTACTGTTATCCACCATGTCAGTCTCAAGCTGCCTACTAAGTATATTTTTCTTCTGTTTGAGGAACTCATGGGAGCTGAGGATTTGTGCTGCTAATCTTAAATCAGCAAAACCAAATCAACAAAATAAAATGTCACAAAGTGACTGGCAGAGTCATTTTGCTTACCCATCACTCACAAAAGTGTTCTCAGAACTTTTGCAAGCATAATGTTTTCAGACATTCATCCACCCTTGTGGGACAAACCTCCACTCTCTGTCACATCCTAATTGCAAGGAAAAAACTAAACACAGTAACTTTACTGGTTAAATTAAAAAAGTAACAACTGGTTGTAAATTTTTGCTTCTGGTACTTCAAAATAGTTAGTTGCCCCTGGCTACTGTCAAAAATCTGCAATGTTCTTGATCACCTACGGCCCATTTGTTCATTAACTTCCCATACAAACTAACCTACAGATTAATTCATCTGCCAAGGTGATATAAAGTCTATGTTGAAGTCCATTCTGTTTTACTGTTCTGCACATCAAATAAGATTGGCATTTCTTATAGAATCAAATACTAAGCTGTAAAGACTTCCCTTGAAATTGTAGACCTAAACTGTTCAAGAATTTTAAGCCTCTCCTATTACTTTGTTCTTTCCATATTGCAGCACTCTCATCCTACCACAGACAGAATCATGTACAGCAAGGATGTTTTCAGGGTTCCCAAGGATGAATATCCAGGACCTCTATACAGTTAACACTAAGATCTGCAGAATACTCTCTCAGCTTGAAATGTGTGTCCTGAAGAAATGAGATGTCATTACAGCAGGCACCAGAGAAGCCTAGCTTTCCAGCTTGAACTGGATACTAAGGCTAAAAGTGAACAGAACTGTCTGAAGACTTTAATCTCTTCAGGAAAAGTACTGTCTTTATTATGTGCTATTTCCTTCCACAAAATGTCCATTAACTTCACAGGAACTTATGTGGCAACAAATAACAATTAAGGTGTTGTTATTAAAAAATATGACTTCTCTCAGTTTAGGCACTTTTTTAAGCAATTGTATTTTAATATCAAAAACCACTAACGGATACTTTCTACTCTTTGCCCTCTACAGAAAGAAAGTAGTTGCTCACTTGTTATTTCTTTTGTCCAGCTGGACTCATTGGTATGAATTAAGTCCTCAGAACAAGATGCAATTAATCTAACTGAAGGCAGTTAAGCATATTTCATGTATCTGATACCAAAGCTCTAAAGTACAGCTCCTCCATTTTGACCCTGAGGAGATCTGTATGGGGTTTATAAATTCTTGTGTTTTACAAGCCCTTCTTCAAATGTTTTGTTTGATACTGTTGTTCAGTGCTTAGGATCAAAACATTGTTACTGGATGTTCACCCCAAATCAAAATACCACGGCACTAAACATTTTCAGCCGAACATAACATGTAGAGAATGTTCCATATGTTTGGCCAACAGAGAACAGCTTATAACACTATTGCAATTACATCCTCTACAGATGGCACATGCTGTATGGATTACAGTGCTGGTTGTTCTGTTGCTGTGGACTCAGTTTGAATTGCCTGTGAAACATTTGAACCCTAAATCAATTCTTCTCCCTCTCAAGAAAAAGAAAAAAATATTTCAAAGGGAATTTTTGCAAAATGGTAAGGGTCAGGGGACTAAGGTAACCTTTCACTTTGTATCAAGGACAGGAGGCCTGCTGAATAAAACAAAGAGGAAGCCGCCTAAATATAACAACTTTTTCTCTTCTGACCTCATACATCAGAAAGAAAATCTTCATTGGAACAAACTATAATGGAAGGCAGACTATGTTCAACCATGTCTTGTATAGATCTCCAAGGCTGGCAATTGTTCTCAAGAACAACTTTCCAACTTCAGTGGGAGACTGAGCCAAACTGTTATCCAACACATGTTCTTTAAAACCAAACCGTTCATGGCTAGGAGAACTGTAAAATATTATAGCAAAATGGTTTTCAAGCTGAGTGTTGAGCCAGATGACAAAGTAATGTCATGGCTTGATCAAGCCTTTATATAACTGTTTAGATATGTGGGAACATTAGTTGTCAGTTATTCTTGCTCACATTTATCTTTATATGTGAACTGATCATTAGAATTGCTGTATTTAGGCAAATCTTTTTGATAAAAATGCCAAATGACTTTTTGCAAAATTTTATCTTTTAATCTCGATCTTGTGTTGCAATTACTCCCAGAAGTTGTTGTGGTTTCCTGCACAAAATTATATCCTTAAGCATACCAGTCCAGCATTTAATACAGACACAGGACAATAAAATTTCAGCAGCAGGAGACAATATGTTTTATATGTGCAGTTAACTTTACACAGTGCTGGAAAATATTGGCAAGTGGCAGTTAATTATGGTACCCCTGTATTCTTACAACATACCAAAAGGAAACACAGGCACAAAGCACTTATTTACTGTAGTTGGTTTTAGCAACTTTTTTTTCAGAGGTACGATCTTTACATATTAGAATGCAATTTCAATATGTTCTTTTTTTTGCTTATACAATTACTATTTCTTTCTTGTATTCTTTGCTTACTTTTAAGTAATTTCCAATTAATAATTCTATGAAAAGTGATTTTGTTTGAGACATCTCAGAAATAACTACAAACATGTTTGATAAAAATATTTTTACCATGTCAGCTCTAGGTCTGTGAGTTTCAGGCAACACCAAAGGTAGAGGATTTCCTGCTCCACTGCACAATATCTAGATCAGGAAATAGGACCAATGTTGGAAAGAACCCTGTAAAACAAAAGGCAGGGTACAGATATATCAGCAGTAGGACATTTCAATTTGTGGCCTGTTGAGACTGCGTCGTTAACATGAAACTGCTGGAAATGCTAGGCTGAAAGGCTTTCAACAAAAAAAAGAAAAGAGAAATTATCTGATGGTCAAATTTTCTTATTTTCTACTTAGTGGTGCACTCAAAGTCCAATGATTTATCCCCATCTAGCTAATATTGACCAAATTTGTATGCAGAAACCATATCTCATTTTATGTCCTGATAAAAGTTTTTAAGAAGAAATTAGACAAGCTGAGCAAAGTCATATCTGTAACTTAATGCAATGAGAGCAAAAACTTATGACGTGACAGTAATTTTCTGATTTAGTAACTTGTGCAAGGATATTTTTATGTATTAAAATACAGAATAATATTTCAGACTCCTTCTGAAAATTTTAACTACTACGTGATCTCCTTTTACGATCAGGTGACCCACCTGGTGGACGAGGGAAAGGCTGTGGATGTGATCTATCTGGAGTTCAGCAAAGCCTTTGACACTGTCTCCCATAATATACTCCTGGAAAAGCTGGCAGCCCATGGCTTGGACAGGGACACTCTGGGCTGGGTCAGGAACTGGCTGGAGGGCCGGGCCCAGAGAGTGCTGGTGAACGGGGCTGCATCCAGCTGGCGACCGGTCACCAGTGGTGTCCCCCAGGGATCAGTGCTGGGCCCAGTCCTGTTTAACATCTTTATCGATGATTTAGATGAGGGGATTGAGTCCACCATTAGCAAATTTGCAGATGACACCAAGTTGGGAGGGAGTGTCGACCTGCCGGAAGGCAGGAGGGCTCTGCAGAGGGATCTGGATAGACTGGAGAGCTGGGCTGACTCCAATGGGGTGAAGTTCAACAAGGCCAAGTGCCGGGTCCTGCACTTTGGCCACAACAACCCCCTGCAGTGCTACAGGCTGGGCACAGAGTGGCTGGAGAGCAGCCAGGCAGAAAGGGACCTGGGGTGCTGATCGACAGGAGGCTGAACATGAGCCAGCAGTGTGCCCAGGTGGCCAAGAAGGCCAATGGCATCCTGGGCTGTATCAGGAACAGTGTGACCAGCAGGAGCAGGGAAGTGATCCTTCCCCTGTACTCAGCGTTGGTGAGGCCACACCTTGAGTATTGTGTTCAGCTCTGGGCCCCTCAGTTCAGGAAGGACATTGAGGTGCTGGAGCGGGTCCAGAGAAGAGCAACCAAGCTGATGAAGGGACTTGAGCACAAGTCCTATGAGGAGAGGCTGAGGGAGCTGGGGTTGTTTAGTCTGGAGAAGAGAAGGCTTAGAGGTGACCTCATCACTCTCTTCAACTACCTGAAGGGAGGTTATAGCCAGGTGGGGGTTGGTCTCTTCTCCCAGGCAACCAACAATAGGACAAGGGGACATGGGCT
>NW_020955270.1:660779-728500 GCF_003031625.1 Empidonax traillii
GAAGAAATTCTTACAGAGAGGGTAATCAGGCATTGGATCAGCCTACCCAGAGAGGTGGTGGATTCACCATCCCTGGAGGTTTTTAAGCAGAGATTGGATGTGGCTCTTAGTGCCATGATATAGTAATAGGAGTTGGATCAGGGGTTGGACTTGATGATCTTGGAGTCTTTTCCAACCCAATCTATTCTATGATTCTGTGATTCTATACACTGTAGCATGCCAGTGTACAATGTAATCCCTCACTGTCTGAAAAAGACTAGTTCAGGATCTGATTTAAAGGTCTCTGCAGGTACGAAAGGAATTTCTTGAAATATTTGATCAGAAATTTTCAGTTTAAGATGAAAGTGGTAAAAAGAGACAGCTAAAAAATATTTTGATTTATTAAAAATACTTGACACCTACAAAAAAATCCTCCAGAGGAATCAACTTACTTTTTCATTGATTCTAGGCTGACATTTCTTTCGTTTTATGATTGCATTTTATTAGGAAAGTAAATCCATTACATGTTAATCCCATGTGAATTCCACAGAACTTGACAATCCTGTACTTTCACCAGTGAGAATGTATCTTAACAAATTCTGCCTTTACTTTCAGTGAGTACTACAGGCAGCATAACTACATTTAATAAGCAAAATTTTTGTTGCTGAAGTGTTCTATTGAGTTACTATTAAATTCAATATTGTTAACTTTCGAGTAATATATTTTTTTCTTATCATACCAATATTTTGAGTTTATTGACAATGTTTTACTTTTGCCAGCTTGATTTTAAAATACTGACAATCGTCTCATTGCAAAATCTTCAGAAAAAAACAGCCATTTCTGCCATTCTCTTTTTAATTTTCTTATTCCTACCGGGACTACACATAGCCACAAAACTGCTGTTGGCAATTTGTCAGCACGAGTGGAGATATGGAGTGTGCACGACATAATGCCATATACATGGGTCTACAGTTCTATTAACCTCTCCTGATGAATCCTTTCTGACAAGAAGAATAAAAAATTCTGGGATTACTTTTGTGTTTGGACGTTTTGTCGTAAATTTACATTTGGGTTCAGTTTTAAAGGAAACCACAGAGAAACAAACCATTATCTAGACCCTCTCTGACACAATATACTGTTCCACTAATTTTGTGGCATCTATGCTGTCTTATATCTGTTTCAGTATGTGTTAACTCCAAGGCAGAACCTGAACCTATGCTGAGCTCTCCTGAACAACGAAAATTACAAAATGAGCAAAACAAAAAAGACTTTTCTGTGTGAGAAACTGACATGTGTTTTGCCTTCCAGACTCACTCAAGGAAAAATTGCTCTTGTCTTTGAACACATGAAGGTGCTTTCAAAGTTCAAAATGCAGTTCACAGAAAATGAAGGCAGCACATATTTAAAGTTATGTAAACCAAAGAACTTGTATAATGTTTAGATTCTTCATCCATAAAAAGTACTGAAAAGTTCTTTGTGACAAGCTTGCACTAAAAACTTGGAAGAAAGGAATTCTGCCCTGTACTAGCCTGCTAGAAACCTTTCAGTGTGGACCTGTACTCACAGATATGTATGGCACAAGGAAAATTCACTCTCTTGTACTTTCAGTCTCTCTGAAACTAAAAGAAAAAGAAAAAGAAAAAAAAAAAAAAAAGAGAATTGTGCCAATGGGCATTCTCTGTCCTTATAAGGTAAATAAAAAATCCAGGTATTTTACAAAGATTTTGCAGTTAGGCCAGCAGTCCAGAAGATGAATCCTTGGTTTCTAGACATTAGTTTAGTCAATTAGGGCACATAAAAATAAATTCTCTACTTTGTTTATGCTCTGCTAAAAATTAATTACAATTTGCTAAGACATACATGATTTCCTTCAGGCATTTAGAAGCACCATTTCTTTGTAACAAGATAGTGTAATTTCACACTACTGGAAAAGCAGGATGCAAATATTAATCCTTACCATATAAACTGATATTATCCTGACTAGCATTTGCTTGTGACATCTGGAAGAATGCTATCCTTCTTTTTATGAATGATACTGTAATGCTGTGGGCTTATTTTACTTTAATTGTGATGGACAGTCTGTTAAACCACAAAGATGTGAATAATTAAACTTGACTTTGATCCCTTAACATGGTTCTATCTCTCTTCCTTTTCAGACCTGATATGTCTTTGTTTTTCCTTCATTTTCCTTGAATACAAAAAGGTGCTAGATAGGCAACTCTTTCCTGAAGTATATTTTTAAATCTTCTGGGTCAGATATAAATACTTTTATAGATATATATTTATCTGACTTATCTCTAGCCAACTAAAGGGCAAGTGGGACCCTTTTATATTCAGTGCAAAAAGTTTTATTTTAGGATGGTGTTAAGTCACTCTTCAAAGGTAACAATCCTGTTGACCGTCAGAGTGGGTCACTCAAACTAAGGGAATAGGTGAGAAAAACTTCACCCTTAGTTTTTTAGCAGAATGAAATATGTACTTTCAGATACACCAACAGACATTCTTTGGACACATGCCACTTTGTAGCCAGGGAGAAAAAAAAAAACAAGTTGGGCATTTTGAGCAAGCTAAATCTGCTGAAGCATTTTCAGTCCCTTGTATCAAGGTTTTAGGTTTTTAAAATATAGCAGTTTTAAATCTATATCATCTACTGACATACAGGATCCAGTCCATTACAGGAGTGAGCATTAACCAGTAGTTACATTTACACGAGCAAAATCTGAAGCAGATCTCTTCAATACTCCAAACTGGCTGATAATTTTTTTTTATTTTCTTTTTATAATACTGTTGCATCCTAATCTATTACTAAAAGAGCAAGGCAGCTTCATGGGGCAAAAAGAATTCAGCAAAAAGTGAGTAAATAGGCCAGAAAAGCTGAGAAGAAAAATTGTGAAAAATTAGAGACCATATTGAAAATCACAGATATTTTTTCACTTATTCTTTTACTATTCTTTATTGTCCATAGTGAAAAGATGCAATAAATGAAACTCCAAAGAGTTCAGTGAAATATGTTGGTTTGCAAGTTGCATGTAAGACAAATTAATCATGTCAAGATGTACAGCAGTGTGATAACGTGATGGTTTTGTGTGGAATAGATTAATTTTCTTCCTAGTAGCCAGTGTGGGGCTGGCTTTAGGATTTTTGCTAAGAACAGTGTTGAATATACAAGGATGTTTTAATCACACAGGGTCAAGGTTTTTCTGATCCTCACCCCACCTCACCAGCAAGGTGGCTGGGGTTCGCAAAATAAAGGGGACACAGCCAGAACAGCTGCTGCCAACTCAACACGTGGATATTCCATCCCATATGGCATCAATCCCACATGGAAAGTTTGGGCAAGGAAGGGGAAGGAGGGGATGTTCATAGTAATAGCATTTGTGTTCCCAGGTCACTATTATGTGTGACAGATGCTGCTTTCATGGAGGTGGTTGAACACACCTGCTTGCCCATGGGAAGTGGAGAATGAATTCTTTTTTTCAGTTTTGCTTGTGTGCATAGTTTTTGGTTTTTTTTCTTTTTTTTTTTCCCAAATAAACGGTCTCTATTTCAACCCACAGTTTCTCTCACTTTTGCTCTTCCAGTTCTCTATCATTCCTGCATGGGGGAGAGTGAGTGAGTGGCTGTGTGGGGCTTAGTTGCCATCCAGAGTTAAATCACGACAGCTCTTAAACCAACTCCTGAAGATCCCAAAGTCTCACAGCCTTTGGTCTCCAGACTAACATGACATCCAAGAAGTATATGAGAATCTGCCAATGTGCACCATTGTGCAGATGTCTCAGTGCAGCTTCCACATGTTCCAGTTTTAAAACTGTCTGACATTTCTGGTTGAGTATGTAGTGGCTAAACATGTGCAGGAGCAATTTTTCCAAAATGATGCATTTAGTTATTTTTAAATGTTTGTTTCCCTGAGTAGCCAAAAGTACCAGTCCGAAATCACTACAGGGTGGATTGGAAAGGCTTGCGAAATTACATTTAAAAAAACAATGCAATGCTTGAGTTAGAGAAGTGTGGAAGAACATCTGAAAGCAGTAACTTCCTTTTTCTTTCTTTTTAGTTTTATTTCTGTTTATCCATTTGCACTACTGTAATTTGAAAAAGAACCAAACGGGTTTTTCAAATACTACAAAAACAAATATGCTGCTGGGTTGAATACCTAAGCGTCAGGCCGGGAAAATATTTTTACAACCACATTATAGTTCCCTGAAAGATATCAAGTGTCTTATTACTGAGCGGGCAATAACTCAGGTTTTAAAGCAGTTCTATTCTGCTTTGCATTGTTGCTTTTAAGCCCAGAGCTTCTGCGTTGTTGCGTGTGCAAAAGAGCAAATATATTATGCCATCATTTTTTGTGCAACTCCTGTGACCTGAATGGAAAAGTCTTTTTTGGGCAATTCTCTTTAATAAAAATCTTTTGACTTTTGGGCAATTCTCTTTAATATTCCTATCATGCTTTAAAGCAGTTTTGTTCGGGACTTTGAGAATAGAATATTTAGGGGTTTTGTTTGTCATATTTTTCTTCTTGTCTTACCTTTTCCATTTTTTCCCACTCATTTAGGTCTCTCCTATTCAAAGGCTCTCTATCTATTAGAAACAAACCAGAACTGATTGACAGTCAATAATAACTCCTCAAAATATCTCTGCATTTATTTCTCAATAGCTTTCAATACTATTGAGGTACTCTATTTAGGATAATTAAAAATGAAAGTATATTATTTTGAATAAAAGTATAAAATCAGTGTATGTTTTATTTTTCAAAATACAGGAAGCTGTGAAAATATATTTAACAGAATGCATGTAAATATGAACTGCAATCCATCACATTAAAATCTATTACTTATTTTCATCTTGACTTAATTCCTCATCTCATAACACTGCTTTGCCAAATACAGTTTCCCTGTATTATCAGGAACTGCATACTCAACTGCAAGGTGAAAAATCCTGCAGACTGGTATGCTGTAGGTCCACAAAAAAAGGTATGGTAGATGGTCTGCAAAATGTCTACCTAAGGCTAATGCTACTGAAACAAAAGATGATATTATTGCCCTTGGAATGACAAGTCAGATTTTTGCCTATGTTATATTGCTGGATGACTCGCTGCTGGTCTTACATCATACAGAATAATTTCACTCCTCAGGTTTGGCTAAATTAAAAAGCACATGTCATGAAGTGACTTTATTGGCTCTTTCACTTTCATAGAAATTTTATATTGAAGGATTACAGTTATTTAAATTTCCTAGGAATCAACACACAATATTTAATATTGTAACTAATAATAAATTACTAACTTAATAGATAACGGAAGGATGAGCTCATTATTTCCACAACTCTTTTTCTTGTACTGAAAACATCATTAGCTTTAATGTATAAGTAACTATCACTCTATATCCTATCTCCCACTGTAGACGGACAAAATACACAGACCAAGAATGAAAAAAAATGCTTTGTGGAAGATTTAACCCCCAAATAATGGAGCCTGAATGGGAATGGAAAAGGTTATGATGCAAACAAATTAAGTTCATAACCATTACTGCATCTGCAGACAGGCTGTGCTCAGTACTCACTGGCAAGTCTGAATGTTTCAGACAACATAACCAAAATTAGTGAGTCTAGGACTTTCTGTTTTGTGAAAGGATGGAAGGAATCTTTTTTAAAGATGACCCCACTCAAACATTGTGGTTATCATGTTTGTTTTCATTCTGGGGGAAAGAGAGAGGAAGACAATCATGCTACAAAAGTGAATTCAAAATGACTCACAGAAAATGACATGCAGAACAAGAAAGGAAATATAAAAAGACATAAATCAAAAAAAAAAGAACAGATAACATTCAGGCAGAAAACCAACAGGTGGAAGAAAAACAACTAGTAGCAAGCATCTGCTTTTGCTCTCTCTGGAATGCCCCTCACACCTTATAATAAGCACAAGATTATTTTGATTTTAGCTAAGAAACCTTCACATATTTTAAACAGTACGTTTTTTATGCACCTTCTAAATGACCTCAGTTTTCAGCCCTTACCATATCAACTGATCTAAGATACAAGCCATACAAGTGTAGCTCTTCCTGTCATTTAACAATGCTTTATACATTTGAACAGTGGGGCCAAAAAACTCAAGTAATTTTGCATCTTGATTTGGTAACCCTTTTTTTGTTTGGGCTTGTGATCAAGAAGCTGAAGCTACATGCTGATGTCAAGTTGTGCCTGAGCCAGTGTTTGTTGTTTTATAAAAAATGGAAAGTGTGTTTCAGAGTCACACTGAAGAACAACACCAAGTTTCAAAATACTTTCACAAATCATGATTCAAGACAGCTTGTTCTTGTAGAGATGATGTCATAATACACAAAATACAAATTGCTCAGTTTTAAGTGAGATGTTAAAGGAATAACAGTTGCTGAAAACCTATACCACATCTCTCACAACTGGAAAGCAGCCACAGTCTAAGCTGACGAATACCAGAAAATGGTCTGCGCAAACCTAGCAATGTTGAATGTCAGCATCTTTTAGCCATGCATTTGGAAACATAATTGATGGTCTCATGTCTGTTCTCCTGTCATCATCTAGCTAAGCTGTAAATGCAGTGGATTCTGTGGGTATCATCCTATACTGCATAAGCATGTACATCTGGGTCAGCACTAAAAAACTACAGGTCAAAGAAAGGTGTCTTACATTTAAATTAGAAGTCTGTGAGTTTTGTGATAGTTGTTTGTGATAAAAAACACAGTTTTAACCTGCCGCAGACATGTTTACTACACAAAAGAGACCTGGCAGAAAGGAATTTCATAGAATCACAGAATGATTTGGGTTGGAAGGTACCTAAAAGATCATCTAGTTCCAACCTCCTTCCCATGGGCAGGAACATCTCCCACTAGAACAGGTTGCTGAAAGGCCCATCCAGCCTGGCCTTGAACACTTCCAGGGATGGGGCCCCCACAACTTCTCTGGGCAACCTGTTCTTATGCCTCACTACCCTAACAGTAAAGAATTTCTTCCTAATATCTAGTCTAAACCTACCCTGTTTCAGTTTAAAGCCATTCCCTCCTGTCATACATGCTGTTGTAAATAGTCTTTCTCCATTTTTCTTATATGTTCCCTTCAGAATGATTTCTTAATCATTAATAATTCTGATTATTTCAGAATTATCTAAGAATTTTTTCTCAAAATTATGTTCAAATATGGCAATGAGGATCTTCATCCTAGGGTTTTGAAGGTCATCAAGTAACCGAGCCCAGACAAGCACAGTTTGACTACTAGAAAAGCACAGAGATTATTTCCTCATGTCATGTTGTAGGTCACTGCTTTGTTTTTTAGAGTTAGTATAGACAGGGTTCACATAATGCTGGGTGGAAAGTCTCAAAACCTAGAAACATTACGCTAATTGGCAGAGAGAAAAAAATTGTTTCTTTCTAATTGTGGTTACATATCTTTGAAAAATATTACAGTAATATAAAAAGTACAAATATATACATATTTATATCTATACCTATATCTATCTATATAAATATAATGCATTCATTCCCCTGGAAATATCAGCTCTAGCAGTAAATCCAAACTGCCTCCTACTTTTTCAAAGTTTCAGAGGTTTGGGTGATGAGTTTCCTAATCTGTTTCTTATTGTTGTATATTTCTAAAATTCATTTCCTTCTTAGGTCTCATGCTAAAAATCATATGAAGACAGGCATTCTCCAAAAATTTTGCATGTCTTTGATTCTGGACAGATAGACAAAAATAACTTATTTTCTTGTGATCTATCAGCACATCTGATTTTAATAATTTTCCAGTTCAGTTATAGCTTAAATCAGAAAATAAAAATATTTCAGAATGCACAAGCCCTTTTGTTATTTTGGGTACTCATTCTCTGCTAATCATTACACTATCCCAGGTGCTTTACTGTTAAATATATCCCTTGACTATTCTAAACATGAAATTGTCTGTCTTTTGCCCTTTGCAAGGAAAAAAGAGGACAGAAGTGGATACACTTCATAAAAGGTAAGGTGAAATGCAAGTGAACAAAGTACTTTTGTTCTCTTTCAAAGAGTGTCAAGTGTCAATAACTACCTGCAATATTCTAGCTTTCTTTCTCATTCTGTCATAAGTCTGGCCAATAGTCTGAGATCTTCTGACTCCCAGACCAGCGCTATAATCATGCCTGTAACAACTTACTCTCAGATAGTATGCAAATATATGTACATATGTGATGTCTCCCTGCATACACCATACAAATCCATCTCAAAAAACATTGATATGCCACTTGTAGCTCACTCCTCAGATACTTAAAAAATTAACAGTTCAGGAAAAGAGTTATGGAATTTACATATTAATGACCTTAGACATCAACTGAGATAAGTCTGCATTTCGCTGATAAGTCAGATTTCATGGACTTATATTGGCCAAAGTCAACTCTAAATGGTTGTAAATATATATGTAAACATATACATACCCCTCCACACACACATAATGTATAGAAGCACAGAATCACTAAATTGTTATGGTTAGAAAAGACCATGTCCACAGGTACCATATATGTAATTTTTTAACACTTCCAGGGATGCTGATTCTACCACTTCCCTAGACAGCCTATTCCAAAGCTGGACCACACTTTCCATGAAAAAAATTTCCGAATATTGAATATAAACCTCCCCTGGATTAACTTGAGGCCATTTCCTCCTGTCCTATCTCTAGTTACCTGGAAAAGAGGCCAACCCCCACCTCACTACTACCTCCTTTCAGCTAGTTGTAGATAGCAGTAAGGTCTCCACCGAGCCTTGTCTTCTCCAAGCTAAACACCACCAACTTCTTCCTCATTAGATTTCAGCTCCAGACACTTCCCCACATCGGTTGTCCTCTGGACACCTTCAGCACCTCAATGTCTTTCTTTGAGTGAGTAGCTCAAACTTGAACCTCGGACTCAAGGTGCAACCTCACCAGTGCCCAGTACAGAGGGACAATCACTTCCCTGGTCCTGCTGGTCAGAACATTGCTGATCCAAACCAGGATGCCATTGGCCTTCTTGGCCACCTGGGCACACTGCTGGCTCACGTTCAGCCACTGTTGACCAGCATCTCCATGCCCTTTTCCAGCCATTCTTCCCCAGCCTGTAGCACTGCCTGGGGTTATTGTGACCCAAGTGCAGGACTCAGCACTTTGCCTTGTTGAACCTCATATTATTGACCCTTCAATCCAGCCTGTAAAGATCCATCCACAGAGCTTGCCTACCCTCCAGCAGATTGACATATTTCATCAAAGAACTTTACAGTAATTTCTACTGCAAGAAATATTTCTACTGTAAGAAATCCTGTAAGAAAAAACAATAAAGAGGCATTAGACTTACATTTATACTGTCTAGATTCTAGATCTAAAAAATATGTACTGTAGTGGCCCACAAAATAGTTAACAGCAATGAAGTCTGCAAACCAGGCCAGCTCTGACAGCTGCAAGAATCACACCATGTGTCTAGAACTGGTGTAAAAACACTTCGACTCTGGCAGGCTGGGTGCTGTGACTACTCCCCTGGGCAGCCTGCTCAAGGGACCAACCACCCTCTGGTTGAAAAACCTTTTTTTAACATCCTGCCTAAACCTCATCTAGCACAGCTTCATGCCACTCCCTCAAGTCCTGGCACTGGTCATCACAGAGAACAGATCAGTGCCTGACCTTTCCCTTTACCCTTGTGAGGAAGTTGTAAAATGCAATGACATCTCCCCTCAGTCTCCTCTTCTCCAGGCTGAAGGTTGGTGACTGTTCAGCCTTCTAATTTTTAAGATCTCTCCGCAAGGCTCTCTGACCTCAAGAGAGTTAACAGCTCCTCCCAATATATTATTGTCTGCAAATGTACTTAGCATGCCTTTAAGTCCTGCATCCAAGACATTTATGAAGATGTTGAGAAGCCCCAAGGCCTAAGATGGAGTCCTGTGGAATCCCATTAGTGACAGGTCACAAGTCTGATGTCAACTCATTCACTATTACCCCTTGTGCCCCACCCATGCGCCAGTGGCTCATGCACTGCATGATGTGTTTATCCAGCTGTGTGCTGGACATTTTGTCCAGAAGGATCCTGTGAGAGACAGTATCAAAAGCTTTACTGAAATCCGAAAAGATTACATCAGCTGGCTTCCCTTGATCAACTTGGGTTACCTTGTCATAAAATGAAATTAGGCTTGATAAGCAAGACTTTTCCCTCATGAAGCCATGCTAGTTTCACCACGAGATGACTGCATTGTACTTGAGGTGGTTTTCAAAACCTCCCAGATTAATCTTCTCCATAATTTTACCAGTCACTAAATTGAGACTGACAGCCCTATAATTTCTGAGTCTTCCTTCTTGCCTTTCTTGAAAACTGGGACAACATTAGCCAGTTTCCAGTCAAGTGAGACCTCTCCAGATTCCCAAGACCATCCAAAAATCATAAAGAGAGCCTTGTGATGACATCAGCCATCTCTTTGAGTGTTCTCAGATGAATCCCTTCAGGTCCAATAAATGTATAGAGATCTAGCTTGAACAGCTTCCAATAAATAACAAAACTTAAAAGAATAAAACAATAGGGAAGATTATTTCCTTGCGTGACCTTAACATAATTCTCTCACAACACTCTCTGCCTCGATTTTCAAAAAAAAATATGAGGCAATACCTTAAAATTTATCAGAAGTTTCTGAGAAGAAAATTCATTCACATGAAACATTCTGTTGTTACAAAATGGACAGCTGTGTACCTTGTTGGCCATTTTTCTGCAAGGGATTGAAACAGTAGTTATCAATAGTACATTGGCATGTCATGATGACTGCCTATTTTTCTTTATTGCTCTTCTTAAACAAAAGTGACTAAAAAGAAGTGTCTCTAAAGTGATTTCTATGACTTTTGTCCTAAAAAAAAAAAAAAAACACCAAAAAAATCCATAAGCAGTATGACCTCGTTAGAGGACAGCAGAGTCTCTTAAGAGCCTAGATCCTCTCAAAGTTGCAAATTTGGTCACCTTTCTTTGGTACTCCAGTAAGAAAGATCTGATCTTTTTGAAAAGCTTAGAGAAGAACCATAATACTTTCTTTTAGTCTTTTACATCATCTTCTTTGGAATATCTTTACATCATTACCTAGTACAAATAAAGTTTTGCCTTTCTAACATGCTAGCAATTGCCAAAATGTACAACCTATTCTAAATCAAAATTAAATTGGTTAAAGCAGCACAGTTTTAGGTCTATTCATTATTTGGTTGTTTAGGTCACTTTCTCTGCCTTACTCCTACTCTGTACCAGAAGATAAAACAAGCTATACAACCTTTAAGGCTGCTCCATGTGTCAGAGAGTCTCCAAAAGCAACAGAAATCTGCCCTGTGTCTGTGTCAGCAGGCATGGGATTGGAAAGACAAATGTTGTCATAACCTCCACCCACTGGAATCTGGTTGTTGGTTTAGTTAACACATCCTCTGGCTATTTGAACTGGTCACCCAAGAAGTCAACAGTAAGTCAAGTTGTCATGCATTCCTTATTACTCATTTCCTCCCACAGCTGGATCTTCTGCATTCATGTTTACAAGTCAGTTGAAATCTTGTTTGTGCTTTGAGAGTGAACTGAAGACATTAGAGGAATATCTACTGTTGAACTCTGCAAACTAAGTAGATTTAGGTTGCCCCATGAAAGCAAACTCCACCAATTTGCTGTTTGCCAGCTGTCTTGCTACTGCTGAACTGCATGGGTTTTACAGTATCTGGGATTTTTCTTGTGGATTTGTTTGGGGTTTTGTTTGTTTGTTTGTCTGTTTGTCTTTTTTGGAGGGGGAAGGGGCCCGGGGAGATACAGATGAGACATTCTCTAAGCCCTTTCTACGTTAAGTTCCCAGGTAGGAATTTCAGCTATTTTCAGTGAAGGAAATGCTTGACTTATTTGATGTAGTTTTCACTTAACATGGTAGCACTGAGCAGTTACATTTGTTCATAGAGAGAAAGATGTGCATATAACTACTTTCTTTTTGCTTAATGAAACACCTGGTTTTGGACAATATTTCCAGCTAACTGGACAACTGGAGGCTGTGTGTCAACATAACTGCTTAGTCTTGTTTACTTTCACAGAAATGAATAAAAATTCTACCTTTACAAATTTCTTCACTTTACTGAACATAGAACAGGCAGTGTATGAAAGTAAAAAAGAATGGGCATGATGTGGAGAAGGAATATGGAAAATTTCTAGCCAAAGCCAGCTCATTGCCAATGATATTCCTCTTGATCTACTGCATTTCTTGTCAAAATTACTCTTTCTCTTTCCTCTAAAGAGTTACCTAAAACATACCCTAATCCTGCCATATCTGGGTAGTGTGTCAGTCTTTTCTGTGAAGAATAAACACAGAAGACTTCGTCTTTTTTTTTTTTCCCTCAAATATTCTCACTGGACCTCTCTGTTTTTTGACATTGAAAAAAATTAGCTGTATTAAGAGTTGCCTGGAGAGAATGTAGGACTGGGTGGAGAAAAGCAGAAAGATTTGCATTAAAACGAAAGCAGAAACAATTAAAAATGTCCAATTGCCCAGGTGAATTTTGTTAGTCTATTCTGAAACTCACACTACTTACATATTAGTCAGAACATTTTTATAAGTATGTCCTTTACATAATTAAAGTCATTCTTTAGAATGAACTACTACCTAATCGTCATCTGTTTGGAGAAATTTTTGTATTCTACATTTATTTTTTATGACATCTAACTCCCTAGAAATTAATAGACTACATGAGCTGTGAAGGTCAAACATATCTACTGAGATGGAACAGCTGAATCTAAGACTCAGAGCCTTCTCCCTGCAGGTCCCCCACCCCAATCCCATCATTCAGTGATAACAGATTTATCATTAAAAGGTTCTGTAAGCAAACTAAGAGATGCACAATAGCATATCACTGCCCAGCCACTATGTATTACCACGGTCAGGACCCAACCAGCACTAAATTGAAGATCAGGTTTCTCTAACTATCATTGGAAAATTTAGTTGATTTCCTGTCATTTAACATGAAAAGTGATATTTTATATTATTAATTTATGCTAAAGCTCCAGAAAAGAGTCTTCCACAAGACACTAAAGCACTCTGAAATTTACAGGAGAGGCAATTCACTGTTATGAGCCATAGAGGTGAAAAATCTTTCATGGAAGTTTTCTAAAATGGTGAAGAATCTTATACAATACTACCAGGCCTCTTAAATCTTTTTTAATTAACAAGAAGTTAGATGCAAAATAACTCCCTTGTGTATATTGACAAAGTTGAAACAAAATAGATGCCAGTTTCATTTGTGAATATTATGAATATACATTTCGCAAATGCACCTGAGTTGTCAGGACAACAACTTTTTTCTCAGATTTTGTATCACAAGAGCTATTTTCTTAGTCCAGAGAAGACTTGTCTTGAACTAATCAAATATACATTACACAGCTATTACTCCACCTATATGAGGACAGATCGACTGCTTGACACTGAATGCTTTCTTGTGTGCTTGTTGTAAGTAACTAAATGAAGAAAAAGATGTCTATTGGCACTAGGAATTTTTTTTACCTTGACAATAAAGGTTACACTTACACAGATGGGAATGATTTCATGAAAATTCACATTTGTGTTAGTACTTCACAACCACTGCTGTTGTTTCTGCTGCTCTGCTTAAGCAATTACCTTTCCTGTAGTCCACTGTACTAAGGGACTTATTTCCAGAAACTGATACAAACTAAGTCGTGGGTTCATCTACTTGGCCAGCACATGAAAATAAGCAGAAAGAGGAGGGATATATGGATTCCAGTGCTTTGTTTATGAGAACATCCTTCCTGTCATCAATATCCACATTCCATTAACGTATGGTTTCAATTCTGCCTTTGCGTTGTGGTTCAAGCACTATAGTCAAAGCATTTATGCTCCAGTCAAGCACATTTCACTTTATATTAAATCAAGTAAGAAAGGATACTACAGCAGTTCCTGTGAAAGCTCTAGCTGTTTAGTAACCTGCTGCTCCTAATCATTTTCAATGGTACTGCAAAGTTTTTCCATTACATAAGAGCAAATTCAATCTCTGATAAAATATTATGGGTAACATCCGTGAAAAGTAAGATGTCCTCCAAAATGATTAGGGCTTTAATTCTTTATCCATTTTATAATGTTTAAAATATACATTATTTAAACCATCACTCTGTCAAAAACTTCTCTGAAAGAGCAAGAAATGAGAAAAGGAGCCTGAAAGAGAACTAACCATTAATAAATCAAAACCTCTATATGTGTTCCTTCACTTTCATAGCATGTACACAGTATCCAGGTTCATGGCCTGAGAATAGCCTTAGGAAAATGTTTGGAATGTGAACTGATATTGCAAAGGAACCGGAGGATCTATTAAGAAGGTATTTGAAGGTATATAAGCTATAATGTGGCTTGAATCCCTAGGGTTAGCAAGGGTATGCTCAGTGTTAGTTTGAGCCCCACTGGCTGTGATACAAGTCTAAGTAGAGTTTACGTGCAGACACCATGTAGCTACGTAAAGGTAGGTATCTCAATCTGAAAGACGAATTTCACATTAAAGTTCTTAAGACCCAGCTTTAATTCACCTGGAGATGCACCAAATAGATGTCTTTATTTATGCCAGCAAACCACTGGCTCTGTAATCCCAGATACATTTACATAGCCCATCAAGAATACTGGCAAAGTTTACTCCTATATTGATTTTCCAGCACTAAGAAGTCATAGATATTTTTGCAGAGCATTGCACCACCACATGCATATATAACTCTGAGAGCAAATGCACACTGAATCAGATCCAAGGATTGGATCTGCTACATTTTTTCTGTTCCTTGAGTTTTGACATTGGCATAACCTGAGGCTAAGGAATTAAAATCATCTTGATCTGCAACTCTAGTATATTTTCTAAGAATTACACATTCTTGACTAATATATAAAATTTCAGTAAAAAATTGATCATAATTGGTATGCTAAGTGCATGAGTGATTCCTGAACATAGCACCAAATCTGTAACTATCCATGAATCTATTAGGCTGCCACAAACTAGCCCCTAGCAAGAGACAACGTAGATTCCTCTGTGGAAAAAGGTTTGACTCAGTTTGAATAACACACAATTTCTTTTACTATGATGGGAATTACTGAAGACAGAACAATTTAAATGTTGGGGAATAGCAGCATGATACCTGCCCATCTCCAATTTCTGTTATCTTTTCTAAAGCTTCCTATAACTTCTAGAAAATTTGTTTCTTGCTAGAGGGATATAAAACAGGATCAAACTATTGGTACAGCAGAACCAGTATTTATAAGACTTTGCCTGGATCCTGCATTGGCATTTTTCTTATTTAGAGCTAGCGCTGTGTCTAACTTCAATCTGCTCATGAAAATCATAGCATCATAGAATGGCTTGTATGTTTCTTAAAATGTCTTCTCTAGTCAATATATATGTTAGATCTATTTCTCCTTCTTTAGAAATTATTAGAACAAAGATAAAATCATTGGCTTCAGTAAAGACAAGTCTAGGAGGGATAAAATCATTGGCTTCATCTCAGCAAAGAAATGCTTCGTAATTCCAGCCTAAGCCTCCCCCGGTGCAGCTGTGAACCATTCCCACACATATGTCACTGTAAGGAGAAGAGCTCAGCACCTCCCTCTCCATTTCCCTTCCTCATAAAGATGCAGGGAGCAAGCAATGAAGTCACCCATCTGCTTAATTTTCTCCAAACTGGAAAGTCAAAACTTCTCAGCCACTCTCCAGGACGTTTCTTCCAGCCCTCACACCGGCTTTGCTGTTTCTCACCTTTGCCTGCTGTGGGACAGGTTCAAAGATCTTCACATCCTTCTCCAGCTGTGGGGCCCCCTTTTGCAGGGGGGGGAACAGCAATGATGGACTCCTAAGGCCTCAAAAGCAGATTCCCAAGGCACTCTGCTAAATGGCTCCTTGAATATCTTAAAGTTTGCTCTCCTGAAGTCCAGGGTGGTAGCTCTACAGTCCTTTTTTCTCATTACACTGAACACATTAAATTCAATCATTTCATGATCACTGTGGCCAAGACAGACACCTACCATCACAGCCCCCACAAGTTTCTTCTCTATTCAAAAAAAGCAAGTCTAAGAGAACAATCTTTCTAGTTTGCTCACTTAGCATCTATGACAAGAAGGTATCTCCTACAATCTTCAAGAATTTGAATAAACAGACATAAAAAGAGGGGGGAAATTATGTTCCCATTTGTTAAGTTCATTTATTGATGAGTACCAAGCATTCTAGAACATAAACAAAATTGTTTTAAATAATCATGTCATCTGAAAATTTCTTGTGGGCAAAATAGCTATCATTTCCTGGAGTGGAGCCTAACTTCACTCTATTATAAGTGAATACTTTTATTTAAACTCTAATACTATGAGAAAGAATTGGAGACTGGAAATTAAAAAATAAATAAATAAAACAAAACAAAAAAAACCAACCAAACAAACAAAAAAAACACACTAAAAAACCCTGAACATTTGACCACATTTCAGTCTTGTGGTTCAGGAAGTGATGGGGAGACATAAAATTACCCAAAGTCCTGCCAAAGCTTGCAGAGGAGCTGTCAGTTCCTAAAGAACAGGGTGTGCCTCAAAACCACTGCATGGTTCTTGTAGTCCCCAAACAATGGACTCCATTTATATGAACAAGGTATTCAGGATCATGGGGTGCTGTTTCCACAGTTCAGCTTCCTGGGATTACAGTAACTGACCCCTAAACAAAATGTTCCAGCAACTTGCATCACAACTAGGAATTTTTAGTTGATACTGTATTTGAGGATGCATCACTTTCTATTAATTCTTATGCTTCTCTCTACATGCAGATGAAAACACATATTTTCCTGCAGGAATTTAAATGTTGTGATTCAAATACCAAAGATAACACAGAGGAACCACATTCTCAAGTTGTTTCTATTACTTTGAATATTGATTATGTTCCTAGTGGTAGTAGCAGTTACAGTGCCTCAAAATAGGTCTTAGTTTGTATTCATAAGTAAAAGAAAAAGTGAGTTTCAACAAGTTCATATTACTTTTACTGGAACAAATCTTTCTTTTGACACTGTGAAATCTCCCTGACAGCACTTGAGTTGATGTAAGTTCATTTCACGGGAGCAGGGGGTTACAGGCACTGGGATACAGATGTCAGGACACAGAAATTAGGATTGCATGGACCAGAGTTTGTGGAGGACTGGGCAGTGAATCACAGGGTTACACATAATACTCATCATTAAAACCAGGGCAGGAAAAACAGTTGTTGGAATGTCTACAGCTTCGGGGTTTCTCTTCACAGAGCCTATTAGTTGGAAAAAATTTGTGGTAATAGAGTACAACTGACCTCTGAGGGATTTTATAAGTTTGTAAATAATTGCTGTTTCATATCCATAACTAAAGCATGTATTGCTTGTAATACAGCAGGCTAGTTGAGAAAATCATACAGTAAGCAAGGCAAATTAAAGTAGACATTACCTTTGCTCCATTTCTCCACTATGAGAGAACTGTGGAATGAAAGGTCGAACCTGAATAAATGCTCATTCCTACAGAAGTTTTTCTATTGTTCTGGAATTGTAAGTCATGAAGAAAAGATATGAACACTGAAGGCACTGGTATAAGAAAGACAGCAAAACTACTACTAGGAGAAAAACGCAACCATTCTCAAGAAACTCCTGGACAGCAACATGAAACCAAAGTAGTCAAATGGAGTCACTCTAGTACCCATAACAGCTAGCCCAAAGGATCCACAGTTGGATGGTGCAAGGATAGGAATTTGACTAAAGAAAACCATATTAAGTTTTCTACAACTGATAGTGAAAATATCAAAGGAATTAACTTACTATTTAAATTACTCCTGAGTAATACTTTCAGTCCTCCTACTGAAAAAAAGAAGCCTACTTCAGTTCAAGTGATATATGTGACACAACAGCTCTATCCAAAAATTAATAAATAAATAATACTGCAAAAGAACATTATGTATTCAAGGAGAGACTTAACCCAAAACTTAGAACTATAAAATCATAGAATCATAGAATTAACTGGGTTGGAAGAGACCTCCGAGATCATCAAGTCCAACCCTTGATCCAACCCCACTGAGATTACTAGATCATGGCACTCGGTGCCACATCCAGCCTTGTCTTAAAAACCTCCAGGGACAGTGAATCCACCACCTCTCTGGGCAGGCCATTCCAATGCATGATCACTCTCTCTATAAAGAACTTCTTTCTAATATCTAACCTAAACCTCCCCTGGCAGAGCTTAAGCCTGTGCCCTCTTGTCCTGCTGTTGATCGCCCAGGAGAAGAGACCGACTCCCACCTGGCTACAATCTCCTCTCAGGGAGTTGTAGAGAGTGATGAGGTCACCCCTGAGCCTCCTATTCTCCAGGAACTAAACAATCCTAGTTCCCTCAGCCTCTCCTCACAGGATTTGTGCTCCAGTCCCTTCACCAGCCTGGTTGCTCTTCTCTGGACCTGCTCCAGCACCTCAATGTCTTTCCTGAACTGAGGGGCCCAGAACTTACCACAATACTCAAGGTGTGGCCTCATCAGCACTGAGTACAGGGGAAGGATCACTTCCCTGCTCCTGCTGGTCACACTGTTCCTGATCCAAGCCAGGATGCCATTGGCCTTCTTGGCCACCTGGGCACACTGCTGGCTCATGTTCAGCTTCCTGTCAATCCAAACTCCCAGCTCCCTTTCTGCCTGGCTGCTCTCCAGCCACTCTGTGCCCAGCCTGTAGCGCTGCAGGGGGTTGTTGTGGCCAAAGTGCAGGACCCGGCACTTGGCCTTGTTGAACCTCATCCCGTTGGAATCAACCCAACTCTCCAGCCTATCCAGGTCCCTCTGCAGAGCCCTCCTGCCTTCCAGCAGGTCGACACTCCCTCCCAACTTGGTGTCATCTGCAAATTTGCTAATGGTGGACTCAATCCCCTCATCTAAATCATCGATAAAGATGTTAAACAGGACTGGGCCCAGCACTGATCCCTGGGGGACACCACTGGTGACCGGCTGCCAGCTGGATGCAGCCCCGTTCACCAGCACTCTCTGGGCCCGGCCCTCCAGCCAGCTCTTAATCCAGCACAGAGTGCCCCTGTCCAAGCCATGGGCTGCCAGCTTTTCCAGGAGTGTGCTGTGGGAGACGGTGTCAAAGGCTTTGCTGAAATGCAGACAGACACATCCACAGCCTTTCCCTCGTCCACCAGGCGGGTCACCTGATCACAAAAGGAGATCAGGTTGGTCAGACAGGACCTGCCCTTCCTAAACCCGTGCTGGCTGGGCCTGATCCCTTGTCCATCCTGTAGGTGCTGTGTGATTGCACTCAGGATGATCTGCTCCATAACCTTGCCAGGCACTGAGGTCAGGCTGACAGGCCTGTAGTTTCCCAGGTCCTCCTTGCAGCTCTTTTTGTAGATCAGCGTGACATCCGCCAACTTCCAATCGTCTGGGACCTCCCCAGTGAGCCAGGACTGTTGGTAAATGATGGAGAGCGGCTTGGCAAGCTCTTCTGCCAGCTCCCTCATCACCCTAGGATGGATCCCATCTGGTCCCATGGACTTGTGTGGATCCAGGTGGCTCAGTAAGTCACTGACTATTTCCTCCTGGAATACAGGGGGCCTGTTTGGCTTCCTGTCCCTGTCTACCAGCCAGAGGACAGTTGTCCCAAGGACCACCTGTCCTACTGCTGAATACTGAGGCAAAGTAGGTGTTAAGTACCTCAGCCTTCTCCTCATCCCTGTTAACTATGTTCCCCCCCAAGTCCAACAAGGAATGGAGGTTTTCCTTGTCCCTCCTTTTGTTATTAATGTATTTATAGAAGTATTTTTTGTTATCCTTAAAAGAAGTAGCCAAATTGACTTCCAACTGCACTTTTGTTTCTCTAATTTTCTTTCTGCATGATCTAGTTATACTCCTAAACTCATCCTGAGCAGCCAGCCCTATTTTCCACAGTCTGTAAGCTCTCTTTTTATCCCTGATTTCCTTCAGAATCTCCCTGTTCAACTAAGCTGGTCATCTACCTCGCCAGCTTGCCTTTTGGTACACTGGTAGAGCCTGTTCCTGTGCACTCAAGACTTAATTCTTGAAGCACATCCATGCCTCCTGTACCCCCTTGTTTTCAAGGGTTTTTTCCCATGGTATGCTCCGGACCAGTCTTCTGAACAGGCCAAAATCTGCCCTCCGGAAGTCCAGTGTGGAGGTTTTATTGGTGGCCTTCCTTGTATCCCTGAGTATTGCAAACTCTATTATTTCATGGTCACTGTGGGCCAGACGGCCTCCAACCACTACATCTCCCACCAGCCCCTCTCTGTTTGTAAACAACAGGTCTAGCTGGGCCCCACTCCTGGTAGGTTCATTTAACATCTGGAGCAGGAAATTATCTATACACTCCAGGAATCTCTTAGACTGCCTCTTCTCTGCAGTACTGAGCTCCCAGCAGATATCTGGCAGGTTGAAGTCGCCCACAAGAACAAGGGCTGGCGATTTTGAGACATCTGCCAGCTGCTTCTAGAATAATTCATTCCTTTCATCATCCTGGTTGGGTGGTCTATAACAGACTCCCATTAGGATGTCAGCCTTGTTGGCTTTCCCCCTGATTCTGATCCACAGGCACTCGACCTTATCATTGGTGACCTCAAGTTCTACAGAGTCAAGGGACTCTCTAACATATAGATCCACCCCTCCACCTCTCCTACCCTGCCTGTCCTTTCTGAAGAGCTTGTAACCGTCCATAGCAGCACTCCAGTCATGTGAGTCATCCCACCACGTTTCTGTGATGGCAACTACGTCATAGCTTTCCTGCTGCACGATGGCTTCCAGCTCCTCCTGTTTGTTGCCCGTGTTGTGTGCATTAGTGTACATGCAACTTCAGCTGGACTGCTGATTTTACTCTTAACTCAGGCTTTTCATCCCTGAGCTTCTCTTTGGAGAGCCTGGATTCAATTCCTTCCCCCTTCAAACCTAGTTTAAAGCCCTCCTGATGAGTCCCACTAACTTATGAGCTACAGTCCTTTTGCCCCTCTTAGATACATAAAGCCCATCTGATTTAAGAAGACTGGGTACTGTGGAGTTTGTCCCATGGTCAAAAAACCCAAAATTTTGATGGTGGTACCAATCCTTTAGCCATCTATTGATAAGGTAGGCTTTCCTACTCTTTTCATCATTCATCTCCTCATTCATTCCAGCAAGTACAGGAACTGAGGCAAATACTACCTGTGCGCCTGTCCCATGAACTGATCTACCCAGTGCCTTGAAATCCTTTTTGACTGCTCTGGCACTTCTTCTATTAATATCATCACTGCCAGCCTGGATTACCAACAGTGGATGTTGGTTCTGAGGTTCGAATTAGCTCAGGAAGTCTCTTACCAATGTCCCTCACCCTGGCTCCAGGAAGGCAGCAAACCTGCCTGTGGGATGGGTCTGGTCAACAAATAGGGCCCTCAGTTCCCTTCAAAAGGGAGTCACCTACCACAACTACCCTTCTTTTTTTTCTTATAGCTGTAGTTGTAACCCGTCTGGTAGACAGGGTGCAACCTGCAGACAGGTGTTCCTCTTGCCTGACCTCTACTTGACTTTCTGAGTCTAGGGCCTCACATCTGTTGTTCGAGGGCACCTGGGGAAGTGATGGGGGTTGAGAGGGTGTTCTTTTATCTCTCCGACCTGTTTCCATTCCCCCCCATCCACTCAGTTTGCCTCCGACGGCAGGAGTGGCAGGGCATCACTGTCTCCTGCTGGACTTCCTCCAGTGTCGAAAGGGTGCGACTCCACCAGTCTATTTCCCTTTCACTTTCCTAATACTTCTCAGCCTCTCTACCTCTTCCTTGAGCTCTGCTACCATGCAGAGCAAATCACTGACCTGCTTGCACCACACACAAGTGCCTCTCACAATGTCCTCTGGCACTGCTGCCAGGGTCAAACAGTCTGCGCAGCCAGAGACCTGAATGGCTGCATCCTTCTTGGAGGGTTCTGTCTGTGTCAACAAACCCCTAGTGTTAAAAAGTGATGGCTTTCATTTCTTTAGGATCCATTACTGGCTTAAGTTGAAATCTAGAAAAAAAAAAAACCACACACACACAAAAAAACCCACACAAACAAAAAAACCCACAAAAAAACCCCACACAAACAAACCAGGAGTTGGCTGTGCCCTGCATGTTCGCCCGCCTGAGTGCTGAGTGGACTGCAGTGCAAACTGCTGTGCCACGCCCTCACTGACATGCCACACCCGTTTGCGCGCTCCTGTTCGCAGCACTCCGTGGAGATGTTTATATAGCCCTCTGGAGCACCCGCCAACGAGCCTGTCCCACCCCTCTCTCACCTGAGAGGTTCCTGAGGAGCAGCCAAGGCCAAGCAGGAATCAGCCAAGGCCAAGCAGGAATATCTCTTTTCTAGTACTAAGTGATTGACATGTCATTACTAATATTGAGCAATGAACTCTCAGTCTCCACTCAAAATTTCTTTCATTTGCAGAGATATGGATCTTACCCAAAGTCACACAGGCCTGTGGACACTGGTCAGCAAACAGAATTTCGTTGATGGCTTTGTTAACAGCAGTATTCTTCTCTGCAATATGTTACCTTGGTGATGATTCTTACTCCTCACACTGTTTTCTGCCCTTCCTTGGGCGGTATACTGATGGACAGAGTATCTTTCAGATAGATTCGGGTACTCTGAAAGCTGATCATGCACTAAGCCATCCTCCATCACTTGTGAAAAAAGCAGCACCTGGACAAATGGCGTGATCAGGAAGGTACTAAAATTCTGAATGGAATTCATAAGTCAATATGGGAATTATGAGGAGATTAATAAATTGTATACTGTGATTTCTATTCTAATTAGGTGCTTACTTTTCCGAGAGGCAACATCATGATTTGGAACTCCTATAATGCCAGTGTAGGACAGATGCACCATGGAGTCTTCACTAGGTACTCTCTTTCAATTTTGTTTATTTTTTCCAAAAATATTACTTAATTGCTCTATATTTATAAGAAGAGAAACCTGAAAATCATGTAATTGTGTTTGGACAGTCAAGAATGTCTATATTCTCAAAGTCTTTGAGAAACTTCCATTCAACTGATTTCCATGAGAAATTCACCTACTTGCAGAAAAACCTCTTAGTCAAGCAGAAACTGTTATTCAAAAGTGTAGCTAAACTACTCAGATGAAGTAACATGCTCATTGTTTCTGCCTTGTCAAATGTAGCCAAAAGGGCTATGGTTATGGTTATGGCTATGGTTACTCGTTAAACATACCGTAAATTTAAAAAGTCTCTGTAAAGCATATATTGTTTCTAAGTTCTGAAGAAAGGAATCCAAGGGGATTACATTATCTGAAACCCACAACTGCAACTGAAAGCCAGGTGAAATCAGTAATGGTTTAGAATAGGAAAATTCAGCTGTGTAACAACAACTTTAGTCATGCAAAGAACAATGCTTTTTTGAAAATTGCTCATCTTTTTTCTAGTATCTCTATACGCATAATATGTAGAGTAGTAGATCTCTAGGCTTTTACCACAGGTCAGAATCCTTTCACATATACTAAATACATTAGGCAATCCCTAATTAGTGACTTTTAAGTCAGAGAGAGTCAAGTTTTCAGCTCTTGCTCTGGTCAACAAGGAATTACAAAGTGTCCATAATGATGTGCATTAACAGATATGTAAGCTTGAGTTGCTCTCAATTGCTTGAGTGCAACTCATTTCCTTCTGCGAGTGTTCAAAAATCACCATCTCTGGAAAAAGCCATGGTAATTCAGGACTCTGAAGGAAGCCTTGGTATGTTTATCTATTATATACCATTAAACTGGACACGTTAATCCATTTCTAAATTCCACTAATATTTAAAAGCCAATTAGATATTTATATATTTTTATGCTTAATTTTATTTAAACTAGAACTCTTAAAGCCTGGGTTTCATGCTCCTTGCTTACTGCAAGCATAGGATTCTACCTACTGTGCAATCTTCTGCAATCTTAAATCACATCCCTAATGCTCTGAAGGAAAACTGGACTCCTCTGAGAAAAGGTGATTAACCTCATATATTTAATTTTGAACTTGTTTTTTCCTTTAACAGATGGTGACCTTCTCTAACTGCCAGGAATCCTCATGCACGTGTTGACCTGAAACTAGTCATTTATTCCAGGGAAAGTGTGCAATAGTTTGACTCTCCACTTTATACTGGCTGACCTACAAGGTTTTTCCTAATGTTTCTTCTCACAGCAAACTGGACTTTTCTGGACATATGACAGTGACCTCAGAAGCCAACTGCATATTCTCTTAGATAAACAATATGTTTTCATTAGATAAACATAATGGTGGATCAAAGCATTAGTTCTTCCAAAAAGGGGCATGTTAGCTTCATTATTCGTTATGCAATCATCCCGAGTTTGTTGCACCGCTGATTTTCTTTCCCTTGTGTATTAGTTTTCATCTGTATTTTATATATTCATTAAATCAACCATATATTTACTCCAGAGGAGGTTAAATGTCTAAAAGATAGGTTTAAGAGCACAATCTCTCCTATTTCCATGTAATTACATTGCCTTCCATGTTGTGGTACAGGTCTCAAAACAACTCTTCAGTTCCCCACAATCAAAATTCTCAAGCTAGTTCAGGCTCCAGGAATTCAGCCTACGGAGAGCTCAAACTAAACAGACTCTGGCCCAATGAAAATCAGGCACTTACCCAAAAGGTGATAATGGATAGACACCAGATGGCCAATGGAGGGGAAAACAAAGCTCCTGGTATGAGCCAAAAAAAAAAAAAAAATTGGACCAAAAAAAAAAAAAGATTAAAAGATTGACATCAAAGAAAAACAGATAGAGCAAGCCAGAGATACAGATGAAGGACAGTGGGATGCAGGAGTTCTGAAGGACAGGGTTCGTTTTCAGTGGCAGTGTGCAGCCCAGCACACAGCTGAGAGGGGCGGCAGAAAATGACCTGGTGGCTGTGCCCTGATGGCAGAGGCTCCAGGCTTCTGCAGCCTTCCAGAAGGAGTAGCCAAGTTAGGGCAGCTGGGCAGCCTAGCCAGACAACACCAGCGGGGCACTGTGGGGTGGCCAGGTAGGAGCAGGAACGGGTGCAAAGCCAGCCCTGAGCAGAGAAGGGTGTTTCCCAGGGGCATGGGGCAGGCTGGGTGGCAGCACTGCAGGTGTCTAATCAGAGAACAAGATGGCAGCAAGCCATCCTTCTCCCTTACCCTGCCACATAGGCACAGCACCTGTGGTAAAGCATTATCCTACCTGTCCCTGCACAGCTGTGATTTTAGAAGTTTGCTGTTCTACATTTTTTTAATTGCATGGTTTCAATTTAAAACACAGCTTTGGAGTTTAAAAGGTTCCATTGGTGTTTGCTCACTTTCAGAGAAATGTGACATGAGCTACCT
This sequence comes from Empidonax traillii, assembly GCF_003031625.1. Lineage (NCBI taxonomy): Eukaryota > Metazoa > Chordata > Aves > Passeriformes > Tyrannidae > Empidonax > Empidonax traillii. The sequence goes on from NW_020955270.1 coordinate 686,102, forward strand.
GAGAGGTCTACTTGACAGGGATTTCACTGGGGAAGAGAGGCGGCATCACCTGGGAACTACACAGTAACACTATTTCAATAAACCAGATTGTTGGAAATATTACCCTTAAATTCACTCTAAAATACTCTGACAACATCATTCAAAAAAAAGAGCATAAAAAACATGGGCTAAGCTCACTCCTAATGCAACTACAGGTAAATTTACTGGATTCTGTGGTATCTCTGCAAAGGCAATTTAGGTCCATTCCCACTTCAAGTGTTCAAGAAAGTACATGGAGTATCTGCAGAATTGGGGGAAATCATTATCCCACAAAATAACTGACCTGACCATACTTAGAAACTCTGAAGTAGATACCTTGTACTCTGAAGTAGATACAGGTACCTACCTACAGATACCTGTACTGATTTGAATCAAATTTTACAAATTAATAGAAGATCAAGAAGAGGCTGCAGGGGACACAAGCCACTTCAGTTTTCACAGAGGAACCTCTACTTTCATTAAGTTTAAAGAATTTTAACAGAGTTAGTGGATTTTTAAAAGGAAAGGTAATATGTCCAGCATTCTTTTTGTCATTAGAGGTTCTTAAATTTTGAGCTTAGAAACTGTACACTCCATGTACATTGGCTACCACCTTAAACAAAGAAAACTGTAAGTTTTCAAGACTTCGAAGCTACCCTAAAAATTCATACGTATAACAGGCCTATTCAATTAAATCAGTCAGTTTAAAATCTAAATACGATTAGACTTCAGAACTGAAAAGTGCCAAAGTACAAAATTTCCACAGCTGTAAACAGTAAATACCTGAAGTGGGGAGAGTAAGAATGCGCAAAACTTCCAGTTGAATGTGTTTTGCATTAATGTATACAAATCAAATGTTTTGTGAACGATTTAAGTAAGTGGATGAAACGTCAGGAATGAAGCAATATAATCCAGTAAAGTAAAGCATGCATACCCTGAGGCAGAAGTGGGTTTAGTTTTAGTTTTCTTGTCATAGCACAGCATTTTCATGTGTTTTGTAATGAGGTAGGGGACACTCAAAACAAGGAGCTGAGCAAAATTCTAAAAGGTCTTTGCAGATATTTCTGGTGCAAAAGAGCAGGTCTCTTTTTGGAGTCAAAACCTATACACTTTGAAAAAGTTCTACGTTCACTCACACAGATTTTCACTTTCCTCTCTATTCTAACTAGTAGACTATTTCCCTGCCTTTTCCTATAGTCAAATATAATGCAGATTGCAGGCAGTATATACTTGTAGCATGGCTTGTTTATTTTTTACTGCCACACTCAAGAATCTATTTGCATCTGGAACTACATTTTTCTTAATTCTCTTTTTCTCTTGCTCTGAGCTAAAGTACTTAGAAATGGGGTTGTAGTGTTCCCAGATCTGGGAGTTGTCCACAGGTCCTTCCTTAACAGGTAGTCCAGTGAGAATCCAAACACCCTGAAGATTTTTTTTAACCCCCATTGCAAGATCATACTTCACTAAATAAAGGCAGAAATTCCTCTGTAGACAACCTGCCACCCACTGACTGAGCTTTGCAGAGTTCAGGCATTTGCTGTAAAGTGTTACCTTCAGAAGAACTGAAATTAATTAAAAGTTTAGTTCCTATCTTTGTTCTTTGGATTACATATCCATGTATTCATTCTTTTCACAAATCTCTGTGTTTCATTTCAGGTTCATACATTGTCAATTTCTCTAATTACCAGTAGTAAAATAAGCAGCTTGAGTTATATCTTTCTGAAAGAATTTTTGAGGGAATTCAAAGTCCTTAGAAGTAGAGTAGGGCTGGCTTGGAAAGATCCTGGCTTGGAAAGATCAACTCTGCATTAAAAGCTTGCACTTCAGGTCTCGAGCATTAGTGGAAAACAGTCTCCCATTTAATTAGAGGAGCAAAAACCAGTGTGTTCATTAGATTTCTTGTAGCTTTTTTTCAGTTGTTCTGAGAATATATATAAGAAATCAGCTGTTGTATAAAGATCAAGCCCTCAAATACATTTTTCATACTTTAGTTTCATTAATTTAAATATGAAGTGTTCTTCATTAGCAGCACACTGGGAGAAGAAGTAAACCATAAGAATCTATATCTGTTTATGCAGTGAATTTTTTAAAAGAAGAGGCCTGTTTCTTTTATGCTTTAGCTTTCTCAAATCACACAAATTAACCATGACATTTTCAGACCTGTCACAATACTGTGTTCTTCTGTCTTACATGCTAATAAGTGATTGTAAGCCTGGAAACAATTTTTTCACATTTTACAGGGAGCTGGATAGCAGTCTATGCAAATCTTCTTGTAGCATTGCTTTCAGCTGTACTACTGAGCACTGGACCCCCAGAAGGTAACCCAGGTATTATGGCATGTGCTTTGCTGGTCAGTGTGCAGCATTTTGCATGCCACTGTGGTGCTTTTCACACTTCAGTGTGACTCCACTGAAAGACTGTTTTCTTTGATCTCTCACAGCTCTGCCTTTCAATGATGTGTATTTTTAGATGCAGTGGAAGTAAGCCATTGGCTTTTTTTTCTCCTTTTTTGACAAGGGCTTCTCACATGTTGTTTACTCTCTCTTTGAGCTTTAGTGGAGTGTTTCTTCTCCACTGAGAGGAACATACTGTTCACGTGCACTCTTTCTTCTGATCATGTTTGTGTCGCCTGGAAAAGACCTATTTTCCCTAACTGTATTATGCCATGCACTATAAATCACATTTGTGCCCCATTTAAAATATAAACCACAACAGACACAAAAGAACAAAAGGAAACACACGCCCAGCTTTTTTTGACAAAACTCCCACACATTGATAATTAGAAGCACATAAAACCATACACAGGCTAGGAAAGCTTGAGCCGCTGTCATGCCTCATGCTGTCTGTCTCAGCCTCCTCCACTTTCAATTCTGCCACAAAATTGCCTGGAACAGTAAAAAGGGCAAGAGAAGATTAGCATAAACAATCCGTGAAACAATGGAGATTAGAATAATAATAAGATTGCCTGACAAGTGTGCTTTCATGAGACTCTGGGAAATCTTTGCTTTAATTAATTATCTGTACTTGTCTAAGAGGTATCTGAAGCACTTAAACACTAAAAGGAGAACAATGTGTTTTAAAAACCATCTGTAACACAAATAATTGTTGAAAATGTTTTAAGTAACTTAGTTTATAGGCAATGTGTATAGAGGATTCTGGATGCATGTTTGTTTCGTATTTTGCAATCAGACTTACTGGCCCTACAGACTTGAGCTGTAATCCTGTAAGGTCACATATGTAAGCATTGCCACTAGACTGAACAGAACTATTCGAACGGCTGGATTGTCCAGCTTGTTATATATACTTTCAAATGTAATTAACAGCACTCACTACATTCACTAACATTGTTGCTGCTGTTGCAAGACTCCATCCATCTGTGCCTAAGCTATCTAAGCCATGGTGAATCTGCATGTCTCATGCACCCCATTGCCCTTTTAAAAGTTTAAACTCCTAAGAAGGAATTATGTTAGCAAGGTGTGGAAAGAGAAATAATGGTTTGAAGGGCTAAAGGGTTTTACCCAAGGATGTTCAACAGATCAAATACAAAGTTCAGTAGGAAAAGTAGAACTCCTTGCTCCCTAGGCAATATCACACACTAGATGAAAGTGCCTACTTTACATTTGGGTTTTTCACAGTGATATGCTACAGCAATTGTTACACATGGCAAAGAGGGGAAGAAGAACCTTCCTAGTCTCAGCAATGTAACAATGAATATTTTATTGATCTAAAAAATTATAAGCATTGAGCATTTTCATTTATTAACCTAGGTAATTTTGGCACCAACTTTTTCCCTGAAATATATTTATCTTCCATTAATTTCACCCTCTGATTCAGGTGAATAATGATTGGTAGAATATAACCATCCTTAAAATAAAAGGTGTCATTTTGTAAAAACTAGTTCTTTATATTCTTTAACTTATTTTTTTATTTGCCGTTAAGTCTCTCCCATACATGTGCTTGCTACTAATCCTCTGAGTCTGTGTTATAGGTGTTTCACATAAAGGAGTGAGGATGCATTCAGGAAACTTGCACTGAGTCTCATAAGCTTCACATCTCCAGATCACCCTATTTTTTCACATTTTGTTCACATTCTATCACACTTGCTCACTCTGAGCAGCGCCAAATTTAAGTAGACCGTCACTTCCTCAAGAATACACCAAGAATACCTACTGAATGTGAATTAATGACCCTGAATCTAGTCAGAAGAGTACTCCCAGGACAAAGTTACTTCTCTTACATGTTTAGTCAGAAGCAATCAAAAAGAACAATTCTTTAGTGTAACAGCATAAATTAGTGCCCAGGTTTAAGTAGATTGACAGTAAGACAGATTGACAGCAAGATGAAAGTTAATTAGCTATATTTGCTAATGTTTCAAATGCTAGTGAAAAAGACCTTCTTATCTCGAGGTAATTAGTTTCCTTTTGGCCATTGAAGCTAAAAGGATTGCAAGCCTAAAGGGGCTTGTTATGTCCCAAGAAAACAAACCAGCCTTATAAAACCCTAAAACATCCTACCAGTAAGCCATGAGAAAATTCAGGCAGCTCTTTGTTCATAAATCAAAGAAACAAAACACTGAGAGGAAAAAAGCAAAAAAACCCCTTTTGAACATGGAGTTTTATGAAAGAAGTACTTGAAATATCTGTTATCAAATATAAAGGATGTGAAATTATTTTTCTCTTCAGTTGTCTAAAACCCAGACAATGAGTTATAGTTTAGCTTCAGTACAATTGAAGTCATCATGAGTTTTGCCACTTCTTTCAATTAAACATTTTCTTCTCCAATTATTATCTCTTACTCCTCCTGCCTTTACTTCTAAATCTTAACAAAACTGAAGTTTATGAAGAAATTATATAAAGTGTCACTCAACATTTTAAACATTTTTAAAGCATAAATAAAATATTTGTTATCTTATACTGTTTATCTAGACATTGATCACTAAATGATAACATACTGAAATCAGTCTATAACTTTTCCATTAAACTTATTCAAAACTGAGACAGGATATATCCTCTTTAAAAAAATCTTTTTCAAACAGAAATAACTTTCTAAAAAGAAAATATAAAGTGACAAAATAATTGTTCTGGTTTTGATCTGGCAAAGGGGATGAGCACTGTAGCTCAGCATCTTCCGTATTTCATAGTGGTTGCTGGAATTTCAACACATGAGCATAGCACCAGAAGTTATTTTCAATCAATTTTTGTGTTTTTTTTTTAAACAAAAAAGGATATATATATATATATGCATACACCAATTTTACATAGCTTTTAATACCAAGTTTCCATGTTGTTCTTGCTCACTGTTTTCTTTCATTCTTCCTATGAGTAGCACATTTTAATGGATTTAACTGTAAGCTTATCTTATTCATTCTCTAATTTATTGTTACAGTCTAAAATAATTATGACAGCATACACAATATCTACTTTTACTTCTCACAGTGCTTCACACTTTCTACCACATTTCAAGGTGGTATCCATCAACGAATCTTGAGTGACAAATTCAAGTCACTTCACACAAGCCATTTTTGAAATTCAGCTGTGCTTTCATATTTTATTCTACATTTGTTTGAAAAAATTCCCTTTAGTTAAGTAGATGCTGATGAAGGTAGCTGACTTCAAAATCACTGCAAATGACAAAAGTTTTCTTAATTTCTTGAAGACATAATTTCATTTGCAACTGATAAAAAAATCACTTCCTCATATCATTACAATTCTTGCATAGTCTCGACAGAGAAAATCATAAATGTTTTTTTCTGTGGGGGCTTAATCAGAACTCTCAGAGCTTATATTTGAGATCTTCCTATACACCAAAAAGGAAACTTAAAGTAGCCTTTCCGTAATTACTCAGTCTCTCAGTAATTCCTTTTCATAAAACTGTATGGGAACAATTTTTTTCATGGGATTTTTTCCCTTCATAGCAAACTGAATTGGCTCTTTCTGTGTTTTGCTTAACACAGAATGAGACACAGAGTGCTGGTCCAAAAAATGGAGTTATATATTCCTCAATTTGTGGTCAATCATTGGTTTATGGAAATAGAATTAAAGAAACATCTTAATTGAAGAAACATCTTAATTACCTATACAGTAGACCCTGCTACCTACTAAAACTGTTCACTGAGATATACACATGCACATGAAATTCTACAAATTTGCTGCGTTCAGCCTAGAATCTTGCACGGAAATAATGATGCTATATTGATTGTTTACAGCTTTCCATTTAAATTTAATAGGAAGCTATACTATGATATTTGGAACTGTATTTTTTGTAATTGCCTCTGGGACAGAAGTGAGAGGATGATTTTGCACATTTTATTTAAAAACATTGGGAAAGGGGGGAATGATAAAACCTAAGGAAGTGGAGATTATTTACACTTAAAAAACAGTACCACTCATATAGTTCAGCTTACATTCAAGAAGAAAAATCTACTGAGATATCCCAAAGCCTTTAAAACCGTAATTTTTAACTCTGAGGAATTCTTATATTATCCATGCTACAAAACAAACAAACAAAAAAAATTAAAAAGCAGCATAGATCCTTTTTCTCCATACTTTTCTTCAGATCTCAGTTAACATGTATTATACTTACTGTAGGTGTTATTTTTAGATCAGATTGCCTGGTACTGTATTCTCAGTAATTTATGTACAGGTCATGAAGAGTTCAGTAATACATACACTGCTGCTCCGCTGCATGGATAGAAATGTCTTTCCCAAGGCCTTTTATTCACAGAAACTGCATTTGAAATTATAAGACATTTTAAAGTGTTGTTAGTTTGTTTTGATTTGGTTTTGGTTAGTTTTTTTTTTAATTTGTAACACTCTCCTTACAAAGGTTTTTGTTGTCCCTGCTTTGTTTGCTCTCTTTTGTAAGTCAAGAACCCATGTTGGCTAGGAGTTAATTAGCAAAACTTTCCAACTTGAAAATAGTTGACCCCTGCAAACTAAGTTATAAATGCTGGTCCAGCAGAGAACCCATACATCAGGACTGTTTCAGTTTAAGTGCTGCTCACTCTTCACAAGCACAAGGACCACATGAGGTGATGGAAACCCTTTGCACATGTTTCATAAGCTTGCCAAATTATTCAACTGAAAACTTGGTAATTACATGTAACTATTTTTGGCCATTCAAGCAGAGACCTCATGCAAACAGATTTCATAGGTCTTCAGCCTAGATGATTGCCAGTGACACGTAGTCTTCACCAGAATTTTCCTTCTTCTCTGTACTCTCTATTATACTCTTTGGCAAGGTAAAGCATCCTTCTCAAATTCTCTCTTAATCAGAGCTTCTTACATAAAAATTAGCAAGACTATCTGGTGTGGCTGCTTCTTCTTCAGCCCAAATATGCACATTAGATCTGCATTCTGCTGCCTGCCCATGCTGTCTGTAAGTTTTGTTCATCACTGTTAGAACCAGATTGATTAGATTGATCTTCTTCAACTAATGGATGGATTAAGAAAAGCAGTAACAACTCCTCAATTTCAAGTGCCATGTTTTTTGAAAGCAGCTCAATCATTCCTCTAGTCAGGATTAAAAGCCAATCACAAGTAAGCCAAGCAAATGGTAGCCAAAACATAAATCATCATTACATGCTGGCAGCTGGCTGCAACTACATGACAACTGTTCACAAACAGGATGCTTGGTGCCCTTTTATGTGGATCTTGTGTTCTTTGCACATGTTTGTTCCACATGAATTGTTCCCTCGGAAATACAGGGAGAGAACTAAGGTGATGAGAGAATAATAAAGTATCTTATTGTCTCCTACTGCCTTTTATTCTTGGACAAGGGGCCCTTTTATTCATGGACAAATTAAGATTTGCTGAACTGATTTAGAGATAAGTGAAACCTGCAATATGTGCTTTAGACATGATACACAAATCATGCATGTTCTTGAGTCTTTGCCACCAACATAAACTGACTTACAAAAGCATAATAAGTGCGGTCTGTTCACCAAGGTTTCCATCCACAGCACTAGTACCTCTTCACAATCACATGAAGTTCTCTAGCTAGGTAGTATTTCTGCGTCATGCTATGATTTCTTTAGAAAAAAAAAAAAAAATTAAAAATAGTAGCAGAGAGTTCCTTTCTTGGAGTGAACCCAGAAGTATTATCACATGGGTGAAGATTATCTCTCCTTCAGGAAAGATGTTTAAATTACTATGTTTAAGTCACTCAATATTTAAATGTCATAGTTTGGAATTCAATATGATTGAGCGGCTTAGGTGACAATGTTTTTTCTATATTATTTACTGCTTTTTCACTACTTCTAATCGCTTTCAGAAAGAAGTCAAGGATACACACTCTTCAGTGACGTAGTTACATAAATTTGTACAGTTATATCAAAAAGAAAAAGCAAAAGGAAGGCCTATGAACTTTTAGAGTATATATTTTTCCTTTATAATCAAAACAAAGCTTTGTGGCATGATTGCATGTTAAATGTTATTTTTTACAGCATTATCTCATTAGCAGAATACGAAGACCTAATATCCATAATAAATACCCCTAATAAAACAGGTTTGAACAATCTCAAAAATTGACAGATTAGCCAAGTAACACACTCTTTCCTCTACCTGTACATTCAAATATATTCATACCCCCTAGCACAGGAAATACTTTTGGAAAACATATTCACTATAAACTATCTCAAAGTATTCCCAACATCTGCCATTCCATTGTTCTGCCATTAGAGTTCAATACCTTACCTGTGATAGTCATAAATACCAGATGTAAATACCAAAGAAAGGTGTAAGAATTTCAACACAGGCAAGTGTTGGATAATCATCTGTCACGTTATCCTTCATCTTGAATCCTAATCTCTGACAATGGTTTATGCATCAAAATGTTTCACTGCGTCCTTTCAAAATGTGTTAGATTTAGTAGGTCTAACTCTAAAGTTCTTAAACCTCGTGTAAACATTCATTACCTTTTCAGACCTTGCTGAATGCTTCATCTCATTTTCTTTCTCTGGAATAGTGTTGCATGGGTGTTTCATGGAATCACAGAATCATTAAGGGAGGAAAAGACCTCTAAGATCACCAAGTCCAACCATCAACTCAGTACCACCACCCTAGTCACCATGAAATCATGTCTTCAGGTGCTGCCATATCCACATGTTTTGTGAATACTTTCAAGAATGATGACTCCACCACTGCCCTGAGCAGTCTGTTCCAATGCTTTACAGCCCTTTCCCTAAAGATGAAGAAATCATTCCTGGTATCTAATCCAAACCTCACCTGGTGAGACTGAAGGCCATTTCCTCTTGTGCTGTTGTTTTTTACCTGGGCCAAAAAACTGACCCCCACCTTGCTACAATCTCCTTTCAGGTAGTTGCAGAGAGTGATAACATCACCCGTGAGCCTCCTCTTCTCCAGGCTAAACAACCCCCCCTCCCTCGGCCACTCCTCCTAGGACTTTGTGTTCCAGACTGCTCACCAGCTTTGTTGGCTTTCTTTGAACATACTCCAGCACCTCTTGAAGCACTCTTTCAGCTCAGTAGACTTCTTTGTTATTGCTGAAATCTGGGAGTGCTTACTAGAATGTATTACTTTGCTGCTGTTTTGTATATAATCCTCAATAATGAGACCAAGAAATATTTACAGATATCCCAGATTTTTAATTTCACAGATCTTACAGACAGCAGGGATATATTTATGTCACAGAAGAAATTTATATCCACAAGGAAAATCAGAACCCCAGTAAAGTCTGTTTATAAACAGTGCTATGAAAAGAGCGTGACATATTATGAAACTTCCAAAAGTTAATGCAACTTTTCGGAATAAGACAAGATTCTGTGTGACTCTGTGAAACAGTGGTTGCTTTTCTGCATAGGAATGAACATCACTCTTATCTTCTTTGACTTATTTCATCAAAAAAATAAATTCCTTCCAAATTATTCAATGAGGAACTGGCAAGTTTAATCCTTGTTGGTACATTAATGGCACATTAATCCACTGATGTCTTCCTGCCCAATATTTTGTTTTATCCTTTTATCTCACTGTCCAAATTTAAGTATCTGAATGCTAGATTACTTATACACATTGTCAGAATTGTCAGGAGCTTCACATCTTGATAATATATTAAGTAATATGAGAGTTGTTAATTATTCTAGAGCTAGAATCTATAAAAAATACCAGAAAGCTAAACTCAGAGAAGGGTGCTTTCTATTAAACTCTCAGCAGGAGTGAAAAGTCTATGAATCTGATTAAATGACCCCATAATTTTTACTTGAAACCAAGGCCTTCTTGGTCTACAAGCACATTCTGTCCTAAAATAGCTTTTCAGATGAATGGGATTATTTTAGGCAAAAGCTATATTGGTATGCCACTAACGGTGATCCTTTTATTTCAGTAAACTTATTTGCCATCCTACAGGGGATAAATCAAAAGTAACGCTTTTATATCTGCATACTTAAACACATGGTAGTAACTTTCCTGTCACTGCAGAAGTGTCAGTAAGACAAAGTAACTTAAGCACTGGGGAAAGGATGGCAGAGGGTCACATAATCTTCACAAAATTCTTCAAGGAAAGATAATTTTTACTGTCTTAGACCTTAGCCCACAAGACCTTATGAATGTGTCTAAAAGCCACTGAAGTCAAAAGGCTTTAAAACACATGCTATCTATTAGAATACACTTAAGCACCATTGCTGAATAAAAATGTTTTCCTGAATCAGGGCCACAGACAGGCTCAGAGCTTCTCTCTGTGACCCAGCATTCCATGTGGGTTGCTGTTAAGTGTTGCCCTGAGGAACTGGAATTGGATATTCCACACAATGATTCAACAATCAACATTTTTCCAATTTGTGCTGGTCCTTTATATTTCCAAGAATGGGTGGTCCCAGTTGGCATTGCCCCAGTGTTAAATAAGGTAAAGGTGTGTTGAACAGCAAGTCTCAGGAAGATATTATTATTGTAGTTACTTGTACGGCTTGTAAAAGTAGTTTTCTTGCCAGCAGCAACAACAGTAGTAAGTAACTGGAATTGTTTTATTTCAAAGACTAATGGCAAATGCAAATAAAGACTTTTTTGCTCACAGATCAACAAGTCCTGTAAGTTAACAGAAAACAGAATAGCTGGTAGCTTACCCTCTAAGTAACAAATCTGGTTTAACAACAACCCACGTGTATGTCTCAGAGGAATCTTCCTGATAAGTATTTCTCCCAAACTCAGTTGCTGTCTGTGGGGACACTACCTTAGGTCTGCTATTTAGAATTGTTCCAGCAGCTAAGAGTAAAAAATATACATTGCATGAAAGAACTAAGTTAGCAACTCTACTGAATCTCAGCAGAATTGTTTCCTTCAATTTTAAGTACACTGTTTTATAACAAGAACAGCTTTAATTACAGCCCTTCCTGCACCATAGAATAAGCAATAAGGCTTAGCTGCTGATGCACTTTTTCTGTGGCTCGAGAACAGGCCAAGAAACTATTGCAAAATATGTTACAGAGGAAGATTTGAAGCCTCCAAGCTTAGATCCTCCTTTTTGTGCATCATTTTTTGGTGTCTATTCTGCTTCCTACTGGCACAAGCTTTGTGATGCTTTCATTCTAAAGTAACATTAATTTATTTTCTGTAAGATTCCTGTCATAAGACTGTAGTAAGCAAATACTTCCATCTCTTTTGGGAGAAAAATGATGAAAGATTTGCCAACAATGCAAGTGAGTGTGGATACATCAAACCCAGCCCAATCCCCAAACTTAATACCCATAATTAGAGAAGCAATGGACATTTAAGAAAAGACGACAGAACACAGAGTAAAAGCTTGGATATAAACAATCCGGAACTGAGGAACAGATGAGCTAAAATATCATTCCAAACTTAGTGACTTGATCTCATCCCAGTGTGGACTGAGGCTGGGTCCATGACTGCATTGCCTTGCTAAGTGGGAACAGAGTTGTGCCACAGCCCTGTGTCTGGTTTGAGAATAAGAGAATTCATTGTTGCTGTCTCAATAACTTAAATATTAAATGCAGATTGAGCTAGTAAATTCAGGCTCTAAGTTTTGAGCAATATGGGAGGTATATGAATCCAACACTGAGTCAGGCCTCAGGCTCTCTGGCTGTTAAGCCAAAGCTGTATGTTGGCCTAGAATGCATTTCCAAATTCTGTACACATTCTCTCTCTCTACACACATTTCTTGTTCTGGAAAACCTTCTCCCCATCAGCTTCTTACTCTTTCCATCTTCTTCTTATTCCTTGTATTTTTTTTTTTTTTATTTTTCTCCTGTTGTTTTGGATTTTTTTCTCTGTACTACACTTTGATTTACAGTTTTCTTTATGGTTTCCTTATTACTCATTCTTTTTTTCTCTTTACTGTTTTCTTTTACATTGATTGGCTGTCATAGCTGTGTGGGAAATGACTGGAAATATTCAGCAATCTAGCAAAGTATGTAGAGTGAGTCGGTTTTTATGAACCATGAAAAACCCCTGCATTTCCCTCCATATTCATGACAAAAGAGAGGCTCAGTGTTTTTAGGAAACAGCCAGAGGTATCTCCTCTTTATATCCTCAACTCCTCTTCCCTTACAATGTGTGCTAATGATGATAGCAATGGAAAAGCTAAAAAACACCAGTTCTGAGTGTAACTTAAAGCAAAGAAAGCAGGCCCCACACCTTATAAGGTGAACTTACGGACGCAGGCATTTATGGAGTGAGGGGACATATGTCAAAATCATTAGAAATAAGGAATGCGATGCTTTGAATATCTGTTACACAAAAACAGATCTAAAGGTGGAAACCTTTAAATCAGAGTATTAGGGATATACTCCCAGGAAAAAAAACATTGACAATGATCTTATTCTCTTAATCTGGAACCTCTTTTCCATAAATTTCTGTGCTATGCTACAGAAGAAAAAAAAAATTCCAAACCTTTTATCTAGTCTTTAGTCCTTAATACAGTGCTGAAGTGTGATTCTGCTTTGAAAAGGAAACCTGCATGACATTGCATTTTCTCGCATTGATTTTTCCATTAATTATCAATGTTTTAGCACAATGAATAAGGAATTTTTACCTTCCTGAGTCACCCTTGAGATTTTTTTTCCCCGAAATTACCTCTTAGAGACAATGAGGCTAACAGCATCTCATTATTTTTTCTTCTCATTATCTATGAAAATATTCTAAAATGTTTTGGGTTTTGTAGCATCTACTCATACATTTTCTTGCTTATTTAGACTTCCAGTAGAATTTACATATTAGCTTTAAGATTGTTAGGCAGGTGATTAGTCAGTGTTAGTCAGAATACATCTGTATTCTCAACAGATGTAGATGGATGTGTGTCATATGCATATGCATCGTACAGATAGACCTACAGCAAGGTTTGCGAGGATGGAATTGAGATGAGCAAGGTCCCCCAGACCTACTCTGATGACTCAAGACCTCTTGAGAAATTATCTTTTGCTTGCACCTCAAGACAATTCTATCAGGCACATGAATTTCCTTACCAGCCTCAGATTCTCCCAAACTCTCCAGTGCTGGAAAGCCCAGTCATACCACAGTAGGCTCCTGGGTTTCAACTCTCAACGCATCCTAGCATGCCTCTCACAGGAGGAGTTGCAAAAGGATCCTCAAAGACAGCTTTACAGAAGACTAACATGGTGTTTGTGTGTTGGGAAATGAGTCTCTCAAGGCTGCCTTTAAAGGAACTAGATCATGAGTGAGATCCTGAGCCATAGCTTTCTGTAGCATTTCTGCAGAATATCTAAAGCATTAAATCAGACATGCTATTATTTCACTGACAGCTTAGAACTAGCCTGTTTCAACTGCTTATTTGAAAAACTCCAAGGTTGCGTCTTCCCACTGACTCACTGCTGCATATACTTAACTTTTTTCTTTCCTTTTTCTAAGGAAAACATATGCAGTGCTATGGTTTTCATACAGTGATTGCTAAAGTGACTCTAAGGGATATGTCATTGGCATCTACCAAGTGAAGCTCTAGTGAGCTTAAAATATCAAAGTGTAAGAAGAATTGGCTGCTAACCTAGACAGTATGAGAGGGCTCTGAGAATGCCCATACTGGATGTTTCACTGGAAAACTGTAAAAAGCGCATTCCATATGGCTTCCAAAAAATCCCACAGTCACTACCAATGGGAAAATTGGGAGGCTTTTAGAAATCAACCTCAAAATTCTTCCGCTGTCTGTCTCTCTGGACATTGTGTTCCAAGATTAACTCTAGAAATGGAAAAAAACAAATTTTAAATAGCTTGACACAAATAGAATTAATATATAAATTGCTACCATTCAAGAAGATACTTTCCTAAATCACATTTTTGTCATAGATTTATGAAAAGCCTAGTGCATGTGCTTTCACATCAGAGCACTGCATTTGTAATTAGGAATGGTGAAACTGTGCGCCTACAGATTTGACCTTCAGAAAGGCTGTAGGAAGGTCTCAAGGACAGAATGTTTTCACAGAGAGGCATGTTTCCCAAACTGGTCCTCTCTTGCTACAAGATAGTCAGTAGCTTGACCTAAGAAGAGGCTATAGTGGCAAAGGTGTTTTCAGCAGAAGAGTGAGGCTGTGTCTAGACTCCCTGAAAATGCTGTGATTCCCTCTGACCTGTGTGTTTGGTTTTCCATCCTATACAATAAAATACAGGACAAAAATCAGTCTACTTGGTCCTCAGGTTGAGCATAAGCTACCTAGAAGAAACATTATGGATGCAAGATGTCTTTCTCTGGGACTTTCTGAAATCTGAGTGCTACTGAGAACACTCTGACAAGTATCTGTTTCTGAGGATTTTATTCTTTTTGGTTATCACTGTCTAAACTTACACTGCTAACTTCTGACTTTTACATTCTATGTATATTTGTATGTATATATTTTCTATATTATCCAGTACACAAGGAGTGAGAAAGAGAATTAAGATTATTATTTATCCTATATAATGATGAGTAATGTGCTTAATTCTAGTTATTGTTCATGGTAATTGTGTGTACACAGTACTGCACCACAAAAGAAATGTAACTCTTCTTCACTGATGAAAAAATAGTGCTGGTATACCACAGAGTATGATCTGCTGAATTCTGGAAATCATACAGCTATTGTATCTCCAGTAGGCACAAACTTATATTCACTAAACAGCCAGCTGCACTTAACTTCAGTGCAAATTCATAGAAACTGAATTCTTGAAGAAGTTCTACAGTGTTGTTCACAATATAGAGCAGGAGAAAATTTAACCAAATAGGTAAAACATGACAACCATGTCTGCTCCAACACATCTATGTACCTATGCTTAGGAAAACATAAAAAGATCAAAATCAAGCCACTTTCATATTGAGAAGAACATGTTCCAGACACAAATACTAACAGAGCCACAAAATCTTCTAATTCAAATAAACTAGCACCTTTTGTAATGTATAAATCACTGGTATGAGCACGTGTTAAAACTAAATACAGATGAACACATTACAGTAATTTTTTCCAAGTGTAACTTTTGGAATCGTGTAAGTCACTGTGGTTTCCAAGACAAATGGCCTGGGAAATGAAAAATAAATTAGCTCTGTGACTAATTGGAGTCAGAGATTGAAGGTCAGACTTGGTTCTGCCGTTGACCCTGGTGACCACTGAAAGTCCAGCTTGGCTCTTAGTACAATTTTCTGTATTTAAAAGTTGTTTACAGTAGAAAAAACTGAAAATGTACATTAGAAAACTTCCTCTAACAAATCTAAAACACATGACCAGTTCATAGGCAACTAACAAAGTTATAAAGGGCCATGCTGACAGTTTCAAAACCTTTTGGTAGGATCCTGCAACTTAAGATTGGAAACTTTCTAATTATCATCTCTGCTTTTGTACTTCTCTGCTTGTCCTAAGATGTCCTGAAAAAATGTATCTGCTTCTTGAAGGGCTTATTCTTTCCCATCACATAAGCAAAGTATCATTCAGCTTTGAGCTGAATTTTCTTAGTTCAAGAGAGTTAAACTAGAGAAATATTGAAATAAGTTACTTCAGAATCAGGCCTCTTCTGTTTCACCCAATATGATATTACTTTTGTGCATTGTCTTGGACTTATAATGGTTGATATTTTAATTTTAGTGCTTTAAGTATTTTGCTCCCTTCAAAATTGTTAGAACTCTATAAAATGCAACTGTTTCCTTGCATCATGTAATCAATGATCATAAACTCTTTATGAAGCACCACATGTACAGGAGGTTATACAATTTCCCAAAGCTCTGATGAGCATGAGACTCTCTCATTCAAGAAAAGTTAAGTTTTTCATGCACAAGCATTACTATTATTACTACTTGAATATACATGTAGCCATAAAAGAAGTAGGCATTTCCCAGTGGAAAAATTCAGTAAGATCAAATATTCCACTACTTCCCAAAGTCCCAAGTAAACATGTAATATGATTGATGGAGGAGCTGAGTTGGAGAGAACAACCTTGCTTAAGAGCTGGGGTAGGAGCACACGCATCTCTGACTATGTGGCAAGGAGAGAGTTAGCTGCATGGTCACCAAGCTCACATCACATTGTAGGTAATATGGTAGATCTGTTCTTGTCTTGATCAGCTGTACTTGCAATTTCAGACCTCTTGTAACTTTTCTGGTCTCATCTGGCCTATCCCATTTACTTACTCTACACCTTATCCAACCTTTCTGCACACTCCTGCTACTCCCATGCCAGATGCAAGAGAAAGCAGAGCACTGCCTGTTTTCTTAGCCTTAGAAAGGAAAGCAAACCCAAGTAACTCAGAAGTAATTCCCAAGTAGCAGAGTACTTGAGAAAATGTTGGAAGTGCTATTCACAAATTGTTCCTATTCCCAATGCTGATCTATGATAGTTTGAATTCATTTGCTGGTCTTGCCTCAGATAATTTTCAAAGCATTGTGGATTCCATTTTGAAGTCAATCATATCATAAAAATAGCCTTCCAGAAACTGTCTCCTCAAGAGCTGGAAGCTGGGTTTTTTCCATGACTAATAAATTCCATGTCTGTTTAATCTATTTTAATTATAGTGATGCATCCATTTTTTTCCCCTTCCATTGTTAAGCATGCTCCTACCAGTGCTTAAATGAGTTACTTCTGTCCTTGTTTGCCTCTAGTTTGGGAATGTCAGGGGTACGGACCCTTTACTTTCACTGCTTGCTCACAGTGTATTCTCTGACCTCCACTGTCTTATCCAATGAATAATCCAGAAGTCATAAGAAAAATAAATATTTTCAGCATGAAATGTAATTATTTCTTGGACACTACCATAGGCAGATGACTTCTTTTTAAATTTGTGGTAGTAAATCAACTGCTAATAGAAGTTCCTCATAGCATATAATTTAGGAACCTAATTTATCTAAAGAAATATTCAGGGAAATATATGCACCCAGAGATTTTGATTTTTTTGTTTGCAAGTTGGTGACATGGAGGATGCAGAGGGGCTTGCAGAATAGAAAGATATCAAGTACTTATGGAACAGATAATCCAGTCCTTACAAGTCAAAAAAGATTCTTGAAAGTCATCTAAGTCACCAACCAAGACCCAAACTCTGTTTTTTTGGAAAGTTTCTGAGGAACCTACCAAAGCCTAGTATATGGGTAGCCCAATAATTACAAAATTCAAAGGAATATTTGCCCACTAGCACCATTGGAAGAAACAACATGAATTTATTCTCAAATAGATCTTAAGGTTCTTGGTAACATTACAGGCAAATGGTACGTATTGGCCATGTCCAAAGAATTTTCTACTGTCACAGAAGCGAGACAAAAGAACATGATAAATGCTGGTTTACATGTCAGAGGGGAGACAAGCAGTAACTATGAAGCTACTGAAGTGGCATCTACCAATTTTTTGAACCATCCTTACAGTTCTTATCTATGCCAGCAGATGGAGAGAGTGTAGAATGAAAATGATCCTCATCTCTGGAGTAGTGAATGAGACTCATGTCATGGTACCTGAGTGAATGTCCAACTCAAGTGATCACAGCACAGGGCTGATGTCTCCAAGATACTATCAAAATCCCAAAGTCTCCGCCTGTTCTCAGGCCTTGCTACTGTCCTGCTCTTACCTCCGGATCTCCTTCCACCATGCAAAGTAGAGGAGACAGGCATCCCACTCCAGAACTGAAAGAGCAATTCCCTCAGCAACCAAACCTGCTGTTTGCTCACCCCAGGAAGCACACAGCAGCTAGCCAACTGTTCTTTTGCACTGGGGGAGCAAAACCAAAATGCTTGCAGGATATTCAATAAATGGTTCAGCACATAGTAGGTCCCTGAAGAAAAATATCTAATAAGAAAGAAAAACTTTTTTCATTTCCCTAGATCCTTCTTGAGTCTTAACTCTCCCCAGAGATGTTACAACCTCACCACTGAAAAATGTTGATTTAGAGTAGGTCCCTCAGCTAACTCAGATGAACTCTACTCCTGCAGATTAATAGCTCTCTCAGGAAATTTACAAAACATACTGTTTTGGATTAAATTAAACCAGAATATTACTTTAATAAGAAGAAGGAATTAGAAAAATAGAATTTGGCATGCAAATCAAAAAAGGTGTAAAATATCTTACTGTACCCGCCTTAGGTGATAATATTAAAACACTAAGTTTAGCTTATGGTTTGGGGATAATAATGTTCCTGTCATCAGATATCCTCCACTTACATTTTATTATTGTTATAAAATACCTTTTGACTGGCAGTTGATGAGACTTGAAAGGAAAATCCTCTGCCACATAAAAAGAGTTCAACTTACACACTGTTATTTTTCTGTAGTTATTAAAACTGAATTGTCCATGCATAAATATCCCCAGACCACAAGTTTCCAATATCAATTAATTGTTAATAAAAACAATTAATTAAAATACTTTGCCAGTAAATTGTGCAATGTTAATACAAGCATGGAAAGTTATAGAAACTGCGAGAAGTAATATAATAGCACAGAAATGGGTAAGGCTACATGTATGAAATTTGTGGGGTTTCTATTTTGTACTATGAGCTCATCAGAGGTCATAAACTAAGTCTTGGACTTAGGCCAAATTAAAATTTAGATAAGAGAGCCTGGGAGTTACAGGAAGGTGTATTTTCCTCTCTTGGTTAATGTCAACCTATTGCCAGAAGTAGAAGTACCAGATTGCTGGAAGCATCCCCCATATTTCAACTGTCATATAACGCATACATGATGCTTATTTGTGGTATGAAAAATGTTATGCCAGCATTTTGAACTTAAAATATATGTTAGTCTTGCTTTGTTGGTCAGACTGTCTCCAAAGATAAACACATTTTGCCAAGATAAAAGGTCTCTCCGCACTTCAACAACTAGAATTTTCTTACGTGTTTGAACTTAATTTTGTCCTCTTTGATTGCACTTATGTGTATAATAATTAGGAAATGGTATGTGCCTCCAAGAAATTAAAAGCATTAAACTCTTAGAACATCCCTTAATTTGTGATTCTTTAACCTAAACTAGAAAACAAATAGTTTCTATTGTAGAGTGCTACATAATCAAAAAAGTATTTGGTGTGTTTGGTGATCAGTAAACCCATGTTCTCATTCCCACAGGGGTGGATATCCCCATGACAAAAACAAAGTCAAGCATAAATATTAAAAGTCAGGAACTGCATTCTAGTTATGGTTTCCTACATTACCTGAGCCACACTCATAAATTCTCCAGACTTTGTTTTTCAGCTCTGTAATGTGGTGGTTATGTGGGAAGCTGAAATTTTTCATATGTCTTTGTGAGTCACTTAAGCTGAAATTTTTCGTATGTGTTTGTGAGTCACTTGGCACCACAAAAGAGTCTTTAGACCAACAGGTAAATGGCTTGCAGTCAGCAAAGAATTTAAACTCGGAACTAACTTCAAGTCTTCCAACTTGAGTTATCCTATGATCCTATGATCCTGTGCTGAAAAACCACAGAAGCTGGAGGTAAGACTTGGCAGCTATAAATTTAAACCATTGGTATTTCACAGCACTAGTTGCCTGCAAAAGTTTTCAGTCACAAGTGACATAAAGGAAAGAGTTAGATAAATGGGTAGATGCTATTGAGAGCTCTGCTGTGCCTATCACTGAAGCGTGTTGAAAATTTATTTCATTGAGATTCAGTTGTCAAGTTGGCTTTAGGATTTGCATCACAGCATCAGCCAGTCAAAACAGGAATGGTGAAACTTGACCACAACACTGAAATTCCTGGACTAAACGAAGAGCTAAGAAATGCAAAGAACGGAATTTTTAGGCTCCATCTTCCTCACAAAGCTACACATTTAACCTTGCAACCTGAACACATGTCCTTAGAAATAAACTGTTTCCTGGTGTTAGGCAGTTTAAATCAGATAAGGCTTTAATTCTCTGCTTAGGCACAAGGGCATCACAGATGCTGAAGCATCTGCTCCAAGCCAATCTGCTGCTCCACTTTGGAAGATATTTCTCTGCTGGATCTCTGCATCACCACGGTAAACAGACTCACTACTACATTTTCCTGGCCCAACTAATTCTTATGTAACAGCAGGGGAGCAAAACATCTTCACCCTGAGAATCTAAACATGGTTTTTCGGTTCATGGGCACAGACAGACCACATACTAAAATATTGCAGGTCCAGGTTTAAAATCTGTCTTCCAAGCCACGGAAAGGATTTGAGTTAATATCAGCAATATCATGGATGAGTGCAAAAAAATGAATTTGATCTCTCTTCTGCAGCAATGACAGCAGTAACAGAATCTTCAATTTGTGTAGAAAATATATTCCAACATAGAGTACCTGGTGTTCATTATCTGAAATCCTCTTTAGTTGAAATGAAAATATTCCTGGTATTTGTAGCAACCATCAAACTAAAAAAATATTGAAAAGCAATAATTTTTATTCTTGAATTATGCACTCTCTTTTAATGGTTTGGTTTGTTACTTGGTTTATTTTAGTTAGAATTGATAGTAAGTCTCATGAATGCCTAGGAAATTTCTGAATTATAGAATACATGTTTTAATTCTTTACATTTTTCTGGTACATAACATGAATCATTATAACTGAAACCCTGAATGCAGAATTCTCTAAGAGCACATTAAAACCTGTTGTCTCCAACACAGTCTTCCCAAATGTATTTGCAGGAGATAGGCATCTCAAATCACAGACTTACGACAGCCTCATATAGCATTTCAAATACGGTGAAGATTTTTCTTAATAGAATAGAAAAGACACAGCATTCACCCATATATTACTCTCAGGATGCAGTCTATTAGACAGTTTTGGGTGAATATTTACTGCTGCATTGAGTCTTGTTGTTGAGCACACAGTTTAGCACACAGTCCCCTGTGTGGAACAGGCACGTGGTTGCATGAGCTCTGCATTTCAGGGGGGACTGTATCTTTACATTTCCTCATGCCTGATGGATGTTGTTCAAATTTTTAGTGTTCTTTGCATGGGAAAATGCCTACTTTGTTTATACTGTGAAGCTACCTTCAGTATGGAAACTATTAGTCCATTCAAATTTCAAATTTAGAAATTGGAAAAAATAAGTCATAAATTCAATAGGCTATTTGACAATAAGGTTAATACTTATACTGTGAGTATATAACTTATGAAAACAGTTCTTGGAGGCTCTCATGGCTATTTATGCTCTCATGCTTAGTCTGATTCTTCTGATATTGACAGATGGATTTTTTTCAAATAACACCTAGCAACAAAAGAGTTAAAAACCTGAATTTCTATTAAAAGATTGATACTATCCAGGTGTTCAACCATCTTAGAAAAAGGCATTTGAGATATATCTTGTCTGCTGTAAATATCATTAGGAGACAGATTAGGCAGTGCTATATAAAACTTCAGAAAAACAGAGGGATAATGAAAAAAACATTGTTCAAGTTCAGTGAAATAAATTGTCAAACATATGATGTGCAGAGTGCTGGAGTGTCCATATCGCCAGCAGTAGGCTTGTAACATCTCATGCAGAGACAAAGGCAATATTGGATTCTTCTGTCACAGGCCCACTAGAAACAGATTAACTACTACTCTGATGCTACAAACAATTTAGTGTCACAAAAAAATTGTATTTCACTTCCTACTGGAGGGTAGAGAGTCCTTACCTTTAGCTTGGTAATTTTATTCAAGTTACAAGATCAGTGTGTTAACCCTGACTTATTAAGTGACATAATTCTGATGCAGAAAATAAGAGTGATCAAAGTCTCCAATGGAAACGTTTAAAATTCTGACCCTTGGGATCAAGCACCCTTGCATCCAGTTTGGTTTATGTAATATAACTACAAAGCTGTTTAAAAACAAAACAGAAAAAAAGCCTCTACTTTTGGTGAACTACTAGGAGAAAACATATCCTCAGGACTAAAGGCTTCAATCTTTCACAGGTGGTATTGTCTGGGGAAGTGTACATTTTCACAGGGCAATTTACATAGAACCAAAAGAAGCCACCGCAATAAAATTTGGGTGGGAGAAGGGGAGTTTTTAACAAAGCAGTAAAATAGCTGTGTCTGTTTGTAGTTATTGGGCTGTTGTGCTTTTTGCTTAGTAGGTCAACAGAATGTTGTCTTATTAATTTGTGTCTGGGCCTATCATGCAAGGGCTGTTTCTTCACAGATGGTTTCAATCAGAGAAGTCAAACCAGGAAAATAGGATACCCTGGTCAGAATTACTTTCTCAACCCCATTTTGAACTGTTGCTTTTTCAATCAGTCTTGGCAGATTTCATCGTAAGATTTTTTTTTATAGCAAGCACATTTCATATGACATAACAATTTTATGTAAGAAAAGTATGTACTCACTCATAAAGTAAACCAGGATACAAAATACTATTAGTCAAAGAAATAGATTTAATCAAGTCACATATCATGTGACAAAGGTAGCTGGTGTACTTCTATTACTGGTGTACTTCTATTACAGTTTTTTTCTTTTCTTATTTTATTCCTTTTAATGATATTCTATACCAACTGCAGTATCTCCTGACCTCTCAGAGACTGAACAGTGTGAAAAACCAACTTTTCACTTCCCTCATCAAACCAGACAAAATAATTCAAAATAAATCTGAAGCAGCTCAAAACAGAAAAGTTTTCTTCTCCTTAAAGTAAACCCCCTTTCTGAGAAAGAAACAGAAAAACTTTTACTCTATGTTTTTAGCTTTAGAATTTTACAAGCATATGTCAAAATAAAATGTCTCACTAAAGAAAGACAATAAAATGTTTCATTTGGAGAAGTTTGAAATAAAACATGCAGCTTTTACAGAAATATAATAATTAAAAACTGTAACAAACTTTCAACCAAAATGATTCCCTAACTGTTTATGAATTCTTAGGTACTTCGGATTGAATATATAATCCATGGTTTTCAGTGAATAAAATATCCATCAAAACCCTTTCTCCCAGCTCCTTCTTTAAATTTCTCTGGCTACCCCTGGCAGACTTTTGTCATCTCAGCAAACTTTAATAAAGATTAATCTTCCCTAGATTTCAACATTTTGTATAACTGTTTGTTTAGCCAAGGTCAAATTTATTCCTGCAAAAATATAAGACTTCCTTTCACCTAAATAAGGATTATTGCAATATTTTATTATTATTAACAACCAGGTTTAAATCTTTAAGAAGGTAAGTCTTTGTGTGTATATGTCAGCCTGAAGAAGAAGCACAAATACGAAGACTGTTGGAGACAAATAAACTTGTTTTTACTTTTATTTCAGCTAAAGTGTTGTTTTCAGTTGTTAAATCAGTAACTCAATATTGAATCTTAAAAATCCAGGAGAACATACCAATGAGATATGTTTTCACCTTGATGTGTGATTTTGTATCACACAAAATATGATCTTTATAAAGTTCTCTTTGAAATCATAACAAATGCAGTTTCTATCTTAGTATCCATACTAAGTCACTAAATGAGTGAATTATTCTTTGTAGCTATGGATCATGGAATATACTGAATGCATTTATATTTATTTGTAAGGGAAGTAATTATGTTATTCATATATAAGGCATGAGGGAGTTTTACCATTTTCTCCTAAATACACAAATTTCAACTTTAGGTAGTAAAACACGTTGCATTCCTATACATATGCAGTCTTCTGCTGTACTCAAGGCCATGCACTTTGTGGACATCAGTCCTCAATGGCTGATGAAGGGCGTGGGTGCGGACTTCAACTGTACCGTCAATGCAGGTGACAGGCTATTTAAGAAATTCCAGATCTGTCTGGTTTTCTTGTAGTTCATGTCAACAGACAGTCAAAAGGCACCAGCACGGCTGGAAAAGGGGCTGCATTAAATCATGTCAGTTTTTAGCTACTGTGGTTACATTTAATGATGTTGCCTTGGTTGAGAGCTACTCGGCAGCTTTGGTGCCTTCTCAGTTTAGTACAGTTACTGCTTCTGCTGCACTTTTTCTCTGCCAAGAAAGCAGGATCTTGCAGTGGTCTGAACCCTGGGATTTCTTCTTGTCTAGATAGTTGTCACTTCACAGTTTGCTTTCATTTGGAGCTTCAGGATTTAACCTCGTGTCACTGTGTCAGTTCACTATCGGTGGATTAACTTGAATATATGCTTCATGAGGGCTATCTAGTAGTTTCAAAAGCACATATAGGAGCTGAACACTTTTTTAAATTACTTTTTTTATAGTTCCCTGGGGGAATGACCACTCTATAATTCCTTGTGGATTCTCTCAAATCAGAGGTGTTCTATTATAACCGTTTCTGGTCACAGGAGGAACAGAGCTTTCTGTTATAATGTATTCAACCCAAAGTTTTCTGAATATTTAGCTCTCTAGACTGGACCTTTCATGCAGGTTTAAGAAGCTGTCGCTTATTTTTTAAATGCTCTTCAGTGTTGCTGCTGAATAGTCAACAGCCACAGCAGGGTGAAGTAGAGAACCAATAGATACTTTGAGAAAAACATGTCTCTAAGACCTGAGTTATGACAGGGTATAATTCACAAATTACTAACTCAGAGCTATATTCTGAATATTTTCCTTCGTAGGTACTTAAAGAGCACAAGGGCAGCCAGATGAGAGGCAATTGCAGAGGAATGCTTTTCAAAAGCAGAACTTTCTGTCAGAGTGATGGTCACACAATTACATAGTTTCCCCACTTATTAGATATTTTCCTTATTTAGTCTTTGATTTCATCTTAAAAACTTATAATTTATAAAATAGTCTGCATCTGTGCTTCATTAAACTGTAAATTCAAGGGAAGGGGGAAGGGGATGAGAAAAAATCTGGTGTTTCTCCAAACTTCTCTGGATTCTCCCAGTGGGACTGGCAAATGCAGAAGGCAAAAGACAGAAATGAAAGATTAACAAAGAGCATCCCAAAAAAAGATAAATGAAAACATAAAGTGTGAGATCTGTGGCAGAATACTGCTACAGATCAACATTACTCCTGAATTTTTGCTTTAGAAAACATATGTTTATGTTTCATTTAAAAAATTAAATCCATTTTTTAAGTGTATGAATGAGGTTTTCAAACACACACACAAAGAACAAAGACAAAATAAAAGAATAAAGACAAAATAAAGATGGACTATGAGGATTGTTAATCAATAATGTAACTGTTCCTTTCAAGTCAGGACCATATTGTGCCATAAGTACACCATTTTTTTTTTCTACACTGTCCTGCACATCAGCCTTTTCTCCAAACTGGACAGAAATGGATGGATGGACAGTGATTAAAGAATTGACTGGATGGCAGCACACAAAGAACTGTGGTCAGTGACTCATTGTCCATGTGGAGACCAGTGATGAGTGGTGTCTCTCAGGAGTCGCTACTGAGTCCCATCCTGTTCAGCATCTCTGTCAGTAACATGGGCAACAGGATCGAGTGCACCCTCAGCAGATTTGCTGATGACACCAAGCTGTGTGGTGTGGTCAACATGCTGGAGGGAAGGCATGCCATCCAGAGGGACCTTGACAGGCTGGAGAGGTGGGACAACTCATGAAGTTCAACAAGGCCAAGTGCAAGATCCTATATATGGGTTGTGGATATCCCAGACTCACAGGTTGGATGGAGAAGTGATTGAGAGTAGCCCTGTGGAGAGAGACTTGGGGGTGATGACTGCTCCCAGACCAGAAAGCCACTGAAATCCTGGGCTGCAGGTATGGCCAGCAGGTCGAGGTAGGTGTTCTTGTGAAACCCCACCTGAAATACTGCGTACAGTTCTGATGTCCCCCCTGTAAGAAGGGCGTGGAACTGTTGGATCAAATCCAGAGCATGGCCATGAAGCTGATAAGTGGATTGGAGTACCTATCCTACAAAGACAGGCTGAGAAAGATGTGTCTCTTCTCAGCCTGGAGAAGAGAAGGCTGTGTGGAGACCTCATAGCAACCTTTCAATATCTGAAGGGGTCCTACAGGGAAGCTGGAGAGGGACTCTTCATCTGGAGCTGTAGTGATAAGGAGTAATGGGTAAAAATTGGGGAAATTTAGGTTAGATATTAGGAAGAAATTTTTTACTGTGAGAATGGTTAGATACTGGGATAGATTGCCTAGGGAGGTTGTGGATGCCTCAGCCCTGGCAGTGTTCAAGGCCAGGTTGGATAAGACTTAGAACAGTGTGGTCTAGTGGGAGGTGTCTGCCCATGACAAGAGGGGTTGGGACTAGATCATCTTTAAGGTCCCCTCCAACCCCTTAAAATTCTATGATTCTAAGTATTCCCTTCTTCTTAGTTCAGTCCTCTGTCGTGAGAGTCCCTCTCAGAGATGCATCATTTACCCTTTCAATTTTTCTTTCTGTTCTGTCACATAGCTTCCTGCTCATCTGACTTTAGATTCTGATAACGGCTTCATGCTACATGTCCTTTCTTTCCCTTCACCAGGATTCATATTTGCCAAAAGTCCTATTTTTTCCCTCCCAGCAACTTGTTGGACCACTTTTCTCACTTAACACTGGCTCTGTGTCCTCTTCCTTGTTATGCACTTACTTATTTCCATGTTCCCTTATGCTTCTTGTTTTTTAAATTTAATGTGAGGTTTACTAAATCACCAACACCACATGTCTTAAACTTTCTTAATGTTCTCTGCTGAGAACAAGAATCATGGTTTGTTTTTACAAAATGTAACAATGATTAGTATGTTTAAAATCGACCACTTGCTTCCTTTCAAAAGTATTTTCTAAAAGCCCATGTCACTTACTCTCCAGTTGCAAAATAGGAACATAACATTTCAAAAAAAAATAAAAAATAAAAGAAGCTGACATCAGCTCTAACATATTGAGTTAGTTTTCACTTACAGTTATAGATAAATTCACTGAACAAATTTATTTGTAATTTGTTCTGGTTTTTCGAGAAATTTACTGCAATAAGCAAGTACTGTCTGTCCTCTGCATCTGTGAGCATAAATGCTGCTTATGAAGCTCTCCGCTCTTTTGGAACAGTAGACAAAAAGCAGTGTATTCTGACGCTACTATTGGCAATGCTGCTGCCACAGAAATTCACTGTTCATTCACCTTCCACAGAAAGAACACTTTTTTTTTTTTTTGTATAGTTACTCTTACGAGAAATGGCAAGTGCCTAGTTTGTCCTATTCAACATGCAGAAATATTGCCAATGTACTTGATACAACACAGGACTCTTTGACAATCCACTGGAATTAAGCCTTGTCTTGTGCAGATAAGATTAGAATAAAGTATGCAGAATTCAATCTGATTACAATGTACAAATAAAAATTAATCGGAACAGCAAACAGGAGAGGAAGATATAGCCAGGTTATAGATATATGAATTTCGACCTCAAAAGAAAGATGTGATTTTGGCATCTTCAGTTCAGACACGAAGCCCACCAGGCATTCATTTGAATAAAGGTCCTTAGCTCTCTCCATGAATTAATGGTCTTCTCTATTCAAGGCTCATAATTCAGCCAGAAGTCTATCATCTGTCCTGGATATTTGCTCATCCAAATGTGGTACCTTGCAAATAGTGGCCGCAGAGAAAGAGTCTTGTTCAAAAGGTGCTCACCAATTGCAGTTTTTTAATATGCCTTAAGTCATTCCCTGTAACTTCAGCTCTAGTAAGACTAGTATGAAGCTGATTTTTCCTCCGTAACCCATGGATGAAAAGAAGCAGAAGAAAGAGAGGTATAAACACCCCAAACTGGAGTTATGTTAACTCACTACCAGACACCAACCTGGGCTTCTCTGATGCAAGAGTTTACTAGATTATGACAAAAAACCTGTGCAGATCTCAGTCATAGAATCATAGAATCATTTATGTTGGAAAAGGCCCTTAATATCATAGAATCATAGAATCAACCAGGTTGGAAAAAACCTCTGAGATCATCAAGTCCAACCCTTGATCCACTATCACCGTGGTTACTAGACCATGGAACTAAGTGTCACACCCAGTATCATCTTAAAAACCTCCAGTTTTTATGTATCTTTGAATCCCTAAGTGCCACATCTACGCATATTTTACATACCTTCAAGGTTAATGATTCAATCCTGAGCAGTCTGTTCCAATGCTTGGCAACTCTCTACCTAAAGAAATTTTTCCTACTATCTAATCTAAACTGCTCCACATGCAACTTGCCCAGTGATATTGCCTAAAAGCCTAAATACGAACATAGACAAGTGAAAGTCTTCTTTTAAAAATACTGGTTTGTTTCTTGGATCTCTTAGCAGCAGTGTGACCATATGGCACCTTGACACAAGCCACAGCAAAGGCCATTCTGAGTGGCGGTCACAGAAGTGGCTGGTTCAGTTACCCCAACAGTAAACTGTCATCGGAATAGTCACATGCAGCCAAGCTATCCCTGTCCAGATGAAGGAAAAAATAGTCCATGGGGTTACTGAGATGCCAGAGGCAGCTCTGCAGGTGTCTATTAAACTCAACTGCCCAATGAAACTTTGACAAAGCCTAAACTTGGGTCCAAACTTCAGCTAAAAGGAGTAAAAAACTGCAGAAGGAAAGAGTTTTCTTAACACACACTGTTTCATATGCTCTTTTTAAATATGAAGTACTGACCACTATTGGAGAAGAATTTTTGGTGATTTGAGTTTTGCTCTGATCCACTGCAACAGTTCTTGTGTTAAAGTGTGAGCGAGAAGAAAAATTTGGCCCAGTGAGGCCCACAGCTTTTGGCCTTCTGACTTTAAACAGGAGTACAGAGCAACGATATTGTTTTCATTAACTCCAGCAATAAGCTGGCCTTCTGGGTCCAATCTAAAGCTGCTATGAAAAGAATTAATTATTTTACCAAGCTCTCAGTTTTGAGGAATGAAGATTACATAATTCCAGCCTGGCCTCCTTAATTAATTTAATACGGGAATGTTACTTGCCCACAGTCTGTCTTCCGTTGTCCAGTAATGTTACACAAACTGAAAACTAATCCTTGAAAATAAAAGCTTATGTTTATTATCTAATTACCAAGAAAAGTGAAGTTTAGACTTTTCCTGTGTTAAGCTGTATTGGCCCTCAAAGTTAATTTACATATTTATTTAGTCTAGTGAATTAATTGGTACTTCCCCTCACTGGTCCCAGAAAGTGGAATACTGGAGGGCACTGTTCTTCCCATCTGCAGAACCTGACACCTAGAGGTGGTTCCTCCAGGCTGACAGAAGGACTCATAGGAAGCTCCTGCTGCTGCTCCAGTGAAAACCACTGCTGGTGCGAGACCAGGGCACTGGCATGACTTGGTCAGCAGGGACATGGCCACTCTCCACACCAAACAACAGGCAGATGGACAGGCACACCCAGCACATTTGTGCCAAAACCACCAAGCTGCTTAAATGCACAGTGGTCTCCCCACCTGTACTGCGGCATACAGGTAATGCCTGCTGATCTACTGGATCATCCCCAGTGATCTAGTGGGTCACTTCCCACCCCTAGCAGGATTTAGATGAGGTTCCTTAGTCCAGTAGCAGCACCTGAGTCTCAGGATATTGCCCTTTGCTAAGGGGAGACAGGATTAAACTCAGGCATAAAGCTGAGCACTGTGGGGTGGGTCTGATCCTGCACTTAGGAGACACCTCTTGCCTGCTGCATGGGCTTTTTTGTGGGGCTCTCTGTCACAAACTGCTCAAAAGCTGGTTGAAGAAACGCACCAGCATGGCTGACCCACTCACTAGGCAGAAACAACAGCACGGCCTCAAGCAAGCATTCTTTCCTCCAAACAAGGTTATCAGAAAATACAGACATTTCTGAGCAGTGTGTTTTCTTGATTTGCAGATTTCTCAATATGAAAACATTTCTGATGCTACACAATCCACATTCCAAAAAATCTGAGGAGGGAAAAGAAGTATGGAAATAACAGCATAAAAACTTTTATGTTACTAAGCCTCCAAAACAAATTTAAAACACATGTATTTTTTTTTGAAGTAATTTTTTTCTGCAAATTGGACCGTATTCAAGTCATTGCTTAATTTTTGTCAAACCAGCCAAATACAGAGCTTTGATGAATGCTCAGGTGATGTCATTTCAAAAAGTCCAGGGACATTTAAAGGGGGAAAACAATTTATGATTTCACCTCTGAATGAGAACAGTCTGCTGTTTATTCAGACTCAGTGCTTGAAAACAATACCACTCTGGCCTACAGAAAATGAGATAATTGTATTTACTTCAACAAAAGAACTGTTTATACCTAAACAAAGATGTAACATCTTTTCCTTTCCTATTGAATATGAAATATGAAAATGTCCTTGTAGTAATGCCCCAAAATGATCCTTCTTGAGCCATTGCAACATTCTGCTCTTTGTTGTACTTGTAGATTACTCTTCTGTACATGACTTCCATATTTACTCTGATGTTCCCATATATACATAGAGAGCAGAATGTCAAAATGGAGACAGGATCATCAGATCAAAGAGCAGAGCCTTGTCCTCAGGGAAATGAAAAATATGTGAACAAGACAAGAATTTTCCTGTCTTTCTGTTGGCTAAGTGATCATCAGATCCAACTTTTCTCTTTTTGGTGAGCATACAGCAAAGCATGTGAAAACTAAACTAAGCCTTTTCTGTGTTCCTAAAAGACCATAATTTGTATGAACAGTGGCACAACTCTTCCACTATTTTGTCTACAGAGTAGGCCGGACACTCTGTGGGTATTTGGAAGGATCACACAGCCACACCACGTCTAAATTCTAGGCATGACCCCTGGCAGATGAACAGGGTAGTTTGCTCTGCCATGTCCTACTGAGGTATTCCCTTTAACAACTACCACCCAGTGTTGAAAGAGAAGTTTAAAGCTATCAGATAGTTGGTGTCATTTAGTAAAAATAGCGTAGCCACAAGCTGACTCCTGATCATTTATTCAAACTTAAGCTGATGGTTACCTGCCCACTCATCCAAGCACAATTTATTTCTTCTTACTGACCTCATACAGCTCTAGATTTAATAATGTCTTTATTTTCATATTTAATATTGAAACAGACTTCTTCTGTTTCACCATGAGATGTTGAAGATTGTCCTTCTTCCACCATTGCTAGTGTGCCTCCACTCTTGTCGCCACTACAGCTCAACCTTTGTGGTTGATCTGCCAGGTTCCCCTCACGCACACTTGCAAGGCAACCATAAATGTAGCCTGCCTGCTGCTTCCAAGACTATTCTTGGAAGTGCATTATATCTTGGGAAGCATGTAATATTCTTCACACTTTTTTTGTCTTCTTAACTACTTCTTTTCATACAAAATTAAGTTCAAGTATATCCCCCATGGCTTTCTCTATAAAATAAATGCACGTTTACTTCTTTCTGCCCACATTGTCACACTTGGCTGTATGCCAGTTATCTAAAAAATAATAACACTATGAATACATCCTAGGTCAGCAAATCTTGGCCTCTGAGATTACTGTCAACATATTTATGTCATTATATTCTTTAATGTAATTGCATAAGAGGATAAGGAAGAAAAATATAAGAAAAATATATATTGACTCCAACCAAGGCTAAGTCAATACTGTAACCTGAAAGTGATGGAATTTAAGTGGACTCAAGAATACATAAGGTATTTGAGAAAGCAGATACCAAGAGAATACTTCAAGAATACTCTTCTACCAGCCTTCCAGGGATAATTTATTTAAACAACAGAATGAAATCCTAGGCAATATGACTTTAAAAGAGGTAATTTAGTCCATTGCTATAGAAGCATCAGCTATACCTGAAATGTACTTAAATCAAGAAGGATGTGAAAGATTCTGTAAGCTCATGGAAAACAGTGCCTCTGATATATTTCTCTCTGAACTTTCCCCCAAGATCTCACCTGTTGATGAGCCCAAAGTGTGTATTTCTGAGGTTTAGGAGCCCAGCTCTTGTTTGGTCTAACACATTGATTACACTGATCTCTTGGACCTATAATTTAAATATCATATCATCCAGGCCTGATGAAGGGTCTAAAGAGGGTAAAATTTTCATCTTCATTTTGAGAGGAAGGAGGAGTTTGAAGAGGTGATAGGGAGATGGAAGATTTGGGTTTGTCCTACAAAGGAGCTGATGACAAACTGCATAGCTCTCTGAAATTGTGCATCTAGCAGTTAAAAAGAAATTTAATTTTCATGGCACCCAGCACCAGAGCAACTTGGATCTTGTTTAGAAAATTAACCACCCTAAAAGATGACATCAGGCAGCTGTTTCTGCCTGAAGAAACACTCGCTACCATCTTGTCATTTTGTCAGACAAAATGACTAAGTAAAACAGATCAAGAAAACAATGAGCCTTGAACTAAACAAACAGCCTAGCATTGCATCCCAGACACTGGCCCCAGCAGACTGTCAAGACAAAAAACATATACAAGCAGAGCCACTTGGCTAAGAAAGTCGTGCAGACAGGCTTGAAGCTTCAGCTCTGCAAAACTTATGTGGTGGGATGAAATAACAGAGAGGGACCTTTGGAAAACTAGGTTGAAGAGAGCAGTTGGGAGTGTAAAAATAGACTATGTGCTGCTGTAAATTTCAGCTAAAATTTGAGACTGCTGTTACAGCAGCTCACTCCATTTGTTAACAAGAAAGACCTTGCCTTACATATGCCTCCTGAGAAATAGGAGGTGCTAGCAGAACATAGTGCAGCATATAAAAGGTTGAGATGGCTGCAGTGAAGATGCCACTAAAAAAACACAGTTTAGCACATAGGGAGGCACAGGAAGTTCAAGGCTGCACTGCAGTCCAGAAAGAGGTGTTTATCCTACACGATACAGGGGGCTGGGGGGAAAGACAAAAAGACTAGTCATTTTTCCATTATTAATTTCTGTCACTTAGTTAATTTTTAAACATATGGGAATTGTTTATGTCATGTCTTTTTTTTTTTTATTACGTAATGGCCATGCTAAGTGTCTTGAAGTTACACTGGGCAGAATTTGGTGGGCTTGATTGTGTGATTTATATAATTTAACCATCATCATTTCTTTCAATGCATGATTTCCAAACAAATAGTTTTCAAAATGAGTTGGCATATACTTCCTATGTGACTGCATAGGTAAATCCACCACACAATAATTGATTCCTTCTCCAAGGATACTTCTGCAAATAAAGTTTTACTCATAAAATTCTTGTAATAAAGACAGAAAAGGGCATGAGTCAGAGTGAAGTTTGCATCTGTAAGTCAAATAAATATTTATAAGCAATGTTCATCCAGCTCTGTCCAGCCATATTCCCATTTCAGCAAAAGGCTTCCATGCTCTCCCAGTGCCAAAAAGTCCTTTTTGTAGTTCTTGAAGTTTTTCTCCTATTTATTTCACAGATAGTTTCTGTCTCAGATCAAATATAACCTGTTCAGTTTTATCGTCTTGGACAATCCCACTCATTAGAGCTTGTTTATATGCTAAATTGTGTATGACTGTGATGGAAGATTCTACTGTTCTCCTTCAGAAGAATCTCTGCAGACATTAGACATTTCAGATTAGATTTTCAAAGAATCACAGAACCATTTAGTTTGGAGAAGTCCTTTAAGATTGAGTCCAACTAATATGCAAATAGCTAAATATGACCCACTGTTTAGTCCTGTGCCCTTCAAAGTTTGCTTGAGCCAAAGGGTCATAAACTTGACAAGGGTCATGTAATTCTGGAGATTGGGCAAATAGCTTGGGTGAAGCCATCTCTCTATACACAAGGCTTGAGAACCATCAGTGGAGACATTTCCACCCAGTTTGCTCTGCCAGAGAGATGCAAAGTGGATGAGTTAGGCACAGAAAGTTTGTTCCCTCAACTTCTGCTCTTTGAGGTAAAAAAAGAAGCAACCCTTCCCTTAATCTTGCCATAGCTTAATTGCCTCTGGGGCTGTTGCTGTCACCCAGAGCTGGTGCAGTCCTCCCCTGTATAATAAGTAACCTCTGTGTGAACAGGTTTTTTGTTAAAACTGTTACAATGAAGGTTTATTGAAAAGAGGTAGAAATTGCATGTAAACATATGAGTAAATAAAATTCTTTTCTAGATCATTTGATTTAAAAATCACAACACAAATCTTCTTTCAAAACAGGAGGACAAACTGTCCTTTAAAAGTTTTTTTAATGTAAATGATGGAGAACTTTAGGATAACATCTGCAGCTCTGTTGTTCCAGTATAGCTACAAAGAGATGATGTAAAATATGATTAAATGTAAAGAGCTCACAAAGTCACAAAAACCTGCCGTGTACAGTGATAGCTGTTGTGGGGGAAAGACAAAAGGAATCTCTACCTCTGTGAAACTTCTATGTTGCAACACTCCTCAATCTCTGAGTTCAATCAAAATGAAGCCAAGAAAAAATGCTTTCCTGATTTGTTACTTTTGTTGTATTCATCTTTCCTACTTCATTTAAAATTCTTGTTTTCAGAAACAAACTTGTAAATATTTACAAAATGAATCATACTAAACAGCAAAGGAGATTAGTGAAATGCTTTGGTACTAAAATGTGTTTCACATAGCATGATTGTATAATTCAATTTTATAGTAGAGGGGAGATATGTAAATACAAATGGTGAAATGTGACCCAGTTTTATGAGGTCATATTTCAAATATACAGATGAAATTCAAATTAAGTTCTAGTTGCTATGTTTATTGTGAAAAAACTAAGTTTCATAAATATATTAGAACCTGGAGATATTTGGTGATTTCTGAATAACAATTGTTAAAAACATTCATAAATCAAAATGTTTGAGTGTGAACCAAAAGCATACTTTTGGCTTTTGTGTGCTTTTGCTACTGTGAATTATTTTATTTGATCATTCATAACACCTAATTTTTTTCACATAAACACATGTAAATCTGTGTTAACTATTAAGAATAAAACAGTGCTCCTTTTTGCTTCTTAATGGTTTATCAATACTGTAGTAATAACGAAAACCAAAAGAAACAAGGATGAACTGTATTTGCAGGCAATTAGTCTGTGGTTTATTTATTATTAAATGCAGTATAAACTGCATTTGCAATTTATTGAAAAGCAATGTGGTTTATAAAAAAAAATTACTCAAATTGTATACTATCATAAAAAGACAATAGTAACACTAGAACAAAGGTATGTAGACAAATTTTCTCATTAAAAACACATAGATATTGAAAGTATGTAAGTCCTAGAAAGAATTGAAAGATAAGTAGAAAACAAGAAAAGTTTCTTCTGTGCAAAGCACTTAGTACAGCTAAAGAGAGTAGATATTTTATGTTGAAAGAATGCAGTGTTTCTTGTGCTGATGATCAGACGTTATCACATCAGATGTTATCACAGATAAATGAGGAGGACAATAAAAGTACAGAGGAGACTAACGAAATCGTAATTTGTAGAACATCCAGCTCAGTGTGATAGGAATTGTAAACAGTTCCCTGCCCACGGAAGTAGTGATAAAAAGGAGGAAGGCTACAGGGCACCTGACTGTAGAGGAAGTCCAGCAGATGCCCAAGAAAGATAAGAACAAACGCCGTACAGAAAAGTTGAGATGATACCTCTCAAATTTGATATAACAACCAGTCCAGACTGCAAATCCTAAACTTTTCTAGAAATGCAGTCTACTTACTACTTTGTAAGAAAGTAGATAATTTTTCCTGGAGAAAAATTATCCCTGTTTCACCTCATTCATCCCAAATTTATTTCCTACAGTTAGGCTCTTATCTTGGTTTAGGTATTTCAAATCAAATAAAATTGTGACAATAAATCCAACAGATTCAAATTGACCTGAAAGTTTCTAAGCCTATGCTACCAACTGGGGCACAACACTACCCTGACACTGTTATTGCTGTCCCTGTTTTTGTTTTTTTTTATAGAAGCAGCTGAAATGATACTTCATCACCATTCACAAGACTGTGTTCTGACCCAATGCTATTAGTGCTATTATGCTATAGTAATCATGTAAGCAAAGCTCAAAAGGAAATAAAAATCAAATTGCAAATAAATGCTAATTCCAAGGAAAGCAGTCCCAACAGAAAATGGGTTTGAACTGACATTAGAGAAGTAGTGTCATCTCAAGGACAGACTCAAATTTTGTTTCCTGGCCTCAGGCCTTCTTGGCTGAATAGGAGCACTACTTTTGAGTCATGTCAGTACCTCTGATAGTCTCTTTACAAAAAATCCCTTGCTCATTTGATACTGAATTCTAAGTACAAGTTTAGGCACCTGAACAAGTGCTAAAATCCCATCTCTGTGGTGTTTTGATTACAAATCCAAAGTACTTGGTTCAGACCACAGTTTTCTTAAAAGTCAGTGGGGGTGCTACTCTTTGGAGAAATGTGTAGTTCGGCACCTGAACAAGTGACAAAATTCCTGGAAGAATCTAGCTATCCCTGCAAAGTAAGAGGGAAATTGTGGTGACAAGGCTCCAGGCTTAGTCATGTCCCCATGTTATGAAAATCTACATCTTTTTTCTTCAGCTGCAACATGGGAGTAGTCACATATTTATTGTATTTCATCGGACTCTTGTGAGGGAATCAGTTTAGGTCACTTTGCAGAACGCTCAGTGTTTATTAAGTCAGCTCCCACCATCAGGTATTAATTATTATTTTATTTTGTAAATAATTTGTGGAGTTCTCTTTCAGCTGCACTTAAGGTTTTCCAAAGAAAGGGGCTCGTTAGTAGCTTCAGAAATGTCTCACTAAGCCTCCAGTTATTTGTCTCTGACGACTTCTCCAAGTTGGAAATGGAAGAGTTGCATTAAATATCCCTATTAACTTTCCAGCATATGACTCAAAGCAATTGCTCTGTCTTTGATTAGTTAGAAGTACATCTGCAAAGCTGAGTTTACAATACACCACATAATCTCAAATGCAGATCTTATTCTGCCATCTGGACCATATGTGTTAGTGTCAACAACAGCAATAAACAATACAAGACACAGTTCACATAAACATTTCAGAAATCATAAGCTTAATCATTGTTCAGAAGTTGGACCAAGCTATGACTAACCTCTTCAGGACTATAAGCCCTTGGCTTAATAACTTTGAAAGGTATCCAGAAGAAAGTGTATCCAAAACCTGAACCTAGAGATAAAAGGGAATTCATGTGGCATAACAACAATATGAACAGCAATAAACAACTTCTAAAGCTGGTCAACTGTGAAATTGAAGTTGTGTTGAACTGCAAGGCTTGCTGAATGGCAATCTCCACTAGCACTGAAAATACTATTCCTGTTACAGGATAAGACTATGTCTTAATTCGTTTTATTAGCTACTTCTTTTCCAGTCCATTGAAGTCTGCTGGACTGTCTATGATGCTGTCCCTCTAACCTTTGATGTTCCAAAGGGATTCTGGCAACAGCATCCCTGGGTAGAATTGATTAAAAGTTGAACTTGTGGGGAGAGGGGGACGCAAAACCCAAGGCAATAGTCAGTGGAAAACATTTCAGAAAGCAGAGCCTAGAAAATCACTGTTAAGCTGATCTGTACACACAAATGAAAGGTTTTCACGAACAAGTGCCCAAGGGACTTATCACAGCATGAATCAGAGCCAGAGTTCGAACAGCTCCCAAGGCCATTGGCATCCTCAGTGCATTTCCGCTTTGCTACCTCCCTCCAGTCTATGATTTTCAATCATGAAAATCTGACTGCAGGTTAAAGGGGAAGAAAAGGGAAGAACCATATTTTCCCCAGTCTGACAGCAGTCTAGGCATGCCCTTCAACTGTTCTTGGATTTTTGGTAAAAGATAGATGTTCTAGTGTTTCAGATAACAAACTGAACTAATGAAAGCTGTTTTCACCTTATTTCCATACATAGAAATTAGGTCAGAAATAGCTAAATTCTAATATTTCAGGTCCAGTCTACATGTAAGTGAAAAGATTCTTTTTTGGTATTTTAGACAAAGCCTGTGCCAAGCAGGCATTTCTGTAGCCTCATTCCTAAGTCAGAAGTGACAGCAAAGACCTATACCCTGTTGACACTATACCTAACACTGTATTTACTCCAAAAAATCACCTACCAGAAATACCTGTCAGTATTTGGAAAGACAGGGATAAAACAACTCTTACAAAAGAGAGAAAGAAAAATTACCTTTTTAGACTACTGGATATTAGTAAACTTTCCCATTTCCTCCTTTGGAAGTGATATAAAGACCATTGATTCAAGAAAGCTAGGAATTATTGCTAGTAGACAAACTCTACCTGTTTTTTCTTAAAAAAGGTTTTCTTGAGTAAGTACCAAGTAAGAATTATATTGAATAGCTCCCAGAAGAATGTCTGTTTGACCATGGTCTGAGTCCTAAAATTCAGTCCTACACAACCTTTTTAGGATAAAAAAGGTAAGGTAGCCCTCACTTACTTTATTGTCCTATCCCCAAACCAGTGAGGGTCAAACTGTTCTCCAAAACCGTTTAGCTGGGCTGCTATTATGCACTGATATCCAGATATCAGTACATGAGCACTATTACCCCAGATAATTTGTTAATGCACATCTCTCACTGCTTTGAGAGGCATTAAATAGAAAAGCCAAAAA
The DNA here is from genome assembly GCF_003031625.1 of Empidonax traillii. Taxonomy (NCBI): domain Eukaryota; kingdom Metazoa; phylum Chordata; class Aves; order Passeriformes; family Tyrannidae; genus Empidonax; species Empidonax traillii. The sequence continues at coordinate 724,804 of NW_020955270.1, forward strand.
AAAAGATCTAAACAAGAGCATGTTGTATGTTGACTTTGATTTCAGCAATTATGGTGTGACAGCTAACAGAAAGTCACTTGTTATGTCCCTGTCTAAACCTCCAGGTAGACTTAGGGTTAACAAAGATTTAATAGCATAAGGAGTTAAGTAGTAATCCATATAAACTGGCAGAAGCAACAAAGTCCCTTTAGTGGCTGAAGTCAGAAAAGAACACTGCAGGGCTTCATCCAGCCCAAGATAAGTCATACAGCACAGCTGAAGCAGAACTCCTAGGTACTATAAAACCACTATTTAAAGCATTGAAGATACTGAGAATATTGGAAATTTATTAAAATAGTTGATACGCATGCCCAGTCATCAAACTGATGATTTTATGTGTTTGATGCAAAGGGAAAAAAGTGTCAATTGTCTATTCTGTTGCCTTATCATGAAGAACAACTCCTGGTTTATTTTTAATGGATTTCTGAAACTTCCATTACTTCACATTGTTAGTACAGAACTTTGCAAGAGCTGAAACGTTTTTGACATATTTTGTATCTTCTCTCAAACAAGAAGCCCAAGGAAGCTGGAACACTCAGTGCAGTAGAATGCCTTTGACCCCTGCTGCAAAACACAGATATGACAGTGAAGGACACCAGCCAAGAAAATAAAAACAACTGTTGCCTTTGACTTTGCTGAATGTCTTTCCTGTGAAAAGTGACATATTCTTTAAAAACTCATTTATCACTTTTTTTACCCGATTAAAATTAGGAGGTATCAATTGATCTTGAAATTGTTGCATCAAATTTATTCAGCCAAGACATTTTCTTGTGTATGTATATGCAGGATTAAGTGTACTTTTCTTTCTTCACCAAAAATTGCAAGGCTCCAGAATCTGGATGTCTGAGAGAATCAGATGGTTATGATAAAGGTAAGAAATTAAAATAATTCCTCCAAAACGGTCATCTATTTTGAGATTAAAGCCAAAAATCAATAATCTGTGAAGTCAACCATAGAAAACAATCATCACTAATCAACACAAAATCATTTTCCACATGTTTTTTGAAGCAAGATGGCTCATCACAACTATTTTACCGTGAGATTTTAATCAAAAATGATAGCTGGCATGTTTCTATGTCAGGCAAAGGAGACTGCAGAGACTGATTGCTCTAAACAATACATGTTAGTGGAACAATTTGCTAAATCTTCCAAATTAAGCTGATTTACAGCATTTGATCTAATTTAAAATTTGGGAGGTTTTTCCCAATGTTTTTTTGAAAAAGGTGCTATAGTATTTTAGTTATACACCAAAGAAAGAATACATAAATAAAATATTTTACACCTTTCTCAATGGATTTGAATGGGATGACTTTTAAAATATACAGTAGACTTCAGCAGAATTAATATTTATTTATATGTACCACTTGATTGGAACAAAGACATGAATTTCTGCATGTGATCCAAACATATTTCTGTCAAAAACACTACACTGATTCTCTAATTACAAACATAATTTTAATTTCTATTACCTTAACATTTAGGAGCCCTGGTCCTGGACCAAAACCCTGTTTTTTTGAGAACTGTAAGGTCCCCAAAAAAGAAAATAATCTCTGTCCTTACGGCATGAGAAAAGAGGAGAAGAAGAAAGAAGAATGTTAAAGACATACAAATGGAAGATTCACATGTAATTGATCAGTCTGGCCATCCAGAAGGCTATATCCCAGTGCTTGTTTGGCTGTTTTCCTTTTTCTTTGCATCGTAACAGAGCAGAATTTTAAGGTATATATATACAATATCCAACTGAAAAAAGATGTAATTTAAGGTAACAGGTAGTTGCCATTACTTAGCTGTCTACATTTTTATAGTATCAATTCCAAAATTTCATGTCAAAAAAGTACCAATGGTAAATAATACCGCTTTCAGAAATGCAATATATATGGTTGATGATGGAGTACAGCTTGAACCCAGTGATATAGCAACATGAACAAAAAAACAAAGACTGAACTAAATTTCCATACCATTAGCACATGAAGATTTCAATAAGAAGATTGTATTTTTTAGGAATACATGTGAAATTGTAAGACTAGTGTGAGAAAATAAGATGATAGAGAAATAATACTGTCTCAAATTTTTAAAGGGAATTTCAGAAAATTTTAAGACCTTAAAAATATCTAGAAATAAATGGTTCCTTTAGGTAATTTCTGTTTGATTTATTTACATTATAGAATAATTTAGTTTTTCTATGATGAGTTTCATGCAGATTATATGACTCATACTGGTGGCATGGAAGGTTTTAGTATTACTTTTAGTGTGCTTGACTTTCCAATTGCATGGAATCAAAACTGCAATCCAGAATTATTGATTCATTGACTTATTTAAATCTTAAGCAGTTCTGACATCCCTGCAGCTGAATACAGATTTGTCTTAGCAATCTGTTCTCAGTTACAACTACCCATCACCAGATTGTCTGTGTGCTGCAGGCTTTATATAACTCCTTTGGCCAAATATTTTCTTGAAGAAGGTTTACAATTTTGTCAAGTACTTGAAAATATTTATGCATGGACGCTACTGCTCATTTCCACAAATCATTCATTATTGTCATCGTCAGGTCCCCAAGTAAATAGCCAAATCTTTACTAACCTTTAACAGGGAAAAAAAATTTCAGATCAAAGCAACTGACTAAGTCCCTGCAGATCTGGTATGAAAGCCTATGATGCATGTTTCTTGTTGACTCTTCAGTCATCTAAGATTTATCCCTTACAACTCAGTAGCTGACGTGGGGAAGGGGATTTCAGCCTCAGTGGCTGGAACTATGACAGCTCATAAAGATAGGTCATTTCCAAACATTCCTATTTTTTACAAAATAATTTGCAATAAGTGCTATGTCATCAACTGTAGTTTGAGTCCTTTGTTACATATCTTTTTTACAAAGTCCTGAACACAGAAGGAAAGCAGATGGCTGCAACCATAATCTGATCACAACAACTATTTGTTTCATGAACAACATTTACAACTTGCTCATAATTGGTTCTGGAAAAATTACTAAAAATATCTTCCTGGGCCTAACATTCCTTCGGCTGACAATATCCACAAAAGAGATCTTGTGAATTAATTTTATTGATATTTCAGATAAGATAATAGGTGTTAAATATCAAAGTATTAAAAAAACACACTAAATTTCTGTAAAAATTATTCAAAGTAAGACAAGTTACTTTTTCTCAATCCCCAGGCTTCAACAGCTAGGAGAGCATTTGCAGATGATTCATCCTTTTAAACACACAAACAATTTAAATCATGATCTGATATTAAAAAAGCAGAGTAGGACAAGAATCTGCCAATAAATAGAACTCCCATTAGTTTTCGATGACTTCCACTATACGACAAAATGAAGTTAAAAACTCAGCATGACCAACGGGCTAACAGGTTTAGGCTTCAGCAAAGCATGGGCAGGAGGAAGTCTGCCAGCACAGCACGTGGCACAAAGATCTTTTACCAATTCAAAGAATCTTTCCTTTGTACTGACCCAATATCATCCTGAACTTCTCTTTTAATTTTGCATGAGGTAAAGAGTGAAATGCAATTGACAAAGTAGAGGTGGTTAGTTATACTTGAAAAAAATGTTTTGTCTTTCAGATCACTAAGGCTTTGAAAACAGGAGATCACACTCACCTAAAAAAAAAAAAAAAAAAAAAAAAAAAAAAAAAAAAAAAAAAAAAAA
>NW_020955270.1:728620-814410 GCF_003031625.1 Empidonax traillii
AAGTCATAGAATCACAGGCAAGTCAAAAAGAACCTCAGGAGGTCCCCAGTGCATCAACCAGCTCACAGCAGCATGAGGAGGCCTGGTCTTAAAAAACCGTGAAGGGTACAAGACCATACAACCTCTGTGGGAAACCTGCTCTACTCTGGTCCGTTTCCATGTAAAAAAAAAAAACACAAACGTTTTCCCTATATATATATATATTTATTTATATATATATAAACTTCTCTTGTTTCAACTTGTACCTGTTGTCTCCTCTCCTGCTGCTATACACTGCTGCAGAGATCCTGGCCTCCTGTCTCCAGTAACCTGACTAAAAGTATGAGAAGGCAGCTCCAAGCTTTCTTCAGTCTGAAGTGGTCCTACATCTCAAGCTTCCCCCACAGGCCAATCTCTGAAGATCCTGTTGGCCCTCTGCTGGGTTCACTCCCGTTTGGCAATATCAGAGAACTCAGTGTCAGTGATGGTGTAGGTCCAAGACATACCAAGCTGAGAAGAATAACCATTTCCCTCCACTGTTTCCCTCCCACAAGGAGCTGTGTCCTTGCTCATACAGCACTGAATGATGTCACTCCCACAGGCTGCCTACTCCTGTGCAGCCCGCCATCTCTCCCAAAGCCTTGGGGACTTACACAATATACTGCTGCCCCAGTAGCCAATACCCAGCCTGGATCATTGTTGCTAATGGTAAGGACCTTCCTGGGTATGACTGACAATGCATGACTTCGCATTTTGCTCCTGGCTTTTTCCCCCAAGTATAAGAAAAAGTATGATTGGATGATTCTGTCCTTAAAGAAATTTGCAAGATTTCCTTACCTTCTTTGCCCTTCACAGCTATTTCATGGGATTCCACCTACTAGCCTTATAAGTCTGCTACTTACTTTTGTTATTCCCTTCAGGTTCTTTACCTCCTGTAGTTCCTGGTTGCTACAGCAGAGGCTGACACTGATTATCACGTTCCCAACAACTTCTCTGTTGTTAAATAGGTGATCCAACTGTGCCTCTCCTTTGATCGGCCAATCCATTATCTTTATCAAGAGGTTACTGTTTATACCTCACAGAAATCTTCTCAACTGGTTGCTATCGCGGGTGGGGGTTTGTCCCACAGCAGACCCTGCGGCACATTTTGCATGGGAAATAGGACACACGAGTGTGACCCACAAAATGCCATTTATTAAAACAAGAAGACAGCTTATATACAGGGGAATAAAGAAGTTTTGGGAATAGAGGAAGGTTTCTGCTAGGAAACATCAAGTCCTGAGGTTCAGTGATAAGGGGACTTGGGGAGATAGGCTGCAGGGAATGTGTCTGGTCACTCAAGGGGAAGGGAGAGCTAGGGAAAAATGGAAGGAGTGTCCTTGCACAGACAGGGGAATCTGCTGAGGCTGCAATGCTGCGGCCTTGTAGCTGGGTCCCAAGCAGTTCTGCGCAGCTGCTGTTGCTAGAAGTCTTCTAGATAGATCCTTTCTTCTGAGCCTTCCTTGCAGCTCTTTTGCATCTCTCTCCACTCTCTGTAGGCCTCTTCTGGTCCACCACTGACAGGTTGCAACTTGTAGTGTCCTTTGAGCAGATGTTAGGGAACCTAAATTCTCCCCAGTAAGCTAGCTTTGTGATACAGAGACTTCCAGTTACTTAAAAAGATTTGGTTGACTTTGATCATGGTTGGATGGAAAGACAAAATGCAACAAAATACTCTAAAACTACAGAAATATTTTGATTGATAACAGTAATTTTTTTATGATTGACTTCATATGCTTTTTAGATTTCACTCTTGCATCTTAATTCAGAGAAGTTTATTTTAAAATTTTGACTTACATTCTGGACCAAAAAAAAACACTACAAACAAATAAAAAAAACCTGAATAAACAAAAGCCCAACAGCCAACTTACTTTGTTTTCTGAACACATATTAAAGAGCAGACTCCAGAGCAGTTCCCTGAAGAGAACAGAAATAAGTCGTGGAAAGAGCCAGAGAAGAAAAAAATGGAGCTATGTCTTGAAGAAAAATTCCCTCAGGGTTAATTACCTTTTCTGCATCACACTGTTCTTCACTACATAAATAGCAGATTGACACTCTTTCTAACCTTAACTGTTTTTTCCTTTCTAAAGGCCAATGAAACATTAGGAAATGTCTTCTACATATTTTCCTTGCCTGGATTTCTGTTTGCCAGTTGGTATGTAGGGAAAAATAAATAGCCTAAAAGAGGACTGTGAGAGGACTAGCAAGAGAAATTTGGCCACAAGAGAGGAAACAACCAAACAGGCCAGGTCTCTTCTACTTATTGGACTCTGTTCTGCAGCTGGCAAAACATTAGAAAATAAAATTGTTTCCTGATATTTTAATTTCCCATTGGAGTATAGTAAAGTAAACTTTTCTTTCGGGTAAGATATGTTTTGTAGATCCATTTTCTTTGTATAGCTAGAACAAAAAATTCTTTAGGAAAAAATCCTCACACATTTCGATTGGTAAAGTTTCCCTTTCGTCATGTTCAGATAGCCTGGGAAGTCCTGTCATTACTGTTGGGAAGAAATTGCATTCCTGAAAAGAAAGATGTATTTACTGGATATATTACCATCAACCCTCGTACTGAACTTTGGAGAACCAAATCAACTGTCACATACTGATAGGAACATTGATATGAATTGAAATGAGGTCTGTATGAATAATATAAGACAGATGTTTGCTCACTGTTACCAAACTAATCCCAACCATCACAACAGCATGTGGCAAACACCTGTTAAGGCCTGCCTGTGTTTGGATGTGCTCCTAGTCACTGAAGGAAATTTCTTGTTGCATCCTGTCTAAACTAAAAAGCAGAAAAAGTTTCAAATGGCAAGATATTTGTCTCGAATTACATAGAGAACTTGTCTCTTCCAGTCACAACCTCACTGTTTATTTGATTTTTTTCTTAAATACCACTGAAAAATCAAGCACTGTTCAACACTTTTCAAAACCTGACTTCCTTCATGCACAAAAGCTCTGAACATCACATAAGAGTGCCAGGGAATGATGTGTTACCCATTCGTAGGGTAATATCTCAATCACAATACAGACCAGAAGCAGGTTAATAAAAAAGGACAGAGCTTTGGAATCCAGCAGAAGTGATAACAACCTTCCTTCCTCTCATTCCCTCCACTTCAACAGTAGCACTTCAGTTTTTTCTTCTCATTGTCCTTTCCGACATTTCTGTAAACACAGGCAAAAGTCATTGTTCTGAATTTATACATCCCAGACCCATTTTGCCCACTGAGGACAGCTGAGCAGCCATTGCTTCATCAAAATATGGGTGAGGAGAGAAAATTTTTGGATTAACTGCACAATGCCCAAAATGGAAACAATCCTTTCCCCAAGATGCACATTTTGTGCAATAGATTAAGTGTAATTACAGATATCTTGACAACATAGAAAAAAATAACAGAGCAAGACAGAGTATGTGAGAGAAAACATCTGATTGCTCCACACTGAGATGTGATGGGAGTTACCTCTGTTAAGAGGCCTATGATTTCTCTGCAAGACTTTCCAAGGAGTGACTAACAGTGTCTCCTAAATATTCACCCATTTCACTGGCAGGTCCTTCAATTTTTGTATTCAAACCTTTCTAATGGCACTATGCTCCATGTACTCTAATTAATCTTGTGATCAGATAGTTTTCTGCATTTCCATTCTAATCCTACAAAAGAAGAAAGAAACTAGCGTGTGGAAGGAAATTACATGCATAACGATAAAGCAGAAGTGCTTGTTTTGCAAATAGTAATGCAAACACTGTATAACCTATATATAAAGCATGATTTTTACGTCAATTCAACTGCATGTGCTTCAGTGAAGTTTTTTCTGATTTAAAGGCACAGGAGAGAAGAATTAGACTATCACTCTGTCATGGTTTTGCCCAGCCAGCCAGCCCCTGGGGCTGAGGATGGTTTGGTGGATTTCCGGACAAAAAGCCAATCAAAAGTTCCAGTCATGGCTAGGCTTCGTGAACGAAGATTTGAGGGGGGCTCTACCCACGCTTGCTACAAGCGTGCTGATGGCTAAAAAGTCCCAGTAACACCTTTGCTAATTACATATTTAAGAAAACAGAAGAGAAAGTGGTTGCAGAGTTGAAATTAGGTAGCCACGTAGGAGCAGCAGCAGGCCCTGAGTGGGCCAAGGGCCCCTCCTCCTCCGGCCTAGGCCGGGGGCAGGTGTGGTACTCAAGCCCCCCTTCTCTCCTATAACAGAATAGAGAAAAAAAAAAAATTAGAGGACTGACTGCTTGGACGAAGAACTGCTGCAGAAGAATTCTGGCAAAGAGATAAGGGACCTCCAAGGTCAAAGCTGGCAGCTGCAGGAGAGAGAAGAAAAGTTCAAAGGGGGGTCTGTTTCTTCCCCCTTTCACTCTCTCCCTTCAGCAGGGAAAAGACTGAAAAATAAAACCCTGCTACCTGTGAAAGTTTGCTGGGGTGAGGAAACCCCCATGCTGCTCGTGGAAGAGCCTACACTGGAGTAAGTGGATGCATAAGGAACTGAGACTTTATGAGAGACCAGAGATAAGGCAGAGTCCTGTTGAAGATTTATAACCCTGAGAGAACCTACGCTGGAGCAAGAATGGCTCAGGTGGAATGCTGGGATCTGTGTGTGGGATCCATGCTACACCCATGTCATAGATGTCTATCAAGGACTGTTCTCCCGTGGGGAGGGACCTCCACAGGAAAACAAAACAGGAGTGGACTCATAAACCATTATCTCCTGTAACACTGTGGTGAAGATTCATGGTAAGCAAGTGTCCCCTTGCAAGCCCATGGAAGACCCTTCAGGGCCTGGGTAACACTCACAGCCTCCGGTCTTAGCCCAGGAGGGGGGTAGGCCCAGCCCTGGAGGCCAACACAGAGCAAGAGAGAGGAAGAGTTCCAGCTGCAACAAGAGTGCTGCAGTTACTGAAGAGACCTGGAGCTCTGAGAATGGAGAAAGAAACTGCTTCTCCTCCTTGGACTGATATAAAGGGGGGAGAAGTATTTCTGTAAATACATAGTATTTTTACCTAGGTATAATTGCTATAAATGTATTTCTTTAGTTTTAGCTTGTTAGTAATAAATGTTCATATTATTTTCCCAAATCCAGTCTCTTTTGTCTGCATAAACCTCCTCTCAACTTACAGTAATTGTGTGGGGGGTGAGAGCAAATTGACTCAAAGCAAAACCACAACACATTCACTGCTTATCCTATTGATCTCCAAACACCTCTTTATGTAGTTAATTTATTGAAAGATAAGCTTACGCACAAATTAACCTAATAATATATCCAAACAAGGAGCATTCTTTCACATATGTAATAAGCCACATAAGACAAAGACTTTATACAGCTATGCAGCTTTTTGTTCAGTATAACACAAACAATAAAAATTGCTCTTCACATTCAACTATTTTTCAGCTTCTATGAAACTGAAATTTTCTTACTGAGATTGTCACTTTTCTGTATATATTGCCCTAAGTAAAGAGCTTGCCGACTCTTTAACATAGATTCATCGGAGGTTTGCAATGTAGATAAATAGCATAATTTACATTTTACAGATAGGAACCTAGGCAGAACGACCGAGAAGAATATGGGCCACAGCCTTTATATGAACTTGGATGAGCTCTTGAGTTCACATGGCAAACCATTATTCCCAGATCTTGGGACAGGGTGTTTTTGAAAACAGTGTTATGAAGATACTTAAACGGGAAATTTGAGTTAACAGCAAAATGCTTCAATGGCTAAATTATAGTACCATTTTCCACAAAGAAAATAATATTTGGGCTAAAAATATCTCAGTATATCAGTAAGGTGAAAATAATCAAAAGAAGTCAAAATAATGAATAGCAACCATCAGTATATATTAAATCTTTAAGACTCGTGAAAAATATTATAAACATTTCTGTCTGGAGTAATACAGATAATGAAGGAGGCTGCTGAGATGATATCTAACACTGCAGTTCAAAAATATAGCAATAGTTTAGCTCTTTAATAGATGCAAATTATAAAACAATTAATGAGAGTGAAGAAGAATCAACAAATGCAAATCCAGACAATAAATCTTTCTGTTCTGCATTTTAAAGGAAACAGGTTTAAATATTTATATCACATCACAAGGACAGTGCCCTTTCCACAAGTAATCAGGAGAAGAGTCAAACACAATGCTTGTTAGAATTACATATCTTAAAGTCCACAGGCCTAGGTAATGTGGGCCTGAGTATTGTAGGAGTGCAGGCTGAGATATTCAGAGTCAGAAAAAGATGCTGTCAATAGTAGAAAGGATATGCCCCCATAATCCAAAGGGAAACATTCAGCAGCCTGCTACACCACTTAGACATACACAAATCTCTGAGGCTGGGTGGGATCCCTTCAAAGGCACTGAGGGAGTTGGTGGAAGTGCTCATCAAGACACTTTCTGTCATTTTTCAGCAATCCTGGCTAAACAGGGAGGTTCCAGTTGACTGGAGGTTGATAAATGTGATGCCTATTCACAAGAAGGTTGGGAAGGAGGATTCAGAGAACTACAGGCCTGTCAGCCTGATCTCAGTGTTAGAGAAGTCATGGAACAGATAATCTTGAGTGTTGCCATGCAGCACACACAGCATAGCATTCAGGCCCAGCCATCATGTGTTTAGGAAAGGTAGGTCCTCCTTGACCAACCTCATCTTCTGTGACAGGTGACCCAGCTAGTGGATGAGGGAAAGGCTGTCAGTGTTGTCTACCTAGACTTTAGTAAAGCTTTTGACACCGTCCCACAGCATTTGCCTGGAGAAATTGTCTGTTCTGGGCTTGGACAGGTGGTTCCTTGTTAGACAGAAAACTGGATGGATACTGTGGCCCAGAGAGTGGTGGTGAATGGAGTTACATCCTCAGGGCTCAATATTGGGGCCAATCCTGGTTTTTTATCAATTATCTGAATGAGGAGATCAAGTGCACTCTCAGTCAGTTTGCACACGACACCAAGTTGGGCAGGAATGTTGATGTGCTGCAGGACAGAAAGGCTCTGCAGAGGGATCTGGACAGGCTGGATCAATTGGCTGAGGACAACACTATGAGGTTCAACAAAGCCAAATGCCAAGTACTGCACTTGTGTCACAACAACCCCAGGCAACACCACAGGCTGGGAAAAGAGTAGCTGGAAAGCAGCCCAGCAGAAAAGGACCTGGAGGAGATGGTTAACAGCAGCTGAATGTGATCCAGCAGTGTGCCCAGGTGGCCAAGAAGGCCAGTGGCAACTTGACCTGCAGCAGGACCAGGGCAGTGACTGTCCTCCTGTATTGGGAACAAGTGAGGCTGCATCTTGAACACTGTGTTCATTTTTGGGCCCCTCACCACAAGAATGACATTGAGGTGTGGAAACGAGTCCAGAGAAGGGCAATGGAGCTGGTGAAAGGTCTGGAGCACAAGTCTGATGAGGAGTAACTGAGGGAGCTGGGGGTGCTTAGCATGGAGAGAAGGAGGCTCAGGTGAGACCTTATTGCTCTCTAAAGCTACCTGAAAGGAGGGTGTAACAAGGCAGGGGTCCATCTCTTCTGCTAGGTAACAGGGAATAGGAGGAGAGGAAATGGCCTCAAGTTGTAGCAGGGGAGGTTTAGCTTGGATATTAGGTGTAATTTCTTTATGTAAAGGGTTCACAAGCATTGGAGCACACTGTCCAATGAAGTGGTCAACTCACCATCCCTAGAAGTATTTAAGAAATGTGTCCAAGTGGTGCTTTAGGGGCAGCGTTTAGTGGTGGGCTTGGCAATGCTAAGCTATAATTGTACTTCATAATCTTAAAGGTACTTTCCATCATCAGTGATTATGTGATTCTACTATTTTAGGTCACATATAAGTCAATATTTTGGAAAATCTTGAAAGAGAAAATATTACACTGTCAATACTCTTGTAGAAAAATGTAGCTTGAAAAACAAACCCAATTTCAATCTTACAAGAAACCAAAAATATAAATATAATAAGATTGAACATTAAAATTTTGGCTATTATTCTCTGAACATGAAGTTTCTATGGCTTCATGCAGTATGACATTCTTGTTAAAAACCAGCAGAAAACATTTAAAATAAATATTCTATATGGAATAATAAATACCATTATTTTAAACAAAATCAATACTTCACCTGAGATAAATCTTGGATGTAAATGCTAAATTCCACTAAAATGAGTTGAAAAAAAAAATTAGTCATAATTTATGTCAATGAATTCATTTAACATGAATTATCGAAAGCTGCCCACAGACCAAGAAAACAGATAAGGCCACTGGTCATCACCAGTAACCCACTTTCTAATACTGAAGGAAAACATTTGCATGCTGACCTAGAAGTAGTCCTTTGGGTCTACAATCTTGCACATTCTTTAAAGTAAATAAAATGGAAGATAAACTGAGAATGAGCCTCACCATTTTTTGTGATTTAGAATAGTATTTTGCTGTATTCAGTCCACATTAAAAACAGTACCTTTTTGGAAACTTTCTATAATTTTCTGATTCCAACACTTTACCTTCTGCTTTGTCAGAATAAAATTTGTGTTACTCTTGGCCCCAAGTTTTTCTGGTGCCAGAGGAATATTTACATAAAGAGGAGACATAAATTCTCCTTATGCCATGTGTTCAAAGCAAGTACTGCATACTCATAGTTCCAGTGCAATTGCACTCAATGATGTCTGAGGAACCTAGACACCGGGGTGTGGTCCTCACGCTCTCAAAAAGCTTCCTGGCAGATTGATGATGTCTAAAGTCCTGGATTATTGAGACAAGCTTCTCTGGTAAACACAGAGAAAAGACTCTTTTTTTTTTTTCTTTTCCTTTTTTTTTTTTTTTTTTTTTTTAAGAGAAGAAGGAAAGATACCACAGCACTAAAGACACTTCTTATAAAGTCTGAAAAGAGAAATAATGAGTGAGATGATATATAATTTGGTAGAGAATGGAAAGACATGTGTCAGTCATATTTTCAGAAGGATGAGCAAAAGCTGTTAAATCTGAGCAAAAGAAACATTTATCATGAGAGGAGAGGAACATTTAGTTGCCTTGCAGCAACAGACATACTGAAAAGGAGCAGGGACTTGACTGCTGTGTCTAAGTGTCATCATGAGGTGAGGACACTGAGTGTTAAAGCTGTAATGTTGATGGGAAGGTGTTATACTGGGAAAGGAGTGATTCCCAACCCTCAGGATGAAGTTTAGACCAGAAATACTGCTAACACATCTAGGGTTACTAATCATTTTAAAAGCAATGTTTGGCAGTTTAGACACCTTCTAAATTTGTGGAGAACATTTTGCCTGCACACAAGCTATTGACTGCAAGATCAGAGTGCAGTTCAATGGCTACCAGCATACTGAAGACTGAGATAACATCATATTCTCCATGTCACCATCCTCCAGCAGAGGGAATAAGTTTCTCTATCAGTGCACAAGATGAGACAGCCACCAAGATGAGAGAGCTACAAAGATTTCCGTTGCCCATTTTGGTCAACAATCAAAAGGTGAAAACCCAGGTCTGTCAGCTGGTGCCTCCTGAGATTTCTTGCAAGCGTGGCATGGCAAGCCCACCCAAGCCCACCATCCCTATTCGCTCACCACACACTGCAATGGGGGCTGAATCATAAATGTGGAGAAGCAGTTCTGTAAACCATTTTGAAGGAAATTCTTCGTAGTTTCCATAAAAGGCAGCTTACATTTCAGGGTTTAGGCAACACATTTCTCTCAAGACCTCTCTCCAGTGAAAGAATTCAGTTTATTGGGGGGGGGGGGGGGTGTTTTTTTTTAAAGACGTGGTAAAGGGTTTAAGTCCCCCATACAATGTGTCCTTTAAGGCAGAGTTGTTCCAAGCTTTTCCTCAGTTTCTTTTAACGTAGGAGTTAAAGTCCAAAAAACCAACTCTGTAGAAATGTCACATTCTTTCAAAATCTCTCTACTTCTTGTGTGTCTTTGAGAAGTAGCTCCTGCTTTTTCTGACAAAAGGAATGTTTCACTTCTGTTAGCACTGCAAAGCCAAATACATTGTAGACCAGCACTGCAAAACCAAATACATTGTAGAACAGGGAGCTGGATTCAGGCCATCCTTGTGCATCAGCAACAGCACTGTCACCTAATTTGCAAGTACAGAACAATTATGACTGTCAAGAATAGAAGAGTCAGCCTGGCTTTTAGATTCCAACTTCGACATGAATGACTGTCAGTAGGAAAAAAAAATCTTTTGATTCTGAGCAAATGTATCTGAAAGTAGTTTAGAAAAAACCACACATATATCTATTTTTACAGTAATAATATATATCAAGCTAATAATCAGCAGCAAATAAGATAGATTTTCTTTAAGAAAAAAAATTTCAGCTTGGAATAATCAATTAGTTCTATAACTTTGATTAACTGACCCCCTGACTGCAATTGACAGCGTACACTTACACAGCTATGTTCATAAATACAAAGACTATTAACATTTGGGAAAAAACAATATATATATTATATAGCGAAAACAATAACAACAACAAAGAGACAAAGATATTAGGGAATGACAGTTACAACAAGGGGGTAAAAGAAACGGGAGAGTGGAAGATGAAATGTATATTTGGGAGTGTTTATAATGATCACTGAAAAGGAATGTAAAAATGAATATTTATGAAATTCCTCTAACACTTCAAATCCAGGAATTATATCTGTGCTTCTTTTTTGTGTCTGTTCAGTGCCTGTGTTTAACAATTTTAGATGGAGGATACACATATGGACTCAAAATCTGTGTCTGCACAGACTTCATTGCTGGATTTATTTTTTTCTTACTCTGTCGATGTTATCTTTGTGAACTACTATGTTTGCAAGGGGGAATATCTTTTCCTATTAACAGAGACAACTAACAGAGAGCAGTAACATAAATCAGACCTTTTGAACTGCATTTTGCTCTGCTGATTACTACAGATGAGTGGAACAATATTTCACTATCTTGAAGGAAAATTTTTCCTTTGAGGACAGACATAACCTGTAGCCAGTTATTATCACAAAGGGAAAGACAACAGGATGGGCAGCTGGACCATCACATCAAAGACACTATTATGACTTCCTGAATTCTAAAGTGGCTGAGTTCAAAAGTAATGTAGAAATAGTGTTACACAAGAGGCCAGACTGGCCTTCATACAAGTCTTCACCTGGTCCTCAGATGAGTCCTCCACACTGAAAAACATCACTGTCTAATTTGAGACAACAATTTGACAGTACTGTCTATCATTGGAGAGAGACAGGAACACAATCCACTGTCATTAGCAAAGTATCACTGAAGTGAGCTCATGTCACAAGTGTATGAGCAGACACAGTTTTTAATTCTGCAACCTGTAACTTAAGGTCTGTAATTTTTTTTCCTGCTCATTCCCAAACAAAAAGTAGCTTCATTTGCTAGTAAATGCATAAGCAAAATGCCAAATTTGTCCATTATTTTCCCTTTTTATTTGCCTTAGGTTTTCTTTGAGTCTAAGGCAGAAATAAGAATCTAGTCTTTTACTTATAAGGAAAGGAACATATTTCTGGATGTGTTTTTTTTTTTGCTTTTGCAAATACTTCCTCAATATTTCATCTTTTCCCACTTTTTTTTCCCCTAAAATTTCTGGATTTGTCTTTGTAGCAGTCTTCCCTCACATCTTTTGGATTTTCTGGCTTTCTCTCTGTACATCCTTGTAAAACTTAGGTTTCCCAGAAAGCTAGATTTCCTGGAAAGTTAGATTTCCTTCACTTTTTCCAAGGTACGACTTTGAGTCTTTCTGATTAGCTTTATACTTTTTTAAGACCCATACCTTGCCTAAGAAGGTTGTCAGGTGACATTCACGCTGGGCTTGACTGAAGCATTTACCTCACCCCTATTTGACACCCATGCCAGGCTGCCAAGTTTCAAAACATTACTACTTCTAAGATCTCTGGGTGACAACACCCAGACATGGAGACAGCACAATCTGGATCAGTGGGACTGAGACTGTGCACTTGTGTCTATCACAATGTGGTTGCTGTCCACATGCTCATGGAAAACTGGTCCTCTTCCCCCTCTACTGCTGCCCTCAACTGTCCTTATATGCACAAAAGACTCATGTTCCCAGACTTCCTACAAGCAGCTTTCTGGTTTTCTCTCCAGACACTTCCTGATGGTCAAAAATCTCCTAAGTACTTAATATTCCTCTGTCTCCAGGACACTCATGTGTATGCAGCTTAATTTTGTGAGGGAGGTGTTTGAAGTTGTTCAGGCTTGCATTGCTTTCACAGTTCTTTGTGCATGTGTTTTTATTCACTAAACACACTGATTACAAGAAATTAAATAAATTATAGCTAGATGTCTACACTCTCAAGGGTCACATCTCAGACAATTGTCTGGTCAAAGCAGCTTCCTTTGTTCTGAAATGCTTATGAGCCTTTAATTCAGGACACTGGGGGATTCAGCAATTCCTGGAAGTACCCTGTACAGCCACAAATCTTCCTGTTGCTAATTGGTAGTATGTCACATTTAATAATGTGGAGCAGGACAGAGAGAGTACTGACCAAATTCAGTTCAAAAAGGAGAAAAAGGAACAACTTGTTTGGCAGCCTGCAACACTGAGCATCTTCCTTATTTTTAATTCTCGCGGTATGTATTTCCCTTCTCACCAAAATGTTCCTCCTTTTGTCCCTAGCAACTCTCACACCCCTGAAAACAAAAGGGTGAAAGAGCACAGTGCTGACAGGCACATTCTGGGTTTGGATTCTGTGACTTTTAGCCTGTAGTATTCTTGCTAATTTTATTCTCTTGGCATCCCCCTGACCGTGTTGGGCTTTAGATCTCCAAATTTTTTTTCTCTCCAGTGGTTATTTCCATGAGATAACAGAAGGAAGAAAATTTGAGTCATGAAGATCTCTCAAAACAGGTATGAAAAATACATTTAACTGGCTTTTTGTACATGGGAAGATTGCAACCTAGCCCTTGCAGTTTTACCTTTGTTTCCTGTCTTGTCTTAAAATTCCATTCATCTAGACAAAGAGCAGGGAATTCCCAATTACACTAGGATAAAAGGATGGTTTCATCCTCCTTTTTTTTTTTTAATGCATTTTTTTAAGATAATGGGCAATTATTTCTATTTTCCCAACTGACAGAGAAAGTATTGCCCTTCATCCTTCTTCTTTCTTCAGTTATTCCTGAACTGGAAGGATCCTACTCTACCTACTAGCATAATTTAACAATGGAGGGAGTTCTCTTTGCGTACAATGGGGAAACTATGGTGATGATTTGAGCCATTCCAAAGTAATTCATTCTAAGACATATGTAGCAATAAGGTGGGGATAAAGAGATACCCGTTTTTTGCAGTATGCAAAGGTATGTCAAATACTTGTGCACTCTGAAAATACTATGCATTTTCCGGTCTCATTTTCAGTGGAAGAACGCCTAAAAGGGCTCTCTCAATCAAGAATCATACAAAAAGTGAATCTATGAAGAGAACTTACTCTTCCCACAGGTAATATGTGCTGAAAATGTATGTGAGTTTTCCAACAGAAATTTTCTGACCTGGTAAGGGCAGATTTACCAGGATGCAAGTAGTGCTTTATACCCACCCCATATATAGACATAGTTACTGAGTTCTTATACTAGCTAAAATTCTATTAATTGAAAAAAAAACATGCACTTGGTGTGTTATACATCCAACAAGTTCCATTTTTGTAGACTTACACCTCTCTAAAAAAATAAAGAATATACAGACATGTATCTGGAATCATAAAATGAAGAAAAGACAAGGCTTTATCAAATTTCCTCTCTGGGTCAGTGAATTTTAACATTGCACATATATTTTCTAGCAATTTTTACAAAATTTGATAATGTTAATTGTCCATACTTCAAATCAAATGAGATGCTCCAGTTATTGTAATATCTTTTTTCCCCTGCAGTCTCAAAGCATTTTGACAAGTTCTACCCTGATTTATAAACACTCAGTTCTCATAATGGCACAGTTGGAGCAATAATTTGTTGAATTATTTGAGGAAAGACAGATTTTTCTCTGAAAATATTGCAGATGTAGTCAAAACTTTGAGAGTCTGAATAGAAGCGCTAGGCTGTAAACCTCTGGAATGTACAGCTTGTCTTGTTAAGCTGGGGTAGATGGTGTAGGAGAAGGAAAAGTCTGCCTTCAGGCTTAAAAACCAAAAAAATTCCACCACCAAGAAAAATACAGTTGGGCACTAATCCAGGTGGAATGACGGCATGTGTATCTGAAACCCTCCTGGGCAGAAAGGATCAGTTTTATCCTGCTGTCCAAAAGAAGCAGCAGGGTGCCATTTCGTGGGGGCAGAGGAGAACTATCAATCCTTTCAGTAATCATCGGATCTGCAAATAATAACCTACGGTCTCCTCTGTTCTAACCGCCTTTAAATGCAGGAGTACAACCCCTTTTGTATTTCTAGCAGCACTTTATCCAGTCTGGCTTTTCATGTTCCATGGGACAGAGTATCTGCTCCTCCCCAGGGGAATTATTCCATGGCTAATAGCTCTCATGGCCAGGAGGTTTCCTCCTCTAAAATGTCTCCGGCTGTTCTTAGCTAACTCTTCTATTGCTAAGTCACTGGAAATAATTCATTTGTGTTGTCGATGTATCCATCTCTATGTAGGCTCGGGCATAAAGTTGTCGCAGTTCAAGAGTTTAGCTATATTTTAAATAGAATAAAAACAAACAAACAAACAAAACAAAACAAAACAAAAAAACGTAATTGGCTGTCTGTGCTTCCTTTCCACAGCAGCCCTCCCTTATGCTGAATTCCCCCTTCTGTCAGTACCAGGTGGTGCAGAGCATTGCCCAGAAGGTATTTCAAATAAAATCATAGCACATTATTGACAGGGGGGCTGCTATCAACCCACTTTCTTGACATGAATCTGTACACAGCCCTACTCCACCACAATGTTTTGGTTCATAGGTTTATATATGATAACCGCAAACTGAGCAGTAAAACAATATGTGAATGCTGAAAGGGAGTTCGATGTTGTTTGTTTCTTACATGCTGTTGTAAGCCTCTCTATAGAGAGCAGTAGACAGCAGGCTCTTCCACGCCTGTAACCAATTCTTTGAGACTTGGCAGAGTGACGTTTTGTCATTTAGGCAGCAAAGGGCATGACAAAACTTCAGGGGAAAAGTCTAATTTACATTATTCAACTAGGTAACTCTGGACCAACACCCACTCTAGCTCCCTCCCTCTTACTAGATAACAGTTTAAAGTTATCTTTCCACACTTTAAGTGGTTTACATTTTTTCTTAACTAAAGAATTTATTTCAATCTCTCCACCTTCTCCTGCAGTAGTTCTGCGGTCTCACAGTGTGCTCAGTTCCTCCCAGTCATTTAGATGTTACTCATAAATGTTGATACCAGGCTCATTAATTCCTCTTTTTGGTCACCAATTAGAGTACCAATTTAGACCCATAATAATCCTTGTTCCTAGTAAAGATCATTAAAGACAGTGCTAATGTGTTTAATGATCCTCCTACTAACACAGAAATTTCCAGAAGCCGTAACTGTTGGTTTTGCCTCTCCACAGGGAGGACATTGTCAGAGATGCAAGTTTTCCTAGACTGCCCTTTTCCAAAAGACAAAAGAATAGGTTTCATTTTGTATGAGCTCAAGATTTCATGAGGCAAATATCTCTGGAAGTCTTTCAGTAGCTATGAATCCTAGATAGAATAAGATCCCTGCAGTTTTAAGCAGTGATTTCAGAAAGAACTAGAAACATATCTTGAGTCATGCAAAATAGGAGGCTACTATTTCTGTAAGGGAAGACCTCTAAAGGAAGAGCTATGCAAAGACTCAGCTAGAAGGAGATTACACTCATTATACTCTAATTTATAGCCAAATACAAAGGAAGAATTTAGTGCAAAACCAAAGAATCTATGTTTGTATTACACCTATCCTTATATAAGCTACCCAAACATGGGTTTCTATAATCTGGTCTGATTTTTCCCTGCAAGCAGGTTAATAACCAAACAGAAATTCTGCTTGATGACAATCTGGATCATACCAGGCCTGCTGAGTGCTCACGTATGTGCTTTTCATGGGCACTAGAAGGACAGAAGCCATAGCAGAAGAGCATCTTATAAAGAAATTACACACTGATTTATACAAAACTGCTGACCACCTTACCATGGTTTTTTGCAAACTGAGGCATGTCTGAGTGATTAGAAGCTCATTTCACTCAGGCAAGTTAAAAAGGAAGGGTAAATTGTTGTTTTAAAGGAAGGGAGGCAATGAAATTGCAAAGGAAGGGGAGACAAGTAAAAGAAGAAAGGATAGGAATACATGATGTGGCAGAGAAGACAACTGAAACAAAAGGGTGGTTGAGGTAAAGAAACTGTAAAACTCACCTCTTAGACTACTTTAGATTCTAATATTTCTTGTTAAAGTCTGGCAGCTACATCTTATCGTATAATTTATCTTTTTTAGGACTAAGGATATGTTATTTCTTCTAGTGTGTCTTTGCTTAGTTCTTTTTTTTGCCAGCATTACAGGGCTGTACTGAGAAGAGACACACATTAAAGTTGTAAAGAGCTCAGGTTCTATACTAGTTTCCTGGGAAGCAATTATGGTAGAACATAAAATGCATAAGTTCTAGGTATTTACTCCTGACAGACAGGATACTTTTTAATTCTTAAGTTATGTTTCTCTATTGCTTTGCTAAATGTAGACACACTCTTGGAAACTGCTAGTCATAACTAGCTCTGATAAACCACCTAGTATCTTAGTAGCATTGTCTTTTTATTGTTGGAGTAAAATTATCCTGATCAGGACTGCTTCTAGCTACACTCCTCTTGTTTCAGATCTAAAAGCAAGTTTCATTTCTTCTCATAGTCCTATGCTGACTTTGCAGCACTATGGTTATTTCTTGGAATGAAGACTATGATTTCCGCAAGATACTAGGAGAATCAGGTGACCAAGCAAAAAAAGCTCAAAAGTTTTAAAATCTCCATTGCTGACACTGGATAATACAGTATATATAACCTTGTTTAAATCATATGAGCTAGCTGTAACTGTCATAGTAAGGTCTTTACATACTCCGTCTGAGCTACTTCTCATTTGTGGACTGGCACATAAACATCCACCTTGCCACTTATGCTAAGCTTTGAGTTAATAGCATTATGGGCCTACAAGTACTCATCTCACTAGATCACTGGCCAACAACTTTCTTATTCAATCTGTATGGTTGCCTCCAAGTTTGCATGAAGAGAAGCCTCATGTATGAATCCAGATGAAAGTAATAAGGCTTTGGTTGGTTCTTTCCACTTTATTTCAGCAAAAACAGAGGCATCGTTTCACCTAAGACAAGCACCCCAGATATGGTGTTCACCAGTGCCTTTTCTTCAGAATTTCAGTTTGCTTTCATTGCTTAAGAAAGTAGAGTAGTTTCAGGGTCAGACGTATCCTGGTTTCATGTACTAGTATTTACTTCTCTCTGGGTTTAGGATTACGACTAGGAGCTGGTGAAGGCCTATGTCCTTGTTAGGCCACTAGGCAAGTAGGCAGTCAGCCTGTGTCACCCCACCATAAAGTTAGGGAAAGGGTTTTAACCCCACTCTGTAAAATGTCTTTGAGTTATTAGGAGTACTCTTACTGAAATTATATTTGGAAACATTGTAAGTGTGGAAAATATTGTCTGCCATTTGAAGGAAGGAAAACATGTGAAAAGGATTGAGTGTTGCCTCATAGTAAAACACATTTTGGAAATCTCTCATCAACATAATGAAGCAATGTGGGGAATTTGATACTGAGGCAAGTGGGAAGGATTCTGTGTAACAAAACTGCAATGTGGTATCCTGATAGACAACAGTTCTGTTAATGTGTCCACAGACAAAACTTGTGAAAATACTTCTTAGTATTAACTCATGCTTGAATTCTAGTAACACATAAGAAGTAATATATCTCATAATGTTCACAGATATTTCCTCAAGTCACGAAATTTTGAGAAATTTTAAGATGAACAACCTTGACTATTGTAAAGCTGAAAATGGCTTGGGCTTCAATGTTTTTGTACACTGAGGTTATATATGAATGCCTTACAACCTTCTTCAAATCAAAATACGCTGGTGCTGTCCAGGATGCAAATTGCGCGAGGCAAATGTGGCGTGTAAATTTCTTGGAATTTTTGAAGACTCTTGCCTGCAAGTGCCACCAAATTGCAAACCACAGCATATAAATACCATGCTGCTGAAATAAGTGGTTCAAACTTTTTCTGCCTGAATTCTTTATTTGTGCACTGCATGGGCTTTGTCAGAACAGAGAGGATTTGCAAAAGCTTTGTACTTGGAAGACAAAACAACACATCAACAACCTTCTCCATGTTTTTAGCTATGCACACCCAGGTATTACTGAAAATGCAGGCACTCAGGAGGAAACATCTGGGCTATGGACTGATACTGAAAACACAGAAGGTACTAATGGAGCAAATGCAACAGAATCATGCACGTGTGCACACAGATACCCTCCCACATGAGAGCAGTAACATCTTGCAACCATTACTTGTGCTGTGATACAGACATAATCTAGTTAAAATGGAAATGTATTAGGAAAGTCAAACAATTAATTGATCCAAGAAAGGTTGTTTCATGTTTTGTGTAAATCAAAGCTAAAAATTCATTTGAGGGACATTGCCGTATTGTAGACTAAACAGAGTTTGGCATGAGCACAGGGCTTGGTGTGGGTGTTAAAGTTGTTCTGCACTACACATGGTCAGTAATCCTCAGCAGAAATGTTAACTCAATTTGTCAGCATTATCTTTATGTCAACAGTAATTCTTAAATATTTACAATAGACATAGTACTCTGAGGGTTTGTAACGCAAGATAAATTGGAAAAATGTTAACAAAATGGATGGTACTAATACAAGCCCTTGGCACTTTCTACTCTTCAATTTTATATACAAGAGTGCTTGCCTGAAAGTTGGATTTTATTAGGGTTTATGGTTTATTTGCTACATGCAAGCTTTTTCTAAAATGAAGCAGAAATTTGTATAACCATTGTAAAAACAGAAATGTATTAGGTTAATGATACATGAGGACTGGGTTCACAAGACAGAGGCATGGATTTTTACATGTATTTTCTGGAACAATTTAATTCTTGATATAAATGAGTATGAATAATATAGAACTCTAACTGAGTTGCACCTGTTTATATACTAGCAGAATTCAGTCCTGTGTCATCAAAGAAATTATAAATATGCAGGGTATTTTTTTTTTAGATAAGATGTTCAATATATAATTTCATTCCAAATGCAATACATGAAAAATTTAAAAACTGTAAATTTTACAAATAGCCGAGAACAAAAAGAAACAAAAAATAACTAGAAAAAATCATTTTATTGCAGCTCTGAAATTACAGGAACAATACCATAAAGAAACAAGACAGCCTTCCTAGACACTTTGTCTTCACTGTTCTCCCTTTCTCAATAATTACCATACATTCTTTTAATCAATGATGACTGTGAAAACCAAGCTTTTGTTTCGACAATGAGTGAAATTTTATCATCCTTAACCTTGAATCTTTTCCCTCTTTGCATTTCTAACTCTAAACTGTCTCTCAGCCTTGCTCACTCCTATGCCTACATTCTACCCCTGTCTAAAACATCAAAGTCCTCGCAGTGTTTCCATCAGTAAGAGTTCACCAAATAGCTGTACATGAGGAATATCACTACCTACTTTGACAGGCTGGTTTTAACCAAAAAAAACATTTGTAACCATGTCTTCCCCTGGATCAGACAATTCCACTTTTCATTTAGCACCATTTACGGTACATACATTTACATACACCTTTTCATTGACCTACATGTCATTATTCCTCCATACTCTTTCTTCACCACTTTCTACAGCTAGTTTATTATCTGTTGCCTTGATACTACTCATACCAGAACATGTCATGTTGAAAACTTTGTTTCTACTTGCCTCATTTTCTGTTCTTGCTCTTGTTTTGGTATGTAATTTTTTACATATTTTGAGTGTCGCAAGAGGAAATAGGTGACAGTGCAACACAAGGGATTTCATCTCTTCCAATACTTTTCTTCATTATGATTGCATACAACTTCATTGGGTACAAATCCTCTATGTTTTGCTTTTGTAGTTCTTTTCTCCATGTTTCCTCAACTTTCATAACCTGCCACTCATCTCTTGACTGAGTTATTGTGTACATATGAATTAATACTCCAAAATACTCATAACTAAAAGAGCAACTGATTGTTTAAAAAAAAGACCAAACCTGTCCTGTGCAAAACATATTAGTCTTTCAGAGATGACTGACCTAGAAGGTTTTGTCGAATGAATAGCAATTCAGTGTTAAACTCCCTCAAAATATTTCCGGCCCTGCTCCAACAGACTACTGCTTCAAGGGACTAATTGCTGAGAGGAATCAACAGAGGAAAGCATGTTTTAAACATTTTATTACAGATTACGGTGTCAGACAAGAGATGTTAGGTATCGGTTTGCAAGAACTCCACTTATTTCCCCACATCTTTGTTTTTCTTCCTTCATCTTGGTCCCTTTTGCACCCTCAAAAATCTGCTGTGCTTAACATTAAACTATTCAGTTTTAAGTTAATATACATTTAGCTAACATCCCCAACTATTCACATAGTTTTAAATAAAAAAAATCATAGTGAGAAAAGGGTAAATAAGATCAAGCTGCTTCCTACTCTCAAACACACACACAGAGACTTCCTATCGATAGAAGACTCACTGTTCTTTAATCAGGAAAGCCAGCTGGGATTTGAATATTTCTTTGAAGGAAGCACAGAAGCAATGTTTAGAAAATGTATGAAATACCATCTTGTCTTTGAGCTGTCACTCAGGCTTTGAGTCTTTTGCCCCATATTCTTTTCTCCATTCTTATTCTAGACCTGTGATATCCGATTCCTATTTCTGTAATTTCCATCTTTTGTTCACAAGTCTATTCTCTCACAATAACACTATTCAGATAAGGTATGTCTTTGAGTAGTCAGCTACTAATTTTTTTTTTCCCCTCCTTGTAGAGATCCTATTAGTGCTTTGGGACCCTGTGATACAAATGTACAAAGCAAGAGCCTTCTGCTGAAATATTGCAGCTCGTTTTTCAGTACTGCGTCAGATAGCATTAGCAGGGAGTTTTTATAGTTTACCTTGCAAATGATGGAAACCACTCTTTGTTAAACAAAAAGAATTAGAGGAGCCCAGCAAAAGATATACTTGTAGTACATAGCTGTTGTGTTATGGTGTCTTGGTACTGAAGGAAAATTGTAAGAGGATTTTCCTAGATAAGGCACCTTGCAAATGCAACATATGCATGTTGTGACACTTTGCCAGTATATTCATTACTCAATGCAAAATGGTATGCTTTCAAGATTTAAAAAGTCAAAAGATCAAAGTAATGACCTTTAACCATACAGCAAAAGATATAGCATATTTTTAATTATGTCTCCTCTCAATACAAGGATTATAGTTTTTTCAGGTGCACAGTGACCAGCAAAATAGATCAGCACTTCTGCAACGTAATGAATTAATCTATAAGAAAAGCTACTGTATTTCAAATAGTTTTAATAACAATAGGAGTCTGATGTTTAGTATTTTAGATATTGCATAGAAATTTACAGTGCATATTTATATAGAGAAGCCCTGACTTGTACACCTGGATCCTTGCCAGTCATGTACTTTGTGACTTTCAGCAGACCACTTATATCCGCAGATATCTTATATACCTGTAACTTGGGAATGTTAGCATTTGCATCAAAGAGACTTGACTAAAAGGTGTACTTTTGTTAAACAGTATCTGAGATTCTTAGACGAAAAATGTATTATCCATGTCCCAGGTCTATCCTTCAACTACTCATCAAAGAAAAAGCAAATTTCAATGAGGCATTTATTATTGAATAAAATTTACAATTATACAAAACGAATGTTATTATTAACACTAATTGTGTAGTTTTGCGGGTTTTCCGAAATTATTTATTTTTTATAGTACTTAAAATAAAAGTGATTAAAAATTTGCTAGTCGACTAATTGGTTTAACACTTACTCAGTAACTTAGGACATGAAGTAGTTAAAGTACTCTTCACCAAACTGACAATAATTTTGAAATATATTTGTTAAAGTGCAATACCAGGATCAGACATATTTCTTCTAATTTAGCACATTTTAATTTGGAAAAAAAGGAAATACAAAAAAAAAAGAAAATTGCTTCTGTAAAAAGCTGGATCTGTATATTCTAGCTGTGCCTCAGGAGTTTGTTTACCTTAAAACCTATTTCTTTTTTAGTTTTTAGAGTAATAAAATCGCAGGCACAACTAATTACAAGAGCAATCAAGGGCTTTTAGGTCACTTTATGTAAACAGATGAATATTTAAACAGCAGCAGTGGCTGATATTTTGTGGCTATTCTAAAGTCTAAATACCTGAATCCTAAACATCTATATTTATACTTCTAAAGTTCATGAAAAACATATTTGGGGATGTACTGTATACATCATACAAAGACATACTTCAGCAAAGTCCTTACTGAATTTATTTAGGTATTAAACTCAACTGTGTTGAGAACTGAGGTTACGCTGTGCCTGAGAGCTCAGCTGAACCAGAGGCAGTCATTGCTGCACTTGCTAATGTGGAAGTCTGGTGCAGTCAGAGCTGAAAACGTGATAACATGATTCCAACAGCTTTTTTTTTTTTTCTCTTCTTTTTAGTTTCCTTTTTTTTTTTTTTTTTTTTTTAAGGAAAATAAGCACTAATAAGCACTCTTCTAAGAAATGAAATATGAAGTCTTTGGCCTCACTGAGCCATTTCTCTTGGTCCTCTTAAGCACTTCTGGTCTCAGCACTACAGAGAACTCCAAGCAGAGGAAGCACATCTGCTAGTCATGGTACCTACTCCTGGTCAGACTCCTAGCAGCCATTGGCTGTAGTTTCAGCTTTATCTAACAACATGTCACATATTCAGGCTGTTATATGATCTATCTTTGCTGCTTGGCCTTCCTAAAACTTTCTCTGTTCCCTGAAATTCTATATTTTTTTCACATTTGTGAATTAGGTGCTGTATGACTTGCTCATGAAATTGCTACACAGGCTGTTTTACAGCCTGGGAGTGGGAGCCAGGGATCTCCCCACGTTAATGGGCCTTCTGCCTCCAAGCAAGCAAGATGGGAAAACTAACTACCATATGGGCACATTTACATGGTGAGACCATGATTTCAGTGGAGGAAGGTCAGATGTGCCAGCAGTAGACTCTTGCTTGCTTTTTCAAAACATATTGCTGTTTACCACACAAGTAGGAAGCTTGTCACATGTAAGAACTGTAAAGTAAGGTTAGTGAGAAAACCATTTTCAAATGCTGATCTTTGACCTAGAGCCCCAGAGCCTGTCAGAACCACAGAAGCTACACTCGTGGCCTAAGTACATGTAAGCACAGTGTCTTTCACATCAGGGAGGATTCAGGAACATGTTTGATTTGTTATGTTCACAGCCATGGGGCATTTGCAGGTGCAAGCCAAA
Organism: Empidonax traillii; assembly: GCF_003031625.1. Taxonomy (NCBI): domain Eukaryota; kingdom Metazoa; phylum Chordata; class Aves; order Passeriformes; family Tyrannidae; genus Empidonax; species Empidonax traillii. Next base: position 752,067 of record NW_020955270.1, read on the forward strand.
GCCACAAAGGCAAAGAAAAGCCTCACAGTACACACCGAAGAGGATCTCTTTGATCCCTGAAGGTGCACTAATGCACTGCTGCGGAGAAAACTGTCCTCCTGTGTATTTGGTAATGTGCTATAATCAACAACAGACACAGCTGGATAAGCAGAAAAGAGCACTTAGCTTCCTTGAAACCCAGCTTCATACTTGAAACTATACTAGCTAGATAAAACAGTAAGCTTTCTAAAACATACTGAAATTAAAAAAAAAAAAAAAGCAGCTCTTTCAACTGAGATTCAAGAAGGTCTAAATTGATCATATGAATACCTGCACATAATTTTATGTATGTGATAACTATCGTATTCATTTTTTAAGGATTTTGGCCTTTTCATTCACCTGAAAAGACTTTTCCACAGATGTTCTGAATTAATTCAGAAACAAATCCTGATTCAATTAGACTTACCCCTAATCGCAAATACTATGACTAGCCTTGAATTTAGTCTCCAGTTCAACCTTTGGGCTCCTCTAGCGCATAAATGTAAACAGAGCTGTTATAATTAGTCTTAAGGAATGCCATAAAGGTAGAGCGGCCATTTAGGGAATGTGGGTCTGTCTAAACTTACTTTGTCTTTTTATTTATCTTCAGTGCACCTTGAAAGACATCCTAAATTGGCACTGGCTTTCCCATTAATTAAATGCAGGACTTTTTCTAGGTTTTAATATGTTCAGAGAGGATTTTATTTTTGTTCAAACAGAATGATCAGTGAAACACTCATTCCATACTTTACACTTACATAGTAATTATCTGTACATATTTACAAATAAAAGAAGAAAATGAACTTGAGAAATACACACTTTGGGGGAGGAGAGTGGCCTAACATTTTACAGTAAGTTTTAGGAATTATCTTAGGAAGTAGGAGATAGATGTAACAGTGGAACATGTGCAATTCATTACCTTTTCTTTACCAAAGACAGTACTCTTTCCCTTTGGAAGTGGACCACGTTTCATTCTTAATTTGCTATGAAAGAATAATTCCATGAGTTTTAAGTTCCTTTTCTATATGTCAGACACCTGTGAATAGATCATTTTCACTGAACTTAACTGATATTCACTGAACTGGGATACATGCTTAGTTCATCAAGTACTTTTGCATATTTGAGATTTAAGTTATTCTACTGAGTTGTGATCAGCTGGATGAGTGACCAAGCATGTGATGCGCTTGAAAGCACAGATCATGCCCACTCAAAACACATGTTGGTCTAATCTATTCTCTGCTTGGAAACAAACTCAAGTATTTCTACTACACATTTTCTATGTCCACCTCTAAACGGTTTTCCTAGTAAAATCCCCTGATTCAAATGCATACAGGTTCAGATAAGCTGCATAGAAAAGTCTTCATGTTACCTGATTCCTAATGGCAATCAGTTCAAAGGTTGTTTTAAATGCTACGATACATGATTTATAAAAGTGCCTCAGGTAGTTCAGTAGAGGAAGAAAAGGAATGCGCCAGAATGGGAAGCGAGAACTTTAAGTTACACAGTAAGTTATAGTTATGTACATTTATCAAACAGAAAGAAGCTGCCAAGGCACAGTAGTCCAGTATCTCTTGGATGTCCTAAATATCCTCTGAAAAGCTGATTAATTTCCCTTATTTTACACTGAATCAAGAAGATAAGAAAAGAAAACTGGAATTTCACTCCTAGAATCTGATACAACTTATGTGAGAGATGAAGTAGACATTTTTATTTATTTATAATATCACCTAGACACAGAAAAAGTTTGTCTTTTTTTTCTTGTCTCATCTAGCTGATGATGATAGCAATAATCAGGTTAAGTGCTGAAGATATGGCTCTTATGGTAATGCACTTTACCCAGCGTATGCAGTTTAGTGAATGAAAAAAACTTTTGTATGAAAAGACAGTAAACTATAGAAAGTGTCTGAAAACACTGTCATCCTTGACAGCACAAATTATTTTACGCAAGTCAGAAGTATTTTGGAAAGTGAGACTGGAATTCTTCCCTGATTATCACTCCCTGGAGAAACATAAGTAGAGCCCAAACGGTCTAAATTCAGTGTTCAGTGAGAAAAGGCAATAACTGCAATGCTCTCACTGGGGAGAGTATGTATTTTTCAAATGGCACTCTGACAGTGTTCTCTCCCTTCTAGCCTTAGATATCCTAGGAGGCCTGACAGTCAGGATTATATATAGAATTGACTGGTTTAAGTAATTGTTTCATAGTAAAGATCAGCTGGGGTTTTTCATGCTGTTAACCATGATCCAAGTCTTTCAAGATGATTTCAAGTTTTCAAGTTAAATTTGCTTTGTGGAGGATTTCATACCACTTCACAAATATGTGGTATGCATGCAGTTTCCTGACCTAAAAGAAGTGATGTGCAAGTATCCATGCCATGGTGTTGAGGCATCTGTCAAACATTTTCTTTAGACTCATGAGTTTCAAATAGCCTCCAGCTTCCAAGTTACTCCTAGTAACTTACTTCTTTAAAAAACAAAACCCCAAAAAACAAAACTGGTATCCTTCTTTTTATCTCTTACATCTAGATGTGCCCAGTCATGGTTTTTTGGTCTCTTCTGGAAGAACTAATTTGAAATGTTGATTGGGCAGAGGTAAGAAGAAGTGAGTAGGTGTCAAGAAATTCTACTGTGACAAATTTGAAGATGTTGAATCATGATCAGTTACCTACCTTTCTTTGCTCTCAGAGACACTATCCCAGAGTAGATTATTTAAAGTAGTAGAAGGAAAGATCTGCTGTGCCATTTTCCATCTCTGCCTCCTGTGGAAACACAGAGAACAAATAAAGCTGGTCACAAGTCCTCAGAAACTGACACTAAGGAGCAGTACTTGCAAATGCAATGTACTCAGAAATAAATTATCAAAAAATAAATTACCAAATATCTTGTATTTTTAATAATAGGAAAAAACCCAACAACCAAACAAACAAGCAAAAAACAACCAGAAAGAAACCAAAACACTATGAGGCTATGCTCTCTTTTGTTCTTGTTCCATAAAAATATTGCAGGTAGATGGTTTTTTTAAAAAAGTTGAATAACCTACATCTTGTCAGACAGGAAAGCCCAGAAGAAATAATGAAATCTGATAAAACTCCAAATAATTCCACTGACAATGCTGTACACCTGGGAGATAAACACAAGTAAGCATTGCTTCAGAGGCAGATAAAACCACAATGTTCCACATTCACCAACAGTTTTAAGAGCACCAGCCTGCCAAAATTAAGTCTTGTTGGCTTATAGAACTCCTTGGAGACCCCTCAGTTACTGACTGTACTGCCATTTCCAAGACAAAAATTTCCTCTTTCCAGGAGGTATCCTTGTGTGTTTATCTGACAGAATAGGAATTCTCTGCAACAATGTGGAATCAAAAACTTTCTACCCTACTTTATTGTGCCTCTGTATCTTTTTGTATATGTCTCCTCATTCCTCATGTAAGAGTATGTCACTCCTATGTAATTAAGTTTCTTCACAAGACATCTATGCTACACAAAATAGAAGGGCTGTGACGTACTTAATAGTAAAGTAAGAGTGGCAATTTTACCCTTGTGTATTTCATAAACCATATCCTTCAGTGGTAACATGAATTAATCACCAACATAACAATGGAAAAAGAGTTCTCTGGCTGAAGTGAAAATGCAGCAATTTCTGTTGCTGGAATCACAACAACTGTGATCATTCTCATCTAGGAAGGACAGTGTGGGAAGATAGTGAGAACACTCTTTTAGGTAAAACTGTGGTGGTGCTAAAGATGAGAACTACATTTTATCTTGATAGATCCATGGTCTGGCCTTTCCTGAGTCAAAGGAGGTTATGATTTTGATTAGTTAACACTCAAATACAATACATGATCAGGTAATAAATTCTCTGTTCCAATTTCACTCATAATTAAACCTCAATTTTCTACACCCTATTTAAAAGGAAATTAGTGGTTTATATTTTCTTAGCATGAAAAATTAGGTATAAAGAATTTCTATAAACCAGAAATTCAGGAACAAAATTTGTTATATGAAGACTGACTGTATATTTCCCACATGAGAGAAAACAAAACCAACATCTACCATTACTGTGTACTAAAAGTGCGGGGGAGGGGGGAGGAGTATATGGGACAAAGTATAAACAGTGGTTTTCAAAATACTATGTCTGATGTAATAAATCCTAATAGAATTGACCTGGTCCCAAATCACACCATATGATCAGGTCTAGTTCAAAAAAAGTGACTAAAATGTGATAGCTATTAACAAAAATATGCAGAGACAACTGAATAAAAAAGCCAACGATTAACAAGAAAGACTACTGAGCCTTATGAAGGAATCTGTCCTGGGGCTGATACTGTAACGGTCAACCTGGAGGATGAAAGAAACCGATTTACAAATTTATGGTTAAGATCAAGCTTGAGACACGTGATAGATTCAATATGATCTTGCAAATTTGAAGAAATGGTATTTAAAAAATGCAACAGACAAGGGAGTGACAATGGTCTTTGAGAGGGATTAACCACTTTAAAAGTACAGGACAGAGCACAAGATTACAAGTTCCATATCAGTAAAAAATGTCATGCCAAGAAAAGACCAATGCAGGTTTGGGGCATGTAAAGAGGAATTCAGCCTGCAGAAGACAGAAAGCAGTCTTTTCATGGTGATATGGCCCCGGAAGGAATATGTGCTCAGTCACTTGTAGAGACACATGGGCCAGATGAAGGAAAAATCCAGGGGAGTTCTGCAACAATAAAAAGACATCTGAAAAATCATGACTTGAAAGAAGTGATTGAAAGACCTTGGGACTATTTAGTATAGATACAAGAAGATGCGTGGAAAGCAGAGTAACAATCATCTGGCATCTAGGCTGCTGCTAGGAAGATCAGTAGAAGAAATGTCACAAGGGATATTTGGGATGGCAGTAGCATAAACCTTCTAGTACTAACCACTGTCAATCAATTGCCTGGGGAAGTTGTGGTATTTGCATCAGGGGAGCACTTAAGAATAGTTTAAGCAAATATCTTTCATGAATTACACAAACACAGAATGGAGTGAATGATTTCTCTCCCTTTCCCTGCTCTGAGTGCAATCACTACACTTGCTAACAGTGCAATCACTGTTAATACATATCCACTCCCTAGAATTTTGGCAATAGATCTCTGAATGAGACAAAATGAAAAATGGCTTTAGCTCCATGTCACAGGAGAGATCAAACTAAAAAAAGACCCAGAGCAAGACCCAGATCCAGGGCATCAAGAAGTCAAAATTCTAGGATGTCATGAGCAATCCCAAGCAGATGGCACAAGGTAGTCACTGCTGTGGGACAGCCCTTGAAAAATACTAATACATATGAATGATACAAACTGAGGAACTGTCATAGCATTATCTGTAAAATCTGTCACCAAAATTACCAAGTGGCTTGGTAAAATGTCACTCCTTAGGAGACAAAGATAGAAAAGTTTAGATACTTTAAATTTTTCGACCAGCTTTTCTACAAAGACACTTGGAATTCTCTTGCATGGGAAGTTCATCAATGAAAGGTTCCCTCTGTTGCAGCAAATACAAGACACCAGTCTCTGGTGTTTTGGAAATAATAAGGACAGTTACATACATATAGAAATTATTAGAGTGGTCTAATTACCAGGGGGAGAGGATTTGCAAGGCAGAAAGGAAGTGGTTAAGGATAGCATAAATAGATGTCAAATAAATACTTTATTGCTTGTTTTATTCTGACTAATGTAGTTTACTGCCCCTTCTGAATGCATAAGAAGTTATATCAAAATAAATATCTCTTCATAGAAAAGTGTAGCTGCAAGATAGTAGGCTCTTTTTATGTAGGCTCTATGTCAAAATTTCCTTACACAGTATAGGATTATGAAGAAAAAGACCAACAGTGTCAGTGTGAACACATAAACCACTGTCCTCAATAGGCAGTCAAGATCTGATGCCAGGGATATAACTGATCAAGGAAGGGGAAAAAATGTAGGTTTGGTTTTTTAAAGGATAATATAGCAACTAGGCTATGCTTTTTTTTTCCCCTGAGAAAGAATTAGAACAGCAAGAAAAGTGCTGTTGGGGAAAACAAGAAATAAGTGTGGCAGTTTAAAGGAGATGATAGTACATAAAAGTCAAGATCTTCGAGAGTAAAGTTGCTGATGACATTTAAAGTCTTGCATCAAATCAAACAGCAGTTGAAACTGGGCTTCACTAAACTCTGTATAACACAGAGTTACACATTTAGACATTCCTGAGACACAGATTTTTCATTTATATACAGAAATATTCCTGAGTACACATTTTAGCAATGCAGTGGAAATCATTACAATGCTTTGCTTTTGGATTCTGCATAAAGAGGAACAGAAAATTTACAGCCAGTATATGTCTTCATGGTTTTTGTTTTCACATTACAAAGAAGTCAATGGCCCTGCTTTGCAGTGCCCAGCTAGGAGTCAATAACAGTAGGAGCAAATTCTGAAAGCCTTAGAGCACCAGCCACAGTTACATCACAAACTAAATACACCACTTGGATTATCTGCTGTTTAAAATAGAACTCTTTAGTATGCTATCTATGTGAATAAAAGCATAAACATTTCAGCTATCAACTCATCAAAACCGCTTGAGCAAGCATAAAATATCTTCTTGGCACCAGGTAGTCACTCTGTCCTCTTAACACGATTTCTCTCCCTCAAACTTACTCTTCAGCTACATGCTAATGGGTTCATCTTAAGATAGCAAAGACATGAATGCTTTTAATATCAGACTTCCTTGCACTGGCAAGAGCTACAAATTTTTTTGCTGACAAGACATCTTTACAACTATATGAATGGTAGTTCTTTGTTTAGGGAAAAAAAAATGAGGTGAGTAAGAATTCTGAACCACAAATGATGCCATGTGAAAGACTAAACCGAGCACAAGAAGAGTTATAGACCACTTCACAAATGCAAATGAAGTAAAGTGAAAAGTAAAATGAAAGGTCAACTGTCCCCAGAAAGTGGTTTGCTTTGTTTTTTTTTTTCTCTAATTAACTTTTATTCTTTGCAATTTGGTCTGCATTTCCATGCTTGTTTTCTTAGTTTGTTTTTTGTCTTCCACTCTTATTACTGAGTGGGAGTATCTGAAGCAGACCACCTAAGTTCTTTAAATTCATCTGATTTTTTAATTTCCAGCTATGCTGTTGAGTATTGTCATGTAATTATTTCAAAGGACCAGCCATGACCTCTAAAGCCTCAGGTCTGCCTGACCGGTCACAGAGTCCGCCAGGCACAGACTGAATTCTCACATGACAAATACTGCTAGTGATTGAGTGCAGCATAAACTGGAGCACAAGACTTTTTCTGTTACAAGAGGTCTGTGATGACAGGCTTACAAGAAATCAAGGATGCCTTTCCTTTTCATCCCCAAGACAAATCAGCATGGGTTTCCTCTGCTCTGGCCATCCACCAGAAAGTCCTCTCCCATTACTCTTCCCAGTTCCCTTTACAGACAAGGCTATACAATTTTTGATCCACTCTCTCTAACACTAATATCACCCCCTCAGCTGCACCCATATATACACACACTCTCTTCCCCTTCAAAAGAAAACAGAAAAATTAGAGACAAGTAGGGAGAGCAAATTTCTCCCTAAATCTTTGTTGCTGAAGACAGCAAAAGAGCCTAATGAGTGCTTTGGCCAAGAGCCCCATGCTGGCTTGAGCCTGCTGCTCCTGCGATGACAGCATCAGCGCAGTTTTATTCTCAGCTCAGTCAGCACCTCCCCAGCAAAGGACTTCAATTGCACCAGATGTTACATTCACACAGTGAGGGACCAGTCTTCCTCTCTATTCCTGCGGGTGACATACCAGAGAAGATCAGGGAGAAATACAGGAGGAATCCATGCCTGTCCTAGGCTACTCTGGTCAGATAATTCCTTTTGGATTTGTATCAAATTCCATTTAATGTCATCCATTTCTGTGGTCTCTTTTTTCCCCCCTGCCACCAAGGTCCTCTCAGCTGTCCCACTGACAAGTCGGCCTTTTTCTGATGTCCCCAAGTGCCTGTATGGACACAGTATCAGATAAGCACTAGGATGAGTGACTGGGTTAACTGATAAAGTTGCTAATTAAAGCTCCGTTTTCAGCACTGCTGAAAGATTAACTAAGGCAAAATTCAGAGCACAGGGGAGGTTTTACTTTTAACAGTATACACTGTTGGGTAAATAGAAGGCCCTAAAAATTTCAAAGAAAGTTGTGCCAAGAACCTTGCAAAAAACATTTTCCTCCTCAGCAAATTATACAAACGGTGCAATTCACTTAAAAGCTTTGGAGGTTTAACTTTGCAAGTCTCCTGTAAACATTGATTCTAATTCACTAAAAACACTACAGTCTGAAAGCACAATCATTTTTATGGTCTTAACTGTTCATTCCCAATTACATATTCCTAATATTTCAAACTGCCCAAAAATCAAAACTACTGGAAAATTAGAAGTGGGTTTAAAAATAATTTCTATCTTCTCCAGTGTAAGGTTAGATGTCCAGTTGCTGGCAGGACTGTACAAATAAGATAATGAAGTCATGTTAGGATGGCAGTGACTAAGCTAATACCTATCCTAAACCACTAAATGCACCCAGTGTAAACTATGTGGCTCTCGGGCTGAGGTGATTAAGCCTGAACTGAGCCCCTGTGCAATCCACAGAAAGGATGCTGCTTTTTTTTCTGTCACTGGCACAGTCACTAAACAGTTCATCATTAATGCTGCAAAAAATATTATGGAAAGGCTAATTAGCATAAGCAGACATACTCCAGAGGTTTAAAAATGCTCTCAGGTGCCCTAAGTATGTGCACAACTGTTTTGTTACTTGCTTGTAATATTCCCAGATGGAAAAAGATGAAGATCCATTTTGAAACAGTGTGATGAGATGAACTAAACTCTGATAATAAACACAGTTTTCTAAACATGTTTTTGATATAAATGCTGCAGCAGTGATTATTTACTGTGAAGATAATAGAACAGATGGTGAACACTTAGCTGACCAATATTTACTGGTTGCACATGCAGTACATCAGGACTTTAATTAGCATTGAGGTAATGATTCTAAATCACAGCTTGTTTTCTTGCTTTTAGGAGAGAACTGTTAATAAACTGAATGGACAATGAAAGGTGATTACCACTGAAGAATTACACTTATGCCTTGACTACCTTGTGTTAGATTTGTTCAGATTTCATAAGCCAAACCAGAAATGTTTGGTTCATGATGAAAGCATTAATTTATAATCTATACTAAGTTCAGTTAAACAATGGGTGATGCAAAAAATCTGATTGCATGTCCTGACCTGATCCCAAAATCAAGTTTAATCTGGAATTTTTTGACAGATTATAAGGACCTCAGAGAGGTGTCCAAACTGGCCCCACCATTATTGAAGAGTTCTAAAGGTGGACTACTCATTTAACATCAAGCTTTAATTTACTGAGACTGAGCTCTGTTGGCATTACCAGTACAGGGAAGTACTAAAGCCAAGGTCATTATTATACATCAATATATATTTTTTATAATGTCAGAATCATCACTGATAGTGTTATTGCTTCTTTCTGATTACATTTTGAATGGGTTGAATTCATTCCTTCCAGTTACCCTGCAATACTTAACTGAACTCTTTGTGTCATCTTTTCAAACCCCCTTGAGAGATGCTTACATTGAAGTTGTGGTCTCTCTTCATGATGACACTATTTCAGAGAAAAGTGAAAAACCACATTTAATGTTCTTGGTAAAGTGTCTGGATTATCTTAATTATCTAAAGCTGCTTTGCAACATAGATATCAACTAATCATTTAAAAGCCTGTCTTGACAGCCATCAAGGATCAAATGTGTTCTCTCTCCATTGAGAAAATACAAAACAGTATCCCATAAACGCTAAACTGACAACACAAGACCTATTCCCTAATTTTGCCTCTATATAGAGAGTGCCAGATGGGACTCCTGTGTGATGCCTTCTAATTTTCATTCATATTCATAGCAACAATTTTGTATTTCAACAACCCAGGCAATAATTTATTTTTCCTTTCCTTCAACTTATTCTCTACAAATGTTGTTCAGCTTGCATCCTTTCTGCTCTCTTTAAGAGCTCTGACTATGTCTAAGAACAGGCTACCCATGCTTAAGAATCATTAAAAATTGTCATTACCCCTTTGCTTCTGCAGAAGTCTGGAGAAACAGCAGCTCTAAGAATGTGGACCTAAAAGCAATATGCAGCGCAAAGAATGTTAGAGGACACTTCAGTAGAATAGGAACCTTAAACTTAGCAAAAATGCTGGAAAATTTGCCTAAAAGAAAATCAGAGCTTTAGCCCTACCCCACTACAGCTTGATCCTTTTCATAAGTCTACGCTGAAAACAGACAGGTAGCCTCAGGCAGGTAGCCTCTTTTAATTCCTGAAGAGTTTGCAAAAGTCCTTGATACAATTTTAAAGAGGAAACATTTCTTCCAGTTCCTTTTACGTAGCTCTGCTCTTGCAAGTCAATTATTCACTTACCCAGTCCAGCTACTCCCAACAGAAGAGTGTACTTTGGTAAGAATAACTCATGGAACACTTTGAAAGGAAAGCTATTAAGAGATAGTTATGTACTTTGCTCGTTGTGACCCTGTGAAAGGTTTGGTTTTGGTCCCTAAGCCTAATTCAGAATAACGTCATAAGGTTTTGTCAGTTTTTCCCTTTATAAACCCTTATCTCCACATAAATTCTGTACTCAGCTTTCAGTCTACTTTTTAAAAGTATTTTAATTTCCTTCTTTTTCAAAATTAATTTATTCTTTAATTTAGATAATTTATATTATTCTTCTTTAATTTCCAAACTAATTTCTTTAGTCTCCAATTTTTTAGCCCCTCCTGTTCCCCACTGATGTCCGCAACTTTTCCACTTTTAATCCTTACGTGTTGTTTCCTACTTAAGAACGCTATCATTATCTAAAACACACTAAAATTGATTGAGAAGTAGTTCCTTATGGATGTGGAACCAAAAGGTCCATAGAGAATTTTGTTAATCATTTTATACATAGAATGTACAACATAATAATTTTGTGACAGGAAAAAAAAAAGAAAGAAATTAAATCAATAAAGCAGAAGAAATTATGGAAATGCACATGTGTGCAGAAGATCAGGTGTTAAGGCTATTTAGATTCTCAAATTCTAACAGAAAAATTCCACAGTAAGTACCTCTGCATATTGCAGAGAATAATCCAATATGATGAAAGAACAGTGAAGAATGAAACATACACAATGAGGAAGAACTCCCATCACCTAGGACGAGCGTCTTCAACCACAGAACCACAAAGAATGGCAAAACTGTTCGGCTCCTATCCACCTATAGATTATTGGCAACAATGACAGGGACTTGCAAATGGCAGAAAATAAACATACAAGATTCAGAGGTAATTTCTGTTGAGAGGTATTCAAAAACTAAAGAATTCAATAAAATCTTTAATTTCCCTGTAGCATTTTATTTCACACCTTAATGATTCTGTAAGGTTGCAGAGCATTTTCAGGACTAGCAATAGCAGAGATGTAGAGGAGGGATTGCTCTAGAAAACGTTTGCCCTGTCAGACACATACTGGCACACGTCTGCACTCAAGTACCTAGCTTATACCTAGCTTGTGGTATGACTGCCTTTCAAGTAAAAAGTGTACATGTGGTTTTCTTCATACTTTACACTTCACCCTTAACCTAGCTGAAACTTCTATGGATACAGGAGGAAATAGAAAACAGTGTATACACTAATATTAGTAGAAGCCTTGAGGAATAAATGCCCTGCTGATAGCAAAACAGAAGGCTTGGCCAAGCACAGTACTTTGGAAGAAGAAAGCAAATCCTGGCAACAAAGGAAAAATTGGATGCGACAAAGCACTCTAATTTGAAGTCTGGATCTCACAAAGGCTTACGGATTACTTGAAGGCTTGTGGATTATTTTGCAAGAGCAACTGCTTTTCCTCTTAGCTGTGATTCTCATCTATGCAGGAGTTGTACTATCGGTTTTTTGTAACACCATGTCATACTCCACCTCTTTCCCTCTGGCAGCATATGGCTGCATCCAACTCTATGTCTTGTACCAAGACATAAACACGATTTCTGCTCAATACATCACAAATTCACAAGCTATTGTCAACACTAGGAGCTACTACTATATTTGCAGTGATTTTATGATAACTCTGTATGTCAAATGGGTAATCAAAATAATTTGCTATTTAAATAAATCTGGGGTTTTTTTCTTCTCTTTTTTCACCTCATGTCTGAATATGTAATTTCTAACATGTGGGGTTTTTTTCCAATGAGGAGCATGTTTTAAAAAAAAAATCATACTAAACAGAGAAAACCTTTAATTCTCCACTTTCTCTTGTAGCACTCCTCAAAGAAGCTGTGAATAAAAGCAAACAAGCTTTCACTGCCTTCTCAAGCATCTTCCATGCTTTTTGACTCTGTCAGATCTGTTTCACAGATATCTTCCTCAGTAAAACATCTGTACCATCTCCTTTCCTCGATACAGTAGTGCATGGTTCGATACTATCACTTATGCAATGCTTCTAACTCCTGTTTGGTTGATTGGAAGCACACAGTACATCTCAAACTGAAACAGTAACCTTACAAGAGGTTCTATAAGTCCAAATGCCAAGCCATCTGGCTATATTTTCCAGTGACATAATTCAGTTGTGCTTTCTAGTCACAAATTTGGTCCAACGCTGTATATCACAGAATTACCTCTTTTACAGTGTACCACACAAGCAGCCTGTGATCCTCTGCTATCTACATACCCCACACAACAAAGACTGTACATATGACAAAAAGAGTTCAGCTTCCCAGGACAGCTCTGTTGCCTTCAGCAAGGTTACACCAGGCATGAGTTCATAAACTATAAAAATTGTATAATGCACTCCTGGACCAAAAGTCCCTTCAAATGCTCTGACAGAGAGATGCTTTGCTGTGAAAGACTGGCTTTGTATCAGTGCCTGCAGGGAACACATTTGCCACTTTACTTACAACAGTAAGTATACAGCCAGCCTTCATGCTTTGCCTCCAAAGGAAGGCCTTTTGCAGTCTTGTTTGTACTCACAGCTGCTATTTACATACCTCTGAGAATGGCAATTAGTCGGACACTGTCTTATTCTCCATATAAGCAAATAGGGCTGCAAGAGTTATAAATCAGGGAATAATATTTCTTGCAAATAAGCCCACAGTATTTAAAATAATCCTAAATAAGACAGCATGATTATTTCTCAAAATAGCATTAGGAATGGATCGACTGGACAGCTGGATTTCAGTTCATCCAGATGTGTGCAATGGAATTATTTTGGCTTTCTTACAGCTGTTAGAAAGTTATCCATCTTAGCTTTCACCATGGAATATTACCAAACTCAGGGCTAGTCATGAATGGTACTAGAATCAATTCAATAGAGACAAAAATATGTCTGAGACAAAACTGATTTAGAGACAGAAATGATTTATAATGCTCCTTCCCTAGTATCGGCTGTTCTTTCCACTGCAGTCACTTTAATCTCAAATATCTCTAACATGGCATGCAGCTAAAAGTAGCCTCTATGACCTGTTTGAAAAGAGAGGAGAAAAAATTAGAGTACAAAAATATGAATAGCTTTCCAAATATGAAATAAAGTGGGGGGGTTTTTCTACCAGACATGACCAACATTACTGGAGCCTTTTCCCAACCAAGCAGAAAAAAAGGCAGGCTTTCCTGTGTACTCCTACAATTTCTGTGTCCCTTCTAAAAGACAACACTCCCCATAAAGCCAAAAAAATGAAAGATGTCTATATTGGGCTATTTTTTTTCCCACTGAGTTCACATATTTTACCCAGCATTCCTCTGTGAAAGCACAGCAGTATGTAACAAGGAAAATAGCGATATGGGGGAAACATGTTCACCTGTCAACTTCTCCATCACCTTCATCTGCACCAGTCCATTCTAGATTTCAAGGCTTAGTGCGTTCATCCCAACTTCGGAAAGTTTAATTGTCTATTTACCCATTCTGCAGTAGAATTCTAAAATGCTACTTCAAAACAGCATGCTTCATCACAGTAAATTAGTCCCGTGGCAGCGCTTACAAGTGAAAACTGAAAGAATATTTTAAGTGCTTTTTTCTCCCTTTTTTTGGTGCAAGTATTATGCTGCTTGAAAACAGTACCAGGCTTAGCATTGGGTGGAGTCCTCCTTCGAGCATCATGGGAGAGGTAACAAAAGAATTCAGTCCCTAAGTAAATTAAATCCTTGGCCTCTCTTCTCAAACAGTCAACAAGGATCTCAGATAAAACCAAAAATAGTAGCAATGTTTCTCTTTGATGCAAATTAATTTTCGCCATGATCTGGACAAAGAAGATCTACGAAGCTTTCAGTTAGTTACAAATGGAACATTTTGAAAGAAAATAAGTTAAACTAAGATGAAAAAGATTTTTAGAATGAAGAGTTTCAATACAGACCTTGCAAGAAAAAGCCTGGTCTCTGGAGAACATGAGAGATCATCAACCTCTCCAACGATTTATAGAACACCTGAACAGTGTGAAGTGGGTTAGTAGTTGACTAGCACATTTGTAAATGCATCAAGGAGGTGCCAATGCGTAAGTACTAATTTGTCTGGAAAGGGTAAAACAGGTGGGTTGTGGGGGGAAAACCTTATGCTGTAGCAGTGTGTGATAATCACTGAAATTACCATGTTCCATCCACATTATCCCAAGAAGGACTCCTCCTTTGGGAAATGTCATTCTGACATATCTTTTACTCATGGCCTTGCTTGCTGGAGAAAGCAGGAAAGATGCATTGGTCTCTGGTAATCTTTTTTTACTGGAAAAGAGAGTTTTCTACAAGTAAGGTCATTGCTATGACAAATTGTATAAAGGAGCCATTGGAGGGTGGAGAGTATGCAAACTACTCCACTCCCAGTTGAAGTATGTGAACAAAAGAGTGACAGACCACAAAAAACATTGATTGTCTGAGTAAAAAGGCCAAACCACTACCACATGCCTGGTGAAAAGTCAGGAAAGATGTTGTCCAAAACAGGACTCCCAGGAGAAGTGAGATCACAGTAAGCGGGGGAGGAGGGTACGAACAGGATGTTGTTTTGTAACTGTCTAGTGTTTTCCAGAGTAAAAGTGATTGTGGCTTGGCTGAGCCTATGTTTCTTGCCTGCTTGCTTCTTTGTCCCTGAAGACTAGAAACAAGAGCTCCACCACCAGGTAGGCTCTCTGGAAATGTATCCAAGCAACATGGCCCAGCCTCCCTATCGAGATGGAACCGATTGCCCAGAGTTGTAGTACCGCCTCAGGGCCCTAAGGAACAGAAATAGACTGACCAATATCCAAAACCCAGAAGTTCAATCAAACTGATTTGGTCATAAAAGGTACACTCTCACAGGAAGGAAAGGACTTCACTGTAGCATCCTGCTTCCAAACTAGATCTTCATTCAAAGGAAGTCAATTCCTCTTTCTCAGTGAATCTATAGGCTAGCAATTATGTCACTCTAAGAGTCAGGAGCATTTTTATATAATATTTCAAGTGGTCAATAGTTTGCTAGATTATTTATCCATGTGGATTTTTTTTTTTAATAGGGGAACATCTTTAGAAGACATTTTTACAATTTTAAACTTTTCTGGCAGTAAATTATTCCAGGCTGCTCTAGAGGCCCTTCTCCTTCCTTTACCAATTTCTCATTTCTCATGTAGTGTCCACTCTCCTGGAAATTCTATTATCTTAATCTCAGAGTATTCATTTCATTTTGCCAGTATTGCTTTTCTTATCTTTTACACTCTTACTTACATGATTCCTTCACTATTTAATCATTAATATTTCTCCTCCACGTTTCATATTTGATTCCAGGACTGTATCTCATCCCTGCTCTGCACTACTTCTCCTGTTTCTCTCTTTCATAGGGCCTTCTAGCTGTTTGCTTTTGCAGAGTCAGCTTCCTTGAAATACTCAGCTTCCATTTCCATTACTATCAGTGACAAGCTCTGGCATTCTGTGATGAATATGAGGAACAGCATGCACTGATAGTTATGCAAATCCTCTTGATACTAATTATTCCTTTATTCTGTATCTTTTGTTTATCCCTCCAAACATTTTATTCCATCTTGTCAACTGCCCTGCCATGCTCCTAAAATTTCCTCTGGCACAGTGCCTTGTTTCTCTCATTTTTCAGTCTCACTGGTGGCTAAATTATAGGCCTAGTTAAGTTCTGAAAACTAGGTACTGTTGTACCCATTCTCATTAATAGTTTGTTGTGGCTTAGGAATGGTATTCTCGAATTTAGTGTTCCCACTGAAACCATTCCAATCATGCAACAGTCACTCTCTTCCCTCACCCCATCCTCTCCTCTGTGGCAGGCTGAAGAGAACTGGAAGCACAAAAAGGTAAAGACCACAGTATGAGACAGGAACAATTTACTGGAAAGAGCAATGAGATAAGAAAATGAACAGTAACAGCAACAATATTAATAGCAAAAATGTACAAGAGAGGTGAGCAATTCACATGCAAATGCTCACCACTAATACCAGGCAGAGCCCAACAATACCCAACCACCACTACTTTACCTTGACAGGGGAGAGATCCCTTCCCAAATTCCCAGAAAATTACCTGAGGTGGTGTGGAATAACCTCTAGGTCATAGCCATGACCCCCATGTTGCAAAAATTAAGCCTGTCCTGGCCAGATCCAGGACACAGTTCTATGGGACAGTGTTAGACACGGTTCTAACTTCCGTTAGAAAACCATAGCACAAAAGTGAAACAATGATCAATTGAACAAAATTTCACATCACATATTTTGTAAGCAAATCTCTTATATTCCCTTTTATGAATGAAATTACCCCCTGAAATCTCTCTATTCCCACATCTTCTAAGTTACTGCTGCACATTCTCTGATAACGTAATGCATTAAAACCACTATAGTCATTGTAATTAGGCCTTGGAATTCTGCAAACATAGAGACAACTACTCAGCAGAATTTAAGATTTCTGTCTCTCTGTTTCCTAGACAGGTCTCCTATAAAGCAATATATATACTACTAAAAGATACTTTCCTTGTGACAGCTATTTTCTGCTCTCTTTATTTCAGGGTTCTGTCTATCTTTGTTACTTTTCATCTGCAAAGATCTGCATCTATCTATGCCTGCATGTCATTTTTGTTTCTTCTTTGCTACCGATGTAATTTTTGTAATTACCACATAGGAGGAAGTTATATTATTTTAGGTTATGAACTGCACTGCAACAATAAGGTATCTGCCTGAACAAAGGAGTTTGGGGCAGAAAATGTCTTGCTTTTGTTAAAAACTTACAGTATTAATATATTGCTATTGAGCAAATTATGCTAAATTACAATACACTTTCAGTTATAACAGCTCTGTGATTAATTAATTGCTTCAGATAATCAGAGCTATTTTGTTTTCTTATACCCCATGCACAAAACAGCTTTTAACACCATCACACACTGCCTACCAATGCTTAAAAGGATCTTTCGAGTCTATTAGGATGACTCGTTCCTTAGGTTGCCAGGAAGGTCTCTGAGGCCCTGCACAGGACAAATGTGAGTTTCACTGCATGGATCTGTTCACAGTATCTATTGACTTAGGGATCAGAGACAGCCTAAGGACAGAATAAAAGTGTCCAGTGTCCTTTGTCCAGCTCTCATAGTTCCACACTGATTGGAAATTAAATGTCACTTGGCTGGGGCATCAAGCTCACTGAGAGGGCAGAAGCATCAAGCAACACAAGCTATTTGTTATGCAGCTGACTCCCCAAGAGCACAAAGAAAGGGACCAAATATTTTGCTAGTAAGATAGATCTGAAGGCAGATCATCAAGACATGTAGAGTGCATATAAGGACAGTCTGCCTTGAAGAACAGAGTACCTTACACATCATTAGGATCACACCACACATGTAATCACCTAAAGAGGTGGATGAAATGGCACAAAGGGTTCACAAAAATATTAACTAATCCATATGCAATTTTTTTCTGGCTGTGCCTGGAGTCTTTGCAACCAGAATCCAAAGCATAGTGTTGTCTAGCATAAAATACATATGAAAATCATCACAACTTATCTACTGATCTGATCCAGTCAGTTAAAGGTAATTTTATAGTGCTGTAATAATGATCTAGATTTATAATTGAATATATTTGCTGGATGATACTTTGGGGGACAGTAACAATAGATAGCAAACAGCAAATATTTGATAAGCATTTGTGGGCACAACATGTAAAAAAAGGACAGGCTGCAACATCAGAGTCTTGCAATAGTAGATTAAGGGGAAAGTTTTCTTGACATCCAGATCAAAGAAGAGTGCTTCCTTGATCAGTTAACAGATGCATCCAAACTGGAGGAAGGGCTGAGGAAGAACAGTGCATCTTCTTATAACAGGAGATGGCTTCCAAATCCATTATCAGGTGTGAGCAGTATTTCAGTTCCCACCACAGTCACATGGGAGAGCAGAGGCTCTCTTTGGAGACTTTTGGTCTCTTTTATGCTTCAGCATGGAAGGAGAAGGACAGAGAAGAGATGCATAGAGAACAAAGTGGATTGCAACCCACTGTCTTACTTTTTACTCTCCAAGTGTACAAACTTTCTTGCTAATTCTTTGAATGCCTCTTTATGCCAAATCAGGATAGAATCCCACTGGGGAAAGACTGTGTAGGCTCTGAGTGGGCAAAGGATAAAGGACATTCAGCTGCAAGAGCTATGCAGCAGCCCGGACAGCCCAGGTTCTAATGAACCTTTTGGTTTTAATCATCAATGGAAAGATTAATGTTTTTATGTCTATAAAACTGGCAAAAACATCTTGCCTATGAACGCAAGATTAAACTTTTTACTTTATCTTTAGTAAAAGAAAATCATGTACCAAGAATTAAACTCCAAGATTTTAAAGAGAGATGATTTTCCAGTGGGACCTGAAATGAAACTACCATTATGAAATTACTTGATTTGAAAGCAGCATAAACAAAGATTCCAAACATTTTACTATGAACTTGGTAATCTTCTGTACCAGCTGTTGTTAATGACTACAGAGAGATTTTTCTATCCTGCTGGATGCACAGAAAGTCAGTTGCCTTCACTCAAAGAGGACCAGTCAAAAGCATTGCTTTGCAATAACACAATTCATAGGCTAACCCAAGTTTTGTCCTAGCTACCCAGAGTTCCAGTGCCTCTGTGGCAGCTATCAGTAAGAGACAGAGCCTCACAGCAACCCTTGGTTTTGCCATCAGTTTGCAATGGCTGAAGACTTGCTTCATTCTGCTCTGGAACAGTTCCCTAGTAAGAAGTGAAGCCAGTTGTTCTTCCGCTTATAAGTAACATCATGACATAAAGTAGGAGAGGGAGTCAAAATTGGTAGCAAATGATTTCCACAGATATGACTAGCAAAGTGAGCAAAGACAGAAGCCTGCAGTTCTCAGTGACCTTGTATCTTCAGTAATCTATGTTTACCTCCTGTAGACATTGACAGGTTTCCATCTAAAAGGGTAGTTTCATGCTACGTGGCCTATTTAAGTTACATGAGCTGCTGTACATTTCTAGTACCTTGCATGATAACAAGAGAGTTTGCAGACCTCTTCTTGGTCTTTACAACATTTTTCTCTTTCATCTTTGGATGTCTCTCAAGAAATTAAATAAGCAGGGTAAAGAAAATCAGCAGAGCATAATGTGGCCGTTAGCGTATCAACTGCAGTGTATGCATTTATGAACCTGTCACTCAGAGATTAGACCAGACATGATTCTCTCATCAAAGGCTTCAAAGTCAGACCTGAATACTCAACTGACTTTCCCAAGATGGGATTCTCCTACTTTCAAAACAACCATGCCATTTCTGTCTATGCTGGAGAACCCTCTTATAAAATGCCACATCAAGTATAATTAGTTGCATTATTGAATCCAACTGCTCCAGCATCACATTCTCTGCTAAGTTCCAGTGTGGCTGACTTGCTGCCTTGTAATTTGCTGACAGAAAACATTAAGGCATATTTTCCATATCTATTAGGACTGCTCTAAGTTCATTTGCAGCTCCAGTGAACTGTAATCCAGTGCAGTTTAAGGGTTAGAGCATTTACTGGAGTGCTGCATTCCTAGGTCAAGCACTGGGTTGCTATACTGGTAGGTTGCTTAACATTTCAGATAATCTTTTGTCTAAACTTAACATCACTATATTTATTACATTTACTCCACAAGAACTTTGTAAAGCTTAATTAATATTTGTAAGTCTTCTGCATTAGATAACAGTCCCTGTTGAAATGCAAAGTATTAAAGTTGCTTTACAAATTTATGACTATATCTAACCAGTAGTGTTAGAATTATGTTTGGGCACTTTTGTTATCTTGTCAAGAGAAGATAGACTGCTTGCACAACTAATAAAACTACCAGTCCTGCTCATAGGTCTTAAAGATTGATTCCATAGTTTAAAATGTGGCAAATTTTATTTCTTTCAGTTCATAGCTTATTTAGGACAAGGAAACATTTTTCATCAGTTACGACAGTAATTCAGTTTTTGCTTATAAAGTTCAAAGTATATTCTTCTCCAGCTTAGTGGAATGTCACCCTGCTTAGATCCTGTTTTTTACTTCTTTGTTTGAAGTCCTGCACAAAGTTAAAGAATGAGGTGTGACATGTAGGGAAAAATGTTATGTGCTTTAGGTGTTCATGGTCAGAGGATGTCGTGGGCATAGAGACCATGAAATGATAGTTTTTGATTGTTGCTGAAGTAAGGAAGAGGGTTAACAAAACCTCTACCTTGGACTTCCAGAGGGCATACCTGGGCCTGTTGAGGACACTGGCTCAGAGAGTTCCTTTGGAAACAGACCATAGCAACAAATGGGTTCAGGGAGCCTGGATACACTTTAAGAAGGAAATCTTAAAAGGTACAGAAGCAGGCTGTCCCTGTGTGCTCAAAGACAAGACAGCAGGGTAAAAGACCAGCCTAGCTGAACGGGTAGCTGTTGCTGGAACTCAGGGATAAAAAGAAGATTTATAACTTTGGAAGAAGGGACAGGCAACTCAGGAAGAGTACAAAAATGTCAGGAGGTCATGCAGAGAGAAAATTAGAAAGGTGAAAGTTCCGCTAAAACTCCATCTATGACTCACTGCTGTGAAAAATAATAAATTTTTATAAATACATTAACCACATAAAGAAGGCCAAGGAAAAATCTCCATCCTTTATCAGGCATACAGGAGAACATTGTCATGAAGGATGAGGACAAGGCTGAGGTATTTAGTGCCTGCTTTGCCTCAGTCTTTAATGGAAAGACCAGTGATCCTCAGGTTAACCAGTCCCCTGAGCTAGTAGACAAGGATGGGGAGTAGAACAAATTACCTGTAGACCAGGAAGGAGCACCTAGTGATCTGCTCTACTAGATACTCATAGCTCTATGGGGTGGATGGGATTCACCCAAGTGTATTGAGGGAGCTGGTGAAAGAGCTTACCAAACCACTCTCCGTCATTTACCATCAGTCCTGGCTAACCAGGGAGGACCCACACAACTGGGGGGCCAGCCCATGTGACATCCATCTACAAGAAGGATTGGAAGGAGTACCCAGAGAACTACAGACTTGTCAGTCTGACCTCACTTCCAGAGAAGATTATGAAAATATCATCCTGAGTGCCATCACACAACATGTAGAGGACATCCAGGGGATTAGGCCTAGCCAGTGTGGGTTTAGGAAAGTCAGGTCTTGCTTGACCAACCTAAACTCCTTCTGTGACCAGGTGACCCACCTAGTGGAGAAGGGCAAGGCTGTGGGTTTTGTCTACCTAGACTTCAGTAAAGCCTTTGACGCCATTGCCCACAACATTCTCCTGGAGAAGGTGGCAGCCCATGACTTGGATAAGTGCACTCTTCAGTGGGTTAAAAACTGACTGGGTAGACAGGCCCAAAGAGCAGTAGTGAGTGGAGTTACATCCAGCTGGCCACTAGTGGAATTCCCCAGGGCTCAATCTTGGGGCCAGTCCAATTTAATATCTTTATTGACAATCTGGACAAGAGGATCAAGAAATCACTGCAGAACTTAAGCAAACAGAATATCCCTCTGGAGGCCTCCAAAGACACTTTTTGGTGAGAAAGAGGTCCTGGAAGAGTGTCCTGTTGTGGTTAAAATGAAGGCACAGGTTAGGTGGCCTGGGCACCAAATAAAGTTTCTCCTATTGAGGTTTAAAGATATACTTAAATGTCACTCATGTCTAGAAGTTCAAAGTCCAAAGGCAAAGCACAGTACATTTTACTGATGTGATGAGTCATGATTTTTAACTTACCCTCATTATTTTTGAAGTCTGCCTGTTTGATATCCGGAAGCATTGCATAGCACTTGGATAAATCTTTTGGCTCTCAAGTATGGCCCATCACATGTCTTCCTCTTTAGATAAAGGCCAAACAGTTCCTTCACTTGATGACATTAATGGCAAGTGTACAAAAGGCTGTCTGAGAGTAGCGAGGGCTGGACACTTGCATCCATGCACCCTTCAAACCTAAAGGGAATTCAGTGTGTTTGGATGAGCTGCAGTGGCTGATGTTTATAGCCTGCGCTGTGCAAAGAAACAAACTATGATTTAAACTCAGAGGAATTTTCTTCTCTAACTTCAGTGTTGATGATAGGGATTTCAATGATGCCATGTGGCTGAGCAAAGATTCTGCTCATCATGAGGATGTGTAAACACGAATACAGGCATGTGATGGGTCACAAAAACCCTGAGAAGGGATTTTATTTTCTTTTTTAAAAGTCAGTGGATTCACAGGTGCATCTCAAACTCTTCTGAGTGTCCCTGCCACTCAGCGTCTCTCCAGTACCAAAAGCAGCTTTCTGTGTTTTGCCTGCCTTTGTCACAAAGTCCCATAGTGTAAGGACCTAGATTCTCCTCATTTTATGATGTTAAAAATGGACTGTCATAAGGCCATCTGGTATATTCCTTGAAAGGAATTTGGAACATATTGTTTACTGGATGTTAGCAGCTACTTGAAATTGAACTTTTTCTGTGTGTATACATTACCATCCTCCAATCCCACAGGAATTATACACAAATATCCAACTCTAATGATGGAAAACATGACAGGGTGCATTTGGCAAGGATTTTTCATTCAGAACTGACTTCTTTGCCAGGAGGTTTTGAGGCTCACACAGCATTGTTCATATAGCACCTACCCTTCTGCAAACCATCAGTGTGGCTGAAAGAGCTTCTTGATTACATCACTTCTTCTCATTTCCTTAACGTTTAGTAAAAGTTTCCTCTGGTGGGAAATAGGTAGGGCTCGGCCTCAGCCACATTAAACATTCTCACACAGCCTCCTGTCCCAATTCAAACAGATTTATTGAAAAAATTCATACTAGATGTAATGTGAGCAAGAATGGCCCGAAACAGTGATATCAGCCAGCTTTTTGAGGATATTGTAGATACCTTCCAGTTTCCTGAGAGACAGTGGTCCACAGGTGACCAAGGCTGCAGCTGGGACACCCCCATGGGACTGCAGCCTGCAGGGGTCCCACACTGCAGTGGAGACAACTCTCTGGGACTGAAGCCCTCAGGTATTCCACATAAAGACAGGGAGAGTACCTGAGTACTATGACCACATAGAGGGAAAACATAAGAAGCAGTATAGAAAAAAAAAAAAAGTACTTGAAGAGAGCAGCAGCAAAAATCATTGTGCACACAACTCCAGTCTCCTGTGCCACCCATCATCTGACCGGGTAAATGGGATGGACTAAGTTTAACCCCAGCAAGCACAGGGCAACGTGACCCCAGCAAAGAATGAGGAGAAAATGCTTGACTCAAGTGATTTTTTTGATTGCAAATTTTCTCTTGTTTGTTGTTTTTTTTGTTTTTTTTTTTTTCTATAGGCATATAGTGTTGACCAGTTGATATGAACTGGACATAAATTAAGTAAAATGCTCTGAGAAGAAATGTTTTGCCCATGACAGAGGTTTGAATGCTCTGGACAATAAGGTGTGTGCTTCTGCAGGGCAGCTCAGTCCAGGAAAACTCCCATTTCTCCCCATGGGAGCATGTATCTCTCTCCATAAACACTAATCAGGACCCTCAGTGGCTGACTAACATTAGGTGTCCCAGCCAACAGTTCTCTTTAACTACTCCAATATAAAAAATCATAAAGAAGTTTTTAATCAGCCAAGCCTAAATCTAAAGGAGTATTGCAAATTACACACTATTAAATTTGGAGGAAAGAGGGAAGAAGGAGTTATATTTGGTGGTAAAGAACTAATGCCCAATATTAAAAAAAATAAATACATATATTAGCACAATATTATCAAACACAGAGTTATCTGATTGTCATATTACAAATGAGGTTTTAGCATTAATTTTTTCTTTACTATGGCCAGTAATAAACATGCTTTTATTTCAATTAGAGATGAATGGAGCCATTAAGTGGAGTTGAATTGCTAGGCCACATGGTCTCTCTCCCTGTAGGTTTCTTCATGTTGCAGGTATTTGTTTCTGGTTTGTGTTTGTATTTACATATTCTTGGCCCTTTTAGTGCCCTAAGGAGCCATTTATAAATGGTCATAACACATTAACCCACAAAATTATAGCCCTATAAATTATTCCCTTAGGCACTAAAAGAGCCTGGGAAAACACAAACACAGATGGACTAAAAACTTTCATTTAACAAAATTTACAGCATATTGATGGTGATAAAAAAAAAAATCATCATTTTAAAAACTAAAAAACTACTTGTCTTATGGACATACATCATTTGATGTGTAACTTATAACACACATAAGAACTAAGTGGGCCTTCCATATTTTCTCTGCTAGGTCCAAACTGGTGTTTTTGTTGACAGGGAAAATGATGTTTATGTAAAAAATATGAATATTGCTCAATGAGAGTGTTGTTACTTATCACACCATTTCCAAAGGGAAACACTAAAAAGCCAGGAAATTAATAAAGGACATCTGAAATCCTAGACTTGTCACACACAAAAAAAGAAAATACACAGATGGCCTCTATTGCAGTGGTATCTTAGAATATCCTTTCTTTGGTACTTTTGTTTTCAGAGTTTCTCTCTAAGACAAGGATGTCTTTTTTTTTAAATCAGAGGAAAACCAAGGCACAAAGCAACGTATTTGGAATGATACCAAATTTTGTAAACCCAATAGAAACACATGATCACTCTTAGTTTCCGCACCAAAGGGACTTCCTGAAGTCCCTCAAGGCTGTATTTGCGGCCCATAGGAGTGCAAGTGGGAGGGTGATGAACAAAATTGCATCTCTGACTGAGTTCCCCATGCAGGTCCCCAGCAGCAGAGCATACATATCTCAGACATGCAAAACCACAAAATTATGCAACAGCTTAGGATAGCCTCAGCCCCCACACTTTGGGGATCCACTCAATAAAAGTCTCACAACCAGCTGGCACCACACCATAAGTGTGGATCCAAAGCATTTTCACACAGCACTGCATGAACCAAACACCTGGTAGGTGATCTCGGGCCTGTGACCAGACACAGTCTTGCTCACACTGAGAAAAAAGAAGCTGCATGAAAAACTAAGTGCAAGACCAGGAAAGCTATGACAAAAGTGATTTTTTGAATGTCCTTAGGTTCAACTGCAGCCCCTCATCAGGAGTTTTCCAACACGTCCTATCCTACTTAGCCTGTCAAATTTGGCAAGATACCAAAAGAAGGTAATGTGGCCACAGTCTCAATTTTAAGGTCTAGTCAAGAGATACTAGTTTCTTTACAAGAAGATTTGGAGTAGGGATGTATTAGCAGAATGCTTTGAGCTAATATTTGCAGAAGACAAATGTCTCCACACTAATCCCAGAAGCAGTAACAACAAGAAAATGCCTTTGTCAGTTGTTTCCAAATGTTGTGGTTTTTTGACCTCTTAGTCCTGGACATGATGAATTTCAGAGGGAGGTATTGGATGCCAAATATATTAACTAAAATAATTGGCGCCCTGGGGACCCACCTCCCTGGGAGATTGAATTTGTCAGTAGACTGTGCTGCAGGTCCTGATTTTGGCACACATTAACATGAAATCAAGCTCAAGGGAAAGAATCTTAGAATTCACCATAAAGATTTTATGTACAAAATTCATGGTTATACATTATTTGTCTCAATACACTACTAGCATCTTAAAGTTTGAGGACTGTTTTGTTCACTCATTCTTCTGAAAGGGGTGAAAAATGGGTGAGAAACTATGCCTTTCACTGGAATGAGCTACTAGGGGACAGTACATCAACTGGAGAGATAAATGGAGCTGTCTGTCCACCTGCATTTATGGGGAGACTCTGCAGCGTTATGTGCTGCGGTGTATTAACTCTTGATGGTCTGCAAAGAAACAGCACACCAGCTCACATCAGGAGTGAAACAAGGCCCAGAATGGCAGAGGAAAGACAGATCATAGTTTCTCAGAAAGGAGGCCTCAGGCAGAGAGGGAAGAAAATAAGCTGCTAAGGAGCAGATGACTGCAAATCACACTTCCCCACTAAAGCACTATGCACAGGGTTTTTTTCTGGGGCATAACAAAAACTTCTTATTCAGTGTTTTTCCAAAAGGTACTGATAAATTGTTCTTGCCCACTGGAGATTTCTACAGGCAAGAGGGAGAGTCCTCAGCTCAGACCTGCTAGATGCTTTGGCTTTATTCACAGCAGAGCTGGTAGTGTTTGCTGGCTCTGAGGTCAACAGGCCATGCACAAAGCACCACGTGTATCCCCTTCACCACCCATAAAGCCACAATAGAAGCATACAAACAAGCTCCTGCAAATGGTACTGGAAGGTCTCATAACCAGGTCTTCTCTCTGAATGTACCAGCTGTCTTGTGCCACAGCCAGGAACTACGTGAGCAGTTTTATTAGTACAAGCATATATCTTACCTGTATATCTATATCTATATATATCTATACCTGTAGCCACTTAGGGGAAACTTGAACCAAATGAAGGTAAACCAGGTCTACTAAAGAACTTGATGCTAATGGTCATAGCACTGTTCTCCTTAGAGGAAGATTTAAAAAACTACGTCCCTACCTCATAAAACCTTTTTCTGAGTCCGAAGCAGAATTCCTTCTAGATCTTTTTGTTTCTATCAATTTTAAAACTCAAGGTTTTACATTCACAGAAAAGAAAGGTTATGAGCACCATAAATTTTATGACATTATTACTTACAAACCTGCTTCCATATTGAGTGCAGGTCGTGCCCAAGTACTAAGTATACCTTCTACTGGATATTTTTAGAAAAACTATTATTCAAGCTGATAGGAATTACCAACTATCATTTGATAGTTGTAAACTAAGTTTTATTTTTAAGAGTATGCTCAGTAAAATTTACAGAAATGAGGTATGATTTATTGTAGACTGCAGTTTGACTGCTCGTGTTAGTTGTCATGTGCCATGACTTTAGAGAAAACTGTTCTCAAAGACTGTCCCTAGAAAATGGTTTCTTTTCATTTGAAAGTTATTACATATCAAAGTATATGATCCATTCTATGGAAAAAATTGGTTCCTGTGTCTAGGTATAATTTTAAGATGATACCATTTTTCATTCATGGCAATAGTTTTACTGAGGAACACAGTATTTATGTACAGAAATCTAATACCAACCCTTACCTCAACTTAGAAAATACACAGTTGTTATTGGGAATTGGTCAGTCCCAAACACTATGGACAATACAAGAAAAACCTTCACCTTTTCAGAACCGACAGTCATTTGCATTCTTACATATTGAATATATATTTACATTGTCTGTATTTTTTCTTTTCCCTACATCTTACCATCCTCCTCCTATACTGTCTCCATTTTCTGCAGCTGAATAAATACTAAGTTGTTATTTTGGGGTTTTTTTGTGCTGTGCTCTTTCTAGTAACAGTCCTCCAGTTTAACAGAATGAGGTTAACCACATTTAAAACAGACAACATCCAAAACATGAGTTTGTTGCCAGCAATCTTTATTTAATACCTGTGAGCTAAAGGCTTTAGTTTCAACCTCTTGATGTTTCAACCTTGTACCACGTACGACCTCAAGACAGGTTTAATCTTTTGCACTGGTTGCAAGACAGCTATTGCCAGTTGTTGCATTTCAGTACAAAATATACCCATTTTATTGCATTCTTTTAAACTGTCCTTAAGGATCAAAATCCTGAAAAAAAAAACCAAAACCCAAAACATTCTGTCCTTTGATGCATTCTGGTAGTATTTTCTTTGCAGAAGTTACATCCAAACCTTCCATGTCAATATTTCAGGTTTCAACAGCAATCATCATCCTTGATAATAATAAAACACACACAGTCCTTAGCAGACTGAAAAATGTTCCATAAGAGAAGATATAGCTCCACAGACTCCTTTCTCCAACCAGTTCTGGTTTATATCTACCTGACATTCTTTATTTGCATGCACTCTCTTTTATACATTGTTTAAATATACAGTAAGGTTGCTGCTTTTCTAGCAGTATAAATATACAATCTCAAGTAGGTAATCTCAGTCTCAGTTCATTATTCAGTTGCATACACCGCATTAGCATAGGGTTTCAGTTCAGCTGCTGAGTCAAGCAGCATTTGACAAAGAACTTTTTATCCTGATTTTATGAAGATTTAGAAGTGGAAGAGGAAAAGTAATGTCTTTCTTAAGGCTTCATTTTAAGTAGCATTTTGAGACTTCAATTTAATGCATAGTTTATTTCAAAATGGTAAAATTTTACTCAAAGTGTACTTCTTCTATTGCTCCACTTAGGTTTTAACAGGGTCTTGGCTTTCTTCCATTGTCAGAAAGTATTGTTTCCAAAAATCATCATTTATGAGACCTGTAAGTCTTTAAAAGGTACAGACATAGGCTAAGAGTTGAACACCATACTTTTTCTTTTTGAAGTTTTCTGTGGAATAAAGGAAAAGTAATTCAGCCTCCACCACCATGCCTGTATCTGCATTCCTTCCTTACAAACAACTTTATTGATCTCTGTGTCATTCCTCCAAGAAGAATTACTTAGGTGTCTCGGAAGCCCTCTCAATATGTAACATGCCATAACATTGAAAACGTGCAGGGGAATATCTGCACCATTATGCAATGTCAGCCTGTGAATCAGGGCTCCCTTGCAGGGCCAGCGCTTCACAGCAGTTTGGTTGTGTATCCTGTAGTATCTCTCTTCTGGTAACTAAATATTTTAGAACAGTTTATATTGACTCCAGGGACAGCTGTTGAGGAGAAAATTCCTTATTTCAAGCCAAATATGGAGTTCATAGCTTAGCTCAGGAATTGGACAGTACCCAAGAATTTGCTAAGTTTTCTTCCCCTTTGCTCAGAATAATGCAGTATTCCTCCTGCCTTCCCCTCCCCCTCAAAAAGCCCTCTACAATAATAAAATTTAAAGCATATCCAGAATGCTTACTATATGCTAAAATTTTCTTAAAGAGATGTTGCCTGGATAGCTTATGCTTAAATTTTTAATTTAGTGATCATATTTTAAACAAAAATGTAAATTAATACAAAATTTAACATGATTTTAAACTGGTCCAGCAAAAAGAACAGTTCAGATTCTAAGAGGCCCCTAATGTTGTTGCATTTCTAAGAAATATCTTACTTTATAAAAGCTAGTAATTGAAACTGAATAGGTTTGGGTTTGGTTTTTTTTTTTTTTTTTTTTGAAGTCCAACACACAGGCCTGCTTTCACTTCCTAGGCAGAGAAAAATGCAAGGGGAAAAAAAACAACCCTAACTAAAATATTTTCAGATTTTTCATTCTTACTTCTTTATCTTATATTAATCACACACCATATCAATACTAGTTTTCATTACAGCATCTACAAACTGTTTTCTTTTAAAAGGAAACATACTATTTTGTCCTAGCAGTGAAGCTACCATTGGTAATGAAAATAATACTATATCTTCCATTTTCACTAGCCAAATATCTAGCTACTTTTCCTGTGACCAACCATGACAAGTACATCAAGAGTATTAAAACACAGGAAATACTGATCAAATTCTTCTGCAGAAAAAAAGGTAGTATGTTTATAAAATTACGTATTTCTTACAGGAAACATTCCTATTTGAATTTACTGCATAAAACCTGTGTTGCACATTTCATTTCTCATAATTTCTACCTTGGCTTTAAAATATAGGACAACATAAGAAAGTTACAATTTTCACAAGTTGTTTGGAAAATTATCAAGATCATCTTATTATCACATAAATAATGTCATCACTCTTTTGTGAACATGATCCATCAGTTCCAATAGAAAAGGAACTTGATAGCAAGAAAAAAAATTTTTTCAGTAAAGTAAGGCACTATCAAAAGTAAAAGCAAACCTGTTGTAACTGCTAATCTCTAAAGCACAGGTGACTCAAAGCAGTTAATGCTTAATCCTAGTGACATACAAAGTATTTTTAAGATGTGCAGTTGGGAATATCTGAACAGTTATGAGTTTTTAAAAATGCCTCTTGGGTTTTATTGAGAATTTTTGGTGGAGCCAATGTACCTGCAAGATGTTAGTCCAGCAAAGCCAGCTTTATTTTGACCACTCATAGGGGCCAGAGATCTCTGCCCCACAAAGGGGTGAGAAGCAGAGGCACCTTGAGGTACTGTCCTTGGTCATGTGCTGCAGCCTCAGAAAATACCTTCAGCACCCACTGAAAGCATCCCAAGATTGGCAGAGGGTTCTGTTCCTCTGGGAGATGAACACTAGCCCTTTAGGCAACCAGTAGTGACCCACAAGCTTCCAGCCTGGGGCTCTGCACAGCAAGTTACTAAAGGAGAATGATTGCAGAGCTATAGGGTCATAATGCAAGGGCACAGTGCAAGGAAGCCCTCTCGACTGCTGCACCACACACAGAGTTACCTTGGGGAAATGGACACAACTTGGGTCTTCAAGGAAGAATTTTATGACATTAAAAGCCATCCTACCTTGGGAGAGGTTTATACTTACAAGCACTTGTATGTCTAGAAAGTACTTAAAAATGTGAAGTCCAACATCCGGACTGGTCTTTCTCTGGTCCCTTTAGAGGCTTTCTACTTTCTCAGAGTTTCTTTTATAGATGTTCATTTCTGCAGAATCAGACGTAGCCAGGAGGAGCAATAAATTTGATTATAGCACTACATTCACCAAAGGAGGAGATGATCCAGTTCCTTCTCACAACTCAAACTTGTGCACAGCTTTTCTATAAGTCTGCACCTGGAATTGTTAAGTCAGGGTCAGTTTAAAATAGAATTAAAGTGTAGAATGTTTTTTAAGTCCATACTTTAAAGAATGCCTTGGAGACATGTCTTAGTCCTCTGAGGAGGCAAATGTTTCCTCATGGCTTACACATTCTACTTCCAGAGCCTGCACTCTGAGCAGGAGGTTATTTTATGTGTTAATGACATTTTGTATGCCAATTCTGTTTTAAGATAAAGCACCTTAAAAGTTATGAAAGTTTAACTCTATCTTGAGAGAAATCCAGTTTCACTTGGAAACTAGGGTTAAGTGCCCGGGGAGAATTCCCAGTGGACTGGTACCAAAAGGGGGCCAAAAGAATTCACTGGTAGGTGATACCAGAATTCTTGGCAACAAAAAAGTTGCTTTAAGTACAATGGGCCTCCTAATATTGTGAGAAGGGGACCCAAAAGAAACAAAAAAGTCAACAGTGTGTATCACGGATGAGATAGTCCCACATTTGTATCAAATCTGAGCTCCTAAATCCTATTCTGGTCTGCATTTCTAACACAGATGTGGTAAAACTTTACTTTCTCTGACAAAATTTGCAGTGCTCCTGTTTAGCAGAGTACTTTTCATAACACTTACAGGTTATCACCTCCCAGTGCTTTGGCTTATATAAGCATGGGGCTATGATAAAAAGGTCACAGCTTACACATGAGAGAAAAGAAAAACATATAAGTGATGGTGCAGTTTTTCTAAAGCAGAGTCCTGGAAAAATTCAGGTAAACTGTGCAAAGCTGTAATGTGAAAGAGGACATTTGTTTCTTCAAAAGGAATTACTATGGTGCAAAAATTGTCTTTGCCCAGCTTCTAGTGAATAAGTAACTTTCTGAAAGGCAAAACCACTCCATCTCTTTATTTTTTGTACAGAGAGAAATAACTAATCCTTTAAAAAAAAAAAGGAGGGGAGGGGAAGGGAAAGGAAGGGAGGAGAGGGGAGGGCAGGGGAGGGGAGAGAAAAGAGAAAAGAGAAAAAAAGAGAAAGGAGAAAAGAGAAAAGAGAAAAAAGAGGAAAGAGTTTTTAAATTCTGCCTTTTGACCTCAGTGGTTTTGGCACAAGTTTCAGATGTCAAACCAAAGAGTATTGGTCATGAAAAAAAATCTGCTGGCAAAGATAATTCTCCTCTTGGGGTCACATTCTAGAGTTCAAAATGTGGGAAAATTGATAGTTTTTCCCCATTTTACAAACCAATTATTTACATAAACATTTTTTAATTAGAGAAAACACTACGCATTACTTTGCCTATTGAAATGTATTTGCGCGACTGTTTGCGCAGTTTCACTTATGCAGTTTCATGAGGAGGAATGCCTGCCTTTCACAGACTGTGTGCAAGCACGTCCTTGCCCATTGTCTGACTTGGGGAAGAGTTTCTGTCTGGACCAGCTCTCCAGACAGAAATTCCCCTTGGGCTCAAACACAAGACTTGAAAGGTCTGTGCCTCTGGAGGTGCAGAATGTGCTGCTCAGCCCTTCAGACTGTCCGGGTTCTGCAATGTATTGCCCATGTTAACAACAGGCTGAAGCTTTCAGCTGGGCCTGCTCTCCTGAGCCCAGGGTCAAAAAGGTTTTCTGCTGGAAAGAGATCATTCATACAAATATAATAGAGTTGATGACAAAATGTGCCTCACTGGAGAGAGAAGGGCAGCAGAAGGGAATTCTGTTCAGCTTAGGCAAGAAGGTATCCTTTTCCTCTAAGCTATGCTCACCTCACTAACATGGGTCATTTTAAGACTCAGAAAGAGGATATTCAACTCCATATAAAGGCTCTTTTTTTTTCCATTTTAATGGTGAGTCTCTCAGGACATGGAGCTCAGGGCTCTCTTGGGTGTTAGGTCTCCTGGGTGGAGCCTAAATGTACCCACTGTTACACCACGAGTCATTTTGACACTTGCCAGAATTCAACAAAATAGTCACCTCTTCTTGCCTGTTCTCTTTGGACAAAATGGTTTCTAGCTACAAAATGGTTTCTAGTCGTCAGTAGAAGAACTGTTTCCTTATTTACTGTAACAAAAAAAAAAAAAAAAAAAAAAAAAAAAAAAAAAAAAAAAAAAAAAAAAAAAAAAAAAAAAAAGGTTTTCCTTAATAGCCTATCAGGAGTCTAAAGTACACAGGCACACAAGTTTTAAAAAGAATGAACAACACAAAGCCTAAATAAGTTTTTCTACCATTTTTAGATAGTTTTTGACATTCAGCGGGTTGGAACAACTTGGTCTTTTTTCATGATTCACAAGCAGGTCCACCATACACTGTAAAATATATAACACTGAGGAACACTAATGCATGCATTACTCATTTTGCGTCAGCTTGTTTGAAATGTCTGCATGAAAACGAACTCAAGTAGGTACTGTTTCATTTCATCACTTACAATGGCTGCAACCTGACTGCAGTAAAATTTACAGCACTGAGCTTTTGTATGAGTAAAGTACTACTGCCCTGAGAATCTGCTGTAGTTTTAGTATCATTACATGCATGTGTTTCTGTTGGGATACCATCTGTGACTTTACATAACCCAAATTTAAAGGTAGCAAATGTTTCCTTAAATTGTGTTTTTATTATTGTATATCAAACATAGGAGATAATTCTATGAAACTTGTAGAAAAGCTCCTTTGGATGTAGCTGATACAATTCAAGCCAAGCAAACAACTTAAGATTCATCTGCCTGCGTCTACTTCTCTGTAATTTAGAACTGGATAACTTCCCAAAACAAAAAGGCCTACAGCACTCCTGTAAGTAAAGATAAGTAAATTAATAAAAATTTACCAGCAAGGTCTGTTACAAAGCAAAGCAAGGGGGAAGTGGAAGCCTCAGAACACATTAACCCTGTCATCTTCTCTTTGCTCCTCTTCCTGAAATTCCTCATCACGTGAAGTAGAAACTTGCAGCCAAAATAACCAATCAAAAAAACCCACCTTGCATGTGTAAAATCCACACGACTTAGAGGAGAAAAAGCAAATGTGAAACAGAATGTGAAGCCATAATACATTAGTCACTAACTACCTGCAGCAGCCCTCTGCCCTCCCCCTCAAATGTGAAAAGAGATACCAATGAATACTAGTGACAAACTGTGGCAAACAGCTTCTTCTGAAAGCAGGGATGGAGATCTAGCACATGAAAGTTACATCCATGAACAGCTGTGATGGAAACAGCTGTGTCCCTCCCTATCTGAATTCCATTGGGACCATTTGAAACAGCATGGTACAGCTGTTAGAAGAAAAAAAATAAGTTGAAGTGCACAACAGTAAGTTAAAGCTGACCTTTTTATTTCCTTTCTTTTTTTCCAGTCCTCACATGTGTGTGATTACAAAAGGTCCCCTCATATTTTTAATTAAAATATTCTGTGCCAGAAAACAGCTTACAAGCTCCTACAGCTCTTGTAATCTGTAGCACAGTCCTTTAGGGCATCATTTACCAAATTTGACCAATATGCTTAACTGTTAAAACAAAACTAGCAAAGGTTTGTATTATACACTGCTTGAATTGTATGTAGTTAAGAGTAAGCAAGTTCTGTTGTTTCCATTGGTATCTAATATGGTACTGTAACAACCAGACAGAGGCAATCTTTGCTGTTGGGAAATTAATACTACATAGAGAAATGAAAAACTGGGACTTCAAACTTCACTGTAGAGTTTTAAGATACAACATAACTGAGGACACAAAACTGCTTTCTAAAACATATGATCAACAGACATAAAAACACACAGGTTGACTAAAAGACTCTTGGAAAGGGACTATACTTTAAAAAAATAGCCAGAAGAGTTGGTAACCAGCAGCTACCTGAGACACTCTACCATGCAGTGATCCTTGAGTTTTAATAAGAGATGAAATCAGACATGGAAAACACAAATAGAAAGGGAAAAAATATTGTTCCAGTTTTAAACACATGAGAAATTTGATATATTACTGTATTTCCAAAGCACTAAATAAAACTTCAAGATAGCAATTTACCATAAATAGGTGAAAACACAACAAAAAATTAAAAATGCAATCATATTAAAAATGTATTAAAGACACTATCACTTCAGTGTTTGTGTCATAAGTTTCAGTAGGAAATCATTAACAATAATTGTAAGGTTTTAGATTGGATCCACCCTTGAACTTCGATCTTCAATTCAAATTTTGTAAGATGCAACCACATATATTTTCATTTTGAACAAAAAGTTGCGGTTAGAAATAAAAATCAGAGTTGATTTTTCACTGGATGATTTTTTTAAATGTTATTTCCCAGATGACAGGGAATAGTTCTATTTGAGTGTTTATTTTTTATTTGCAAGAATGCAATAACACTTCAGAACAACTCAGTTCATATGAGGAAAACATGTTCAACCTGAAGTTATTTGAAGAAGAAGACCTCACTTCACTAAGGACAAGTGCTATTCTACATCCTAAATAACAGTAAAATGTTAAGAGCTGACACCTAGACAGGAAGTATTTCAGTAGAAAATAACATTCTGACATTACTGATATAACTCACTATGAGACATTATACATACATACATACATACATACATATATATATATACAGCTCGTATTATGCAATCTCTACCTTTTATATTTATTTTACATGTGTTTATATTACATTTGTCTAATATACTTAGAACACTATTTATGTATTTTTATCTTACATACTTACTGGAAAAATGAAAACTTAGCCAGGAAAAGAAATGATAGGACACTGTGCTCCGGCTGAGAGCTACCTGCATATGCATTGACACCTAAGTGAAAAAGACTAACCACAGTTCTCGGTGGATCAGTCAGGAGAAGGCCCTTCACCCTTTTATTCCACCCTTTTGATAATGCTGCCAGAGAGATGCTACCATTGGACTGGTGAAATAGACAGGCTGTACATATAGGCACAATTCTGTTTGCACAGCACATGACCAGATCAAGTTTAACTACATAAGCCCATACAGAGCAGAATATTTAATATTTGACTAGTTGACATTGCCCACATATTTTTTCCCAAGATGTGAATTTCTTTAGCTAGATATTCTGCAGTGAATGGTCACTACTACCTCAAGGAAAGAATATTACCTATTGGGTTTTGCTACTTTCTATCTTTTCTCTCTCTTTTTTTCTGTTCTTTTTTTTCTGCACCATTCCTTTTTCCAGCTTTGTTGTATCTTTCTCTACACTCACATTTTCATCTATAAGGCAAACCTACCAACACACAGAAGACCAAAAGCACTTGTAATAACCACGTTTCTGTTGAGTCAACTCATAGTGAAAGATGATGTTAATGCTACAAAGGGGATGGTAACCAGCATGGTAGTGGCAGAAACAGAACCGTCCTGATGGCTGCCTCATGGTTGCACAGCACAGGAATAGCCAGCATCCAAACCCCAGCTGAGAAGACTTACACAGTAACATAGGCTGCTAGAAGGTAAAAAGACATCACTTCGAATTAAGCTCTCTTGACTTCCAGGTGAAAAAGAACGAGATAGAGAAAGAAAAATTCTGCTGCCCGTGCTCCCCCAGGCACCATTTCCATGTTCACAACAGACAGTTATTCTCTGCTGCCAGAATAACTCCTTAGATGTATTTATGTGGAACAAGTGACATCCAGTGGCCGATACACTCAATTACCGTTCAACTTCCAAGCCAGGTGCTCCAGCATCCAATCTTTCTCCTTTCCTTGTTCTGCTCCCTTTTTACTCCAAGGGC
Organism: Empidonax traillii; assembly: GCF_003031625.1. Lineage (NCBI taxonomy): Eukaryota > Metazoa > Chordata > Aves > Passeriformes > Tyrannidae > Empidonax > Empidonax traillii. The sequence continues at coordinate 788,851 of NW_020955270.1, forward strand.
CCAAAGCAAGTCACCAAGTTTTTCTGTATGAGAAGAACTTCCTTAGGACACTCACTAAAAAAAAATCACATGGGAGACAGATACAAGGACTGGAGGCAGAAAGGAAGCCCAGATCACACTTAAGTGAGGCTTTTGATCTTTGGTTTCGCAGTGGAATTTGATGGCAAGGACATTTATGTTGCAGTTAATCCTCAGGAAAGCAAAATGCAATTTGCTACCTGTCTGTGATATACATCAGTTCTCAAACTGCTGCATAGAATACTCTCAAAAAGCACAGCTAAACAGCTGAATTGAGAAAGTGTATTTAGAAACAGTTTCTGAAAAATCCCAGCAAGACTCTGGAACAAAGGAAGACAGGAATGTAGAAGCAGCATTAGGCATTTTTCCTGGATAATATTGTGTATCTTCATACTTACAAACTACATTCAACCTCATTTTTATGAGCTCAAAAATCAAGCATTTGCATGGTAACTATCTCAAAATAGATAGTTACATGAAGACCTAGGAAATAATCTCATTCATCTGTTTTTACTGAACACTACTCACAATTATATCACATGGGCAGAATTTATTCCCAGGGGAGACAGGATAGGCAGATCTTCAACCCAGACACTCTGGAACAATATCAAGAAAATGAGATCTCCTATGACAGTCACAAGCATAAGGCCCAGTCATAGCATTGTTAGACCTTGCTGTTGTTCTTACCCATAGAAGGCACCAAAAAAGGGCACAGCACAGAAAACATCCCAGGTCCCATCAAAAGGCAGCCACTGACCATTTCTGACATGAAAACTACTATACATGGCACGTAGGGACATGGATTAGTATGGACTTGACAATGTTAGGTTTATGGTTAGACTCAGTGATCCAGTTAAGAAATGAGAGAATGCTACAAGCTATGTAATTCTGCAAGAGACTGAAGTATTTTAGTTAACTTTAATATCTTTGTCTTTGTCTGCAAGACATCAAAGGCCAGAAAACCCAATATAGTATTTAAAAATGTTGCCCTTTTTCTCCCCCTTGAAGTATCCTCTATACCTATTTACCATGCATGCAGATATTATTTGCTGTTGCTTACTTAAAGTAATACTATTGATTTTTTTCTGTGTTAATAGAAACATGCATTCCATTTTAAATTCTTATCTAAGAGTTTTGAAGACTTTAGGATTTAAAATAAGATTAACAAACACTGCTGCCAGAGAAAAAGGAAAATAGGCAGTCATTTAAGAATAAATGCCAGAAAAAAACCACACTAGATAGATTTAATATTTAATAATTTTATATCTCACAGCAATAGGAAATTTTACAAGGTACAGGTTTGACTGACATATCATGGAAAGCAAGTTTTGTAAGAAGAAATAATGCAAGACCTAACAATATAGCTGGGAGAAGAACCAGACAATATTTCAAGCTAACGCACACTTCAAAGCTAAGTTACAAGGCCATTTCTGACTAGAAGAATAAAATGAGGTCTGAAAAAAATGTGTCTATTCTTCTCCCAACTACAGCAGTTGCCTAACAGAGGATGTCAACTCTCCCTTTCATTTTTAGTCTGTTTTGACAACAACAGACCACCAAACAATAGCAACAACCAACCCACCAAGAAGCAAAGGTCTTTTTCAGAAGACAATGTCATAGCTGCTCAATTACACATTCGGCACGAGGTTATTTCTCAGTGCTAATGGGAATACAAGCTAAGCCAAAGAGCCCTAACTTTGAGATTTCTGGAAAAAGGTTTAAAAATCCCTTCAAAAATATGCAACCAGGCAGCAGCATATGAAAAAGCCTTAGATATTTGAGCAAAATGTGTTTGTAGAGATAGGTATCAGCTAAAACCTACATTTTGACAACTCATATTTACATACCCTAACACACATACAGACGGAGCTTTACCTCCATTGTTTAGACCTCAACAGCATTTATTTCTACAGGATTTTAATAAACTATAGCAAAACATTAGCCTTAAAAGGTCTTCTTTTTTTGTGGGAACTCACGTTCCACATCCTGAACACTTACGCAGTCACTGGGGAGACAAAGATCGTAAGTCCTCTGGTAAAGCAGTACTCCCATTATAGGACAGTCGTGAGACACACTGGGACTCTCCTTCTCAGACTATCAAACCTCACCTGTTATTAAGGGTCTTTCTTTTCAACCATCCCTTATTTTAGGCCTCACGAACATATTTCCTACACAAGAAATACAATCCAGTAAGGGAACAGTGGTTTGTTTTATCTATGCTTTAATCAGAAAAAAATTAATTTCATGTTTCAAAGATAAAAATCTCAACATTTACATTTCTTAAATGCCTCTATTTTGACAGCTTCCGAATACTGTAATAAATCACAAATAATTCCTATTACGAGCACGAAAATTTTTGGATACAGCATCAGATGCAGGCTAGATAAACTATATTCTTGTGTCTCTTTATTTTGTTGAAACTTTAATACACAAACACTAAAATTTTTTGGGGAAAAAAGATGCTTTAGATATCCAACTTCTATTTGTCTCTGTTCCCTTCCTATTGTATTTGTATTCAACACAATTTAAATGTTTGCAAAGCATGATAATTCTTTTCCATATTTCTGTTCCTATAAACTATGGCCATCTCCTCCAATAAAAATGCAGACAACTAAGAAGATTACCAAAACTAATTTTCACCCACAAAAAGAACCCATTAAAAGTTATAGTGCAAGACCATTAAAATAATTCCCAGGGCAATTACTATCCTTAAAAGTAAAAGCCATGAGGAAAGCAATCTTTGGAGATAAGTAGGCAAAAGGTAGTTGATACTAACTCTGCCTACAACTGGAAAAATATTAATGAATGTAAACTCTGGTAGAGTGCTTCGGTATCTTCCGCAAAGAGTGTAAGTCTTCAGGTATGGTAAACCTTACGTCAAACTAATCAAGACCTGAGCTATTTCCCTGTCTCAACTTTGTAATATATTAGGTAAATCTGGATGAGAGTCAAATCAGTATATTTTGAAGACAGATTAAAAAAGATACTGGTGGAAAACTACAGCTCAAATACTAACTTTTGCACCTCACCGACATGCTTTTTTGAGTAAAAAAAATATATAGACCAAAGGAAAAAAAAAGCATTGCCTGCTGGAACAATCCTAACAAAACAAAACATCCTCTCAAATACATGCCTTCCAAATACTAGAACTTACTTTAAATTAAAGAGACAGGTAGGCTAAAAAGTTTTTACAGCTATTTGGAGAAATTACCTTATTTGTGGAAGGTTTTGCTACATGTTTATGAAGATCTAATGGTACAAATACCACTCTACAAACACAAGAGCAGCACGGGAGCAGTCTGTAGACTCCATGTGTTCCAGGTTCTGGTTGTCAAAAGATCCAGCTTTCTTCTTTTTCTTTTTAAGAGCTGATGATTTTGAGGACAATTATTTTGAGAAGAATGCTTGCACAGAAACAATGTGTTGCTAAGGCTACTATTTACTTTATTTAAAAAATGGTTGCTGTTTATAAGTCATTGTACATTTTCTGAGAGGGAAGGGTATCACACCCCTCCAAACATTAAGATTTAACTGTTCAGCCCAAAGCCACAGAGCTGGTGCCTGAATAGAGTAAAAGAGAATTGATTGTTACAAAAGTCAAACTCACCCACTCTTGAAAATTTTCTCATTTTTCAAGTCATCAACAAAAGACATAAAATTTCAGATGTCTCCTTATTCAGAGGGACACAGTGCAAGTCACTAGGGAGGCCAATCCAGCACATCTGCAGGACAACCAAAGCAAGTCTTTTTACATCCAGTGTTACATTGCTTATTACACTGAGCTCTCCAAACTGTATTTTGGTCTTCACTGTCACCTCAGCTTCATCCCAACATTGTTTTGCTTAACCCTTTAATAAAAATAATTTTAATAAATCTGAGAAATTGCAACACATCTAATATGAAGATTATGGTAATCCCCAAATAACACAACAGACTAGAGTATGTTTCCACACTGAAGCTGAAGTTTCTCACTCATATCATCTCCCGTTCAGGCCATATTCATTCTGTTCAGATCTCTAATGAACATAAGGGATTTACAACTAACTTAAAGAACAAATGAACCATAGAATGGTTTGGGTTGGAAGGGACCTTAAAGATCACCTAGTTCTAACTCCCTGTCATGGGCAGAGACATCTTCCACTGGACCAGGTTGCTCAAAGCCCCATTCAGTGTGGCCTCAAACACTTTCAGGGATGGGGGATTCACAACTTCTCTGGGCAACCTGTTCCAGTGCCTCACCACTATCAAAGTAAAGACAAATGAGACAGATTTGTGTTTGAAAATAAAGGTTAGAGCAGGAGAGCAACATTTTAGAACCAACCACAATGGTTGGTCCAGCAGACATGGAAAGTTCCCTCTCTTTTCCTGTAAGAACAATTCCATAAAAAACATGCTAAGGTGACTAGTTCCTAAGGTGGACAACAGAAATTAGATCCCTCAGTAAGAGTTAGCATTTAAATACCAAATGCCATAATGATTTCACACAATACAAAAAAGGAACAAGTAGGTAAAAAGGCAACAGATGCTTCTTTCTACATTGCCCTGCAGAAAAAGAAATGGTTCTGAGGTCTACAGCTGAAGTTCAGCAGTTCCACGGAAAAACTTAAAATTTTTTGCAGATCAAACAGACCATGTATAAAGTGTGGTTTATGGTATCTCTAAAAACTTAAAAAGAAGAAGTCAGTGTCCCACCAGGAATGTAACATGAAAATTACAGCACATTGCATTTGTTGGTTACACTTTTCCATTTTAAAAATTCAAATATAATTCAATCACTTCAAATTATATGGTTCACTAAACTAACATTCAGTGGATATGTCTGGGGACAAAACGCTGATGAAAAATAAGGATGGTTGATGTGCCTATAAATTAGAGACAACTTCCTGTTTTGTGTCCAAACATTAACAAATCCACCATCAACCTCTTGAAAACCAAAGTTTGTTGTACCATGGCCTGTAACAAGGAGATTCTGAGAGTGTAAAATCAGAAAATCCAATGGTTTTTCCTACCACATCTGTAATATTTTAATAGGGGGAATAGGCAACTGCTAGTTATTACTGCATGAGACAGCTTTAACATCTGCTTGAGCTTTTTATGTTCACTAGCTGTTAGCTTCCATTCTGCTAGGGATTTTTTAAATTATAGGTTAGACTGACCATGTAATAGAATAACTTAATTTCATGCTGTGCTAGAGTTCAACCTCAATCTTCTTTCAGAAGACACTTCTTACTGAGTGTGAAGCCCCTTTAGCCGTTCTGTCCTCCAGTTCCTTTGTTGTTTCCTTCCTTTAATGGGGAAATGGCTGGATAATGGCCAGTTTTATGGGTTTTGTCAAGTGGGGGCAGGAAAAGAAGGTCAAGATACACACAGGGCCTTTTCCCAGTCTCATGTCTAATTGCAAAACATCACACTTAGTAAATGTCATACTCAGCACATCTAACAGAACTCCATCAGGTATAACATTATTTTTAAAGCCACACTTACATGTGAGGTACGGGTCTGATCTCTGCAGCATGACTATTTTAATTCTCTGACACACAATTTCCTTCCCCCCTTGTCTGACCCACTTTGACCCTATTATCAAAACCAGTAACAGACATATTTTGTACCTCCTTCAAATAATATTCTAAAAAGAGCTGCAGTTGCTAAATAAGGTTTGACAGCTATTTTCTATATCCTTGTCAAATTGAAACTGCTTTGCAGAAGTCTACAGGGTTCAAAAAAGTGTCAAGAGGTGTGAATTTAAAAATCAGTAATGTAGAATTCAGAGAGCCATTTCTCTAATAAGTGTGAAAAAATGGTTATTAATATATAATTTATACACGCTGTGATGAAAATTGGACTCTAGAGTGCCATGTGTCAGAGTGATGTACTGGCCTACACGCAGTCCTCTATTATGCAGGGAAATATAAAACTCATGAACTGTCATTAAGGGAAGAACACAAACTACCTATGCATGTGTTCTATCAAAGGATACAATCCCACTCATTCTCAGGGAAAATCTGTCTCCAGGCAAAAGTGAAATATAGAGAAAGCAGAATAGCTGCACTTTCTCTAACACTTTTTTCTGTTTGCTGTCTCCTCATTAGCTAACATTCCTCACGACCTCTGCAACTGGAGAAAAACTCCTTCCTTAGAGGTCATTTGGATGAAATAACGCCTATAAACTAGTCCCTTAATTTCTCAAGTAATACCTTCAATTAATGTTTTAGGATTGTTTATGCTGCTCCTTTCGAAAACTTGGAGTTTTGAATATTTCTAAGCCCATTTATGAAAATGTCCAAGTACATATCTTCCTTTCAGGAAGTACCATTATCACATTAGCCTAAACCAGTAATGTAATACATCCTCTGGGCAGCTACAGAGCAGCTGCATCATGCAAGTTACTACCTTTTGTAAATTATTTATTTTTCAATATTGACGGAACAATACTCGTTGCAAGTCTTACGAAACGCGTATTTGAACTGCACTGCTCAGGTACAGAACAGAGGGCCCAGATCTCCCGTAAAGTTTACCTGCAGAATTTGAAAGCTTATACAAAGGCATGCATGTGCTAGTGGTCTAAAACGCTCTTGATTTGGTGGGTTTCTTTGAATTTAGGTGTTAAGTTTACTTACCACAAATAATTGAGCCTTACAATAGAAGGCTCATGCTCTCCTTCTCTCTCATGCACTGTAGATCTGGAAGACTAACCCAACAACTATTTTGGCACAGCAGAAACAAATACAGCAAACAAGGCACTCTGAAGAGGATATGAAATCCACTCCTACATGTTTGAGTGTATGACCTCTAATTCGGTCATACGGACTGAATGCTTGTTCGTGGGTCTAACGCACCTTCTAACTTGGCCTAAAAAGCATCCAAGTCTGTGTGCTCCACGACTGCTCTGCAATAGAACCCAAAACTTAGCAAGTGGATAAAAATCCAAAAGTCAGTTTTTTATTCAAACTAAAATACAGAAGTAGGTTCAGCCCCCAAATTTTCTAATTGAATGAACCAGAATTAATTACATGCTTATTGCATGAAACCAACATAGCAGGATACATATGACTCATTAGATTGGAATTTCAGAAACCGTATCATAGACTAAAGAGTTTGAGAAACAGACTGACAGATTAGTAGATAACATAGTTGAAACCTTATCATTTTGTACTCATTAAAATTCTCCTACTAATAAAAAATTTCAAAGCAAATTTAACAATGCAAAAACAAACTTTGTACTTCTCAGGATAGAAAGTAAGAAGCACATTTGCTGGAAATAGCATATTTTACAAATTTAAATTTCTGCTTTTGAGTCACTGGCTCAAGAAAGGTAGGACAATGACAAAAGATATTTGGGTTTAGTTCTGTTTTCGGTACAGCTTCCCCACACACATCCTCCATCTCCCTCCCTTTCATCCACTTCTGATGTTCAGTGTGGTGTCAGATAGGAACACTAGGTGGGTCTTGCAGGAGGAACAGTCTGGATGATTGCACAATTAAGGTATTCAAGAGATGGGGGAGCTGAGATGTTTGCACTGACTTTGGGGCACATCAGCCTGTAAAAGGGTATGAAATGCTGATGAAGACTGAAATAACTGGGCACACTAGTCTCCCAAGGTTGCAGGCAGTTTCAGCAAAGGAAATTCTAATTAAAATTAAAACTGAAATTCTAATTGCAATTAAAAAAAAAAATAATCCGTTCCCAATTGGAAGAATCAAACACTGCAATGACAGTGAGGCTGTGACATCTCCACCAAGATGTTCAAATCAAAACCTATAGCAATCTGATCAAACTGGAGCTGTTTTCAGATACAGTTATCTGTTCAGGAAACACAACAGGAGAGAACAGAGGCAGTGATCACCAGAGAAAAATAACTGACTTTTTATTAGCACTTCAAAAATTACCCATGGTAATTTTCCATGGTAAAGCACATTTTAAAGGTAACACTTGGTAATTCTGACCCAAGGAAATAGCATGGAAATAGCATGTATAGCAAATACAAAGGAAACTGTCTCCCTCCCTTGTTATTCGCTACTTTTTAAAGAAAAGCTAAGTCTTTTATTAGCTACCCATAATCAGAGACATGATGTATACTGCAGTTAGGTATCTCAACATGACAAAAATGAACACTTTAGGATTTTAGATCCCTTCAAATCTCCCTTTTTTTTTCCTTCTTAGCTGTGAGTGAGAGAGAGAGAGGATTATTTCCTTGTCTTTCTTTTCCCATTTCCCTAGTTTTTGCAGATATGAAGGAAAAGTTGAACAAAATGAAATCAAGAGGCCATAGTTGCTACATTCAAATATATCTGCCACGATGTTTTAAATAAAAATTACAAGTCTTTTCCTGCAGTATACAACATATTAATGCTTGCATGACAATTTAATGTCAAATTATATAAAAGAGATCTGCAAAAAGAGTAGATCTTTCGTATATTGCTACATTTCTTAATGCATTACCTATTCAAAGTCTGTGTTTTAAGTGATCTTCACATAAAAACAGAGGTAGCCAAGAAGAAATACAGTATTTTATATGAGGTCTCTACACAATGCGTAATGAAAAAAATGTTTGTTCTATCAAGCAAGATGGATTAATTTCAAGACTTACTCCTTAACAGTTTGCCTTCCCTGGATATGAATGCTTTCTAACACAAGCACAGCTAGTTCTATTTAGCCTTCATCACCATGGACAGTTGCTACATCATTAGGAAAACATTATGGAAATATGACAAATTCAATTTATTACGCAAATATTTGAGTTTCACTCAAGTATACTTAATACAATAAAAACAAAACAGCAATCTATCTCATAATTTAACTTTGCTGGACTTCTGCTGGGAATTTAGCAGTGCTTTTAATTAGTGAGAATAATCAAATACACTGTATATTAAGCTCATTGTGTTTCTGTACTGTCCAAACAATAGCTTATATAATAAACTCCAGCATCTTAAATGGCTTGGGTTGGAAGGGACCTTAAAGATCATCTAGTTCTAAACTTCCTGTCATGTGCAGGGAAACTTTCACTAGACCAGATCACCCAGCAGCCTGGCCTTAAACACTTCCAGGGATGGGGAGTTGACAACTTCTCTGGGCAATCTTTTCCAGTCCCTCACCAGCCTCACAGTGAAGAATTTCTTCCTAAAACCTAATCTAAACCTACTCTCTTTTAGTGTGCAGCCATTCCCCCCTGTTCTATCACTACCAGCCCTTGTGAAAAGTCCCTCTTCATTTTTCTTATGGCCCTCTTTTTAGGTACTGGAAGGTGTTCTAAGGTTTCCCCAGAGCCTTCTCTTCTCCAGGCTGAACAACCCCAGCCCTCTCAGTCTGTCTTCATAGGAGAGGTGCTCGGGCCCTGTGATCAACTTAGTGTCTCTCCTCTGGACCTGCGCCAACAGGTCAACATCGTTCTTGTTCTGGGCACCCAGTTGCTCAACACAGCACTCCAGGTGGGGTCTCACAATGGCAGAGTAGAAAGAGAGAGTCCAAAAGTGTTTTTCCTAGCATCATAAAAACGTTAATTGAGAAAGCATCACTAAATTTTAAAGTAGTAAATACAATTAAAAGTCTAAGTGAACAAACTGAAACACTGTGGTCCGAATTCTGTGAACAGATAAGTATGCAAGATGTTCTGTTTGTGCAGAACTGGACCGTATTTTTTTCTCAGACACTTAAAAAGGTGGAAAAGATGGAGAATTGAGCAGTTGCTTAAAATAGTTAAGCAGTGCTAGTAAAAGTACATTTCTGTGTCAGGCTTGAAAACTACTTGGCAAGTGCCTGAAATCCTGTGTTTCATTTAACATAAGTGTGCACCATAAAAAAAGCGGAACTGTATTTTAAAGAAAAGTAACTTTCCTACAGTGTTCCTGATTCACAGCATCCATACAATCCCCAAAAGAAAAAGAGCATAATGCTTAGAATTTCAAATCTTGTAAGCATCTATTTCATAGAATGTCCTTTGAAGGGCATGTTTGAAGGGACATACAAGGATTTACTTCTGCTTGCATCTGTTTGAAATTTATTTTTAAGTTTTGATGAAATCAACAGTTGTTTTGTCCATATCAGCCAAAATACCACTTTGATGATACGACTGAATATAGTTCTGGCACAGTATTTTTTAGTGAATTTCCATGACAGAAGTACAGACACTAAGAAGGAGGAAGTCAGTAACTACTTAAAGATGACTGAGTTATTAGTTCCTTAACAGCAAAATGTTAACCTTAAAAAGCACATTTTCATTTTTTAGTGCATTGCTTCACTGAAGATTTAGTTTGAAGGGCTAATCTGCCCATGTTTTTTATAAAAGTTTATATCCCCGACCAAACTACATCTCCTAGGAGTCAATGCAGTCTTCTCTAAAAGCCAGCTGCCTTAAAACTATGAGAGATTCTTCTACCTCTTGTTTTCCATAACCTCTGTGACAAAACCATGGTCGCAAACACAAGCAGAATATAAATCAGTATTTAGTTTTGATATGATTCCCTGACTTTCGCTTGCAGGGCATCACAAGTCTTCTTGGCATCTCCCAGCAACATGGCAGTATTGGGTTTGTAGAAGATTGGATTGTCCACTGCTGCATAACCAACTCCCAGAGATCTCTTCATTACAATGACCTGCACATAAAGAGCTCACATTTGAAACAGCAAAAAACAACTACCATTCTCCCTCAAACAAAGACCACATAAAACCAACTTCCAACAAACAAAGAAAGAGGAACAGACATCCCTGGCCAAAACCAGATGCTCACTGCTATAAGCTGTATTTCTGATTTTAATATAGCAGACAAATAGCTATCCAAAAACATGTTAGCCACGGCACCTTCAGCACAGAAACTCTAAAGCTCTACCAACTTTAACTACATTCATGTTTATTTCTCAAAATGCAACACATATCTACACACACTGTTGATAAATATATGTGTCTATGGCTGAGTACTTGAATGGCTAACCTACGGAAGAACTGAGGCTACAGCTGAGTTCAGAACAAGATATTAAAGATTTCACATCAAAGAAACACAAGTCTATGTACTTTGGATCAGATGACATTGCTTTCAAAGAACAAAACTGTTAAGGTAACTAAACTTGCCAGTTCAACATGGACAGACTAAGCTCTCTACTCAACTCAGCCACTCACAGTTTTGGTTTTTTGTTTGGGTTGTCTGGGGTTTTTTTTGTTTGTTTTGTGGTGGTGCTTTTTTTTTTTTTTTTGAGGGGTTGTTTTTTAATTATTATTTTTTATTTAAGCATATTATTCATTCTTGTATTTCCACCTCAATATTAAAGTTGTCCATCAAATTTCCTATAAACCTAAAAAAGCAGATATTTGTATAGAAATGCTTCAGGGCTGCAGGTGAGCAGGACATTATTTATTCTAATGACGTATTCTAGAAGAAGCATTTTCATTAGTCTTTTCTATTGCAGTTGTCATTAGTCTTGCTAAAGCACTTGATGTTGATTATAAAATCATGAGCAATGCATCACATGTGCAAAGCACAGGCTGTTTTGCTGTACAACTCAGAGAAAAGCTTTTTTTATGGAAACCAGAACAGTGGGATAATCTTTTCAGCTTATCCACTATGTTTTTCACAGGATGCTACCTAACGTAGGGCCTAACACAACTCTCTTAATCTCACCTGCTTGGACTTCCAGACCTCAAGAACTGGCATTCCAGCTATGATAGAGTTCGGATCTTCCTGAGCTGCTGAATTAACTGTATCATTTGCACCAATTACAAGGACCAAGTCAGTTTCTGCAGCAAGACAAAGAAAATAATACTGATGAAAAATTATCTGAAATCTGAACACAGAGGCTAATGCACATTTTTGTGTTAATTCTGATCTTGACAGGCAGAAAAACCCATAATGGTTTAGTATTCTAAAAAAATTTATGAGGACATCATTCATACAAGCATTTTATAAACTTATCAGGCAAATTATATGTGAGAGTTCAAGTGTGCTCCCAGCTACCTCCAGCAAACTGCAAGCAACCACAGTCCAATTCCAAGGGGCTCCTTAGACCACTGGGCCACACAAAAACTTAAATCTGTTAGTATTTAAATGTGTTCGTATACACACATCATACTGTCACTTTCAAATTTTTGGTGCCTGGTTTTTCCTTTGAATATTCTTCCAAAAATCCTTTTACCAGCAATCTTCTGATTTAAAAAAAAAAAGATGTAAAAAACCAAGAGGTTGCCAGTACAATGCTAAAGAGGTTTGCAAGATATGATAAGGTCATCTCAGACCTAAAGAAGCAGCAACAGTTTTCCTCTACGGATATAGGGGCAGTAACAGAGATAATAAAGACCCAGCATTTGTCATTTACTTCATGTCTACAAGCATTTAAAAAACAAAATGCACCCTCCTCACAAAAAAACCAGACAGACCTCTTGTCCTCTACAGTGCTATCACAAGAGGCACAAAGTGAAACTGAATGGCCTGACTGAGATCTTCTATTTTTAAAAATCCTTGTGCGATGCAAAACCAAAATCAAATACATCATCCAATCTAATGGAAACTTATGTCTAACCTGGGAAGTCTTCATTGATCTCATCCATTTCCAGTACAATATCATAGGGAACACCAGCCTCTGCTAGTAGTACATTCAGCTGACCTGGCATACGTCCAGCCACAGGGTGAATACCAAACCTAAAAGGGAAGAAAGTCCAACTCTGTTAATAAACACAGACCACTCTGTTTTATACAGTAAAACTGTCACCTGTGACCTACAAGGCTGAGAAGTTCTTATATATGAGCACACATGTGAATTAATAAAATAAAATAAAATGGTTAAACCTTAACAGTTCCCTTTCCAAGCAGTACCATATTTAAAAACTCTGACAGATATTTCTGGACTTCTACAAATAAGCCTTTTAGCTGTAAAACTGCCACACACATTAATATGGTTTGTAGATCCCTTACATCACTGCAGACTAAATAAAATCACCATAGTGTAATGTTCTTCACAAAAAAAGGCAAAAGGCCATGCTGCCTTTCTGAAGCAAATCCTCTCCTAGAAACGCCCTTAGCAAATGACTTTATTGACTCAGGTGTCTCTAGAGTATGTATTGTTATTAAGTTATTTATTATAAGTTACGATTAAGTTATAATGATTAAGTAAGTGTTATTAAGTCTAGCACTCCAATCCAACACAAAAATCAGCAAGCCCAAGACAATGGTTTGCTGAATTAGGTTAACATGCCACTTTCTTCTCATGACTGACCTTGGGAGAAAAAGAAAACTTAAAAAAAAAAAAAAAAAAAAAAGGAGGGGGAGTGAGAAGGTGGAGAGCTAAGAAACTACAAAAGTACAACCATTTAAAAAAATGTTTCCAGAACAGCTCAAAAACAACTTAGATAAAGGATGCTGCTTATGAGTTAATAAAACTTCAGACAGACAACATGGTGGCAGCCCAGGGTGCTCAGGCATGCATACCGTTCTTGTAAGAGTAAAAACCTGGAAAAAGACAGAATGAAGATGTTAAACTGATTTAGCTGCACTATCAAAGCCATATTTGGTTAGAAGTAAATCTATTTAGTGTTGGCAGATTGTACTCTTCTGGTCATCTACTGGCCCTCAGAAGCAAGGCAAATCCATGTCTACTGTCCTGGGCACCTTCTGTCTTTCTAGCTCTGGAGCTATCACTTCAGTATGCTGACTTCAAACACACCAGAAGTGCCTCAGACAAATGTAGGGGGCTGAAGATAAATGTTCAGTGAAGAAGCCTACATGTCCTTTGGAAGAGAAGGAAAATAGTCAAGAGTAAATTGGATTACTGAATTCTTGGATTTTAGAATAGAAATTTCTGAGCAGAAACCCAAGTAAGTCAGGAATGAAATAAAAGGACCTCAGACTTCTTCAGAAAGAAGAGAAAGACTGATAAATCAACTTGCCATGACAGACAGATTGTCATACATTTCTATTTTCAACTCTACTGTGATGGAAATGGATAACATAACTGATGGACCACAAGTCACAGTCCAATCAACACAGATTACTTGTGAATTTAACACTGTACAAATACATCCTTAAAAGGGCAACTGAGAGCTCCATTATTAAGATGACATTAAGACAATACAAGAATGAGACAACTGGAACTCCAGCAACAAAATTAAGGACACATGATTAATACACACAGTATGAGATATACTACAACTTTAAGCTCTATACCAAACAGCAGGATAAAAGCTGGCTTTAAAAGGAATACTTTTAAAGAAAGAAAGTCAATAGATTGTATTCAGCTAGTAAACATTTGGGATTCTGTCGTAAAGGGTAATACCTAAAATCAGAAAAAGGAGAGCAAACAGGACAAATTACTAACAGCTTACGTTTCACATCACTGACTCAGTAATACAAGCCATGTGTAGTACTGCAGATAGACCTTAAGTACACCAAATTCTATCACTTACAATACAGTAGGAGAACTCTTATTCTGAAGTACCCTTGAGAAAACTCATCACTCCTCTGGCAGTGAAAATAGATTTTCCAACAAAATTCTCTTTTGTGTCTAATAAAATTATTTGAGTGCCTTTGTGACCAAAGCTGCTTTGGCAATACACAAAACAAAATACTTGTGAGGTTTCTATTAAATACTATATACACATACAATCTTATTTCAAGGGCTAGAAAGCCAAAAATTTTAGCTGCCAAGAGAATAAATTTCACCTTTGACTTCACCATTCCTGGCAAGAGGCAAGGAAAGAAGAAAAAGAAAGGGACAAATTATCTTCATTCAGGAAGAGTTATGGCACGAAACATCAGTAGTTAAAGACTTCTGACAGACTCTGTTTGAAACCACACACTGCATATTCAGAAAGTCTGAGAAAGTTGTTCATACAAAAGCTTTTTTGGACAAATATTGAAGTGACTCCCAAAAGTCTGCTTCTAAGAGCCTGTTAACCAAATATGACAGTAGCCTGACAGTACTACTTGTTATTGGATAAGCAAGAATGTCAAAAAGAATAATGAAAAAATACATGCTTCTCTGCGGCTTTCATTATATCAAAAGGTAACATCTACACATTTCTGGAGTGAAATCAGCCTATCCAATACAAAGCAGAATTCAGGTAACCATGGAAAAAAGACACCTAAAATCCTTGATGGATCACAACGTGTCTAATAAAAGCTGCTCCCGATTCACAACAGCATCAGTTCTTCAAAGCTGTGTGCATTACAGCAGGAACATTTTGTCACATATGCTCTCCCAGATGTTCAAACTATGAACCTCATTCATATTCAAAAATTCAACACGGAAGTTATTTTAAAAGAGAGACATGTTTTATGGTAAAAATGCTTTGAAGTGAAAAATTGCCAAGTTTCTTTGATATTCTTTTAGTATGAGTTATGCAGGAACTCCTGTAAGTTGGCTGGTTTCTTTATAAATCAGGCAGAAATCTTAACCCACAACACATATTCACAATCATGATGTGTTTAACTTGAAACATTATTCTGGAACTTCAGTGAAGCGCAGAATTCACCAGGAATTTTTTCTTTTGACCCTGACAATATAATGTGGGGCTTGCTTATCATCACCACCAATTGTGAGATACTGAAGTGCGTGCACATCTTCTTGCTACTCTGCCTTAAGAGGTGAACAGCATGAGGCAAGGATACTCAGCTTTTTTAATCAGCTTCTACTGGATACTTCTTAGTTTTTTAAGGACAACACAGCACACTGAAAAATGAGTTAGTATTTTGAGCTTTTCTTGTAATACAAAAAATGCAACATTTTCTTTCAAATTTTGACCTAATATCTAAAACTCCTGACATACACATTGCATCTAGAACAGTACTTTTAGCACAGTGGAGCTGTGCTAAAACTGGAGCAGGGGGTGGGTAGAAGGGACTGAAGGTGGGGGAAGGGGTATGAAGTTAGTAATAGTAGCATGAAAAAGACATACCATAAAAAATTACTAAAAAGCCTCAGAATAGAAATTATTTTTATACAGCTCATAAAGTCAGTACTCGTCTTTATTACAACTGTCTAGATAACATTCCTGTAATCAATCCTGAAAGACCTCACACAAGACCTCAGAAGGGCAGCACCTAACCCAATACAGAAGGGTTTCAAGATCACTTCATCCACGTAAAGATAGGATTTCTGTCAATATGACAAAGCTGGACAGAGCTATGTAACATCTGGCTGGTGTCTTATTTAGCTTACTCAACACTTCAGATGCCATATTTGCCCAGGGATTCACTGCCTCACCTACTGTTCCTAATGTCTCATTTACTTTATTTAGACACCTCTTCCCCTCTGTTTCCAGTACAAACAATAATCTGTTATTCTAGGTAACAAGAGGGGGGAAAACCCCAAAAAGCTAGATTAACAGAGAAGTGCATCATATAGATATTCCACAGCTTGAATCCTGCCACGTAATAATTGCAGTGTAGCATGATTGCCAAGTATCACAGCATAATGTTCATCACAGAAAGTTATCCTTACAGATAACTCTGTGGATCACTAGCATCAACACATACAGCTAGCCTAGCCAACCTAGACCTGGTTTCATGCCTGAGGCAACATACGTTTCAAAATCAATCAGGTCAGTTAAATTTAAACTGAGTTAGATTAGCTAAATTAAGCATACTTAAACAGGGCTCTGATACCGGCTCCCAAGAACCCAACTACAGGGAAAAGAATAGAGCCTGCTTCCACAAAATATCACACATGGACCTAGTGAGGTCACCCAGAGCTGAGCTGACCCCTATGGAAGCAATGGCACACCTACAGGAGCACACAGCTGCAGCTGCATCCTTGCAGAAGCTGATCAGGTGCAGCAAGGTTTGCTAATTCTAACTACACCAATAAGGCACTGGAGCTAGCAGATCTGTTGGACTCCATCTGGGCCTTCTTTTTCAGCATTAATAATTCAGAACCCACCCAGCTAATTTGATTATAGCAAACCAACCAAGAACCGACACACATGTAGACACTTTGTGTCTCTTTAGAGCCACAAAGAATCATAACTATAAACTGACATAATTAAACAGTTGTAGTTAATCAGTTTTATTTTTAATTTGTAGATAAATGTGTAACTGACATCCACTCACATATTCTATTACTTCCAAGAAATTAGAACAATGGAGGGGAGGAAAAACAGAGCTCTGAACACATTTGATTAGAGCTCAGCCTTTGAGGTATCAACAGGAAAAAAAAAAAGATCAAAAAATGCAAGTACAACACGAAATCAGTACTACCATGTTTTCAAAAACATGAAAAACTCATTTCCATGTGCTTAAAAGTAATTAGATTCTTCAGCATCAGAAGATGGAAATTCAAGTCCTATAAAAAGTAGGTTAAAAAAATGAAACGAAAACACTAATTTATTAGCAACTGTTTTGAAAGGCTGTTAAAGAGGTAATGTGCATCTCTCTCCACTGTGAATTACCAGAAAATCAACTTATTTACTACGAAACTATTTTGAAAGTCTATAAAAAGCACAATTTTAAGAGTGCTTTCATCTTAAAATGCGTTTTTCTCATCAAGAACTTCTAATTGTGCAGGAAAACAAAACACATTGATAGAAAAGGTCTTAAGAATGTCACACTGTGGCAAAAGGTAGGACAGATAACTTGATGTGGACATCAATAACCCACACGCATATGAGAATGTATAGAGTTTTAGAGTGTAATTATGTATCTAGATGCAAAATTACTATAGAATATAATTCTACTGTATAGAAAAAAATCAGAATTCCACAGCTAGGTTCCTACAAACAACACAACATGTGGCTGACAAACTTTGGTAAAGTGAGAGCTTTCAGCAATTTACTTAGTTCTGACGCTGCAAAAATACAACAGCAGTTGTAGAACAGCTATTTCCTCTCCAAGGCCAATAGATTCTGGGGGCTACAGGATTTAGCCTAAAAAACATTTCTTGTTTTATCCCTCCATAACAGGGCAAAGCTATACTCCAGGCTCAGTAATATCCAGCTTTCTGTCTGACTAGACTAATGCATTAAAGATGTGATCTGCTGCAAGACCATCTCAAAGTGAGCAATGATGTTAGCTATGCAACTGAGTAACTAAGACAGCCTAAAGTTTCCAAAAACTCTCCTGTATTTCTAAATTTAAACCCTAGTCATAGGTTATGTATCATGTTATATAATCTGTATTCACTGAGAATGTTATGGCTATAGGCAGAGCAAATGAAAACAACAGCTCCTCTGGATCAGTGGTGAGCCATGAAGCAGAAACAGACCGTATGACAGTCGCAGTTTTTCTTGGCACACGATGGGCATTACAGGCTGATGCAATTCTGTGTCCATGCTGGCACCTCTCCACAGCGTATGTGTGAGGGTGTCACTACATCTGGACGGTGAGTGGTTTAGGGTCCCGAGGCACTCCAGGCCTACTGAAACCAGAGGACAACAGCTGCACTCAATGAACACCGTGGGAGCTCAGTAAAGTGATGAAAGGCCTGAATTACCACAAACTGTAAATACAGATTTATTTCATTAAAATACTAGGTAACCACTGCAGTGATCCCCTCCTGAAATTGAGTAATTTCAAGTATAAGCCATTTATTTCAAGGACTCATTCACCTCTCTCCCCTGCAAAGCCAACATAAAAGGAAAAAACAATATTTTTTTATTTCACCAAAGATGGTGAAAAAAATAGCTCTCCCCCAGAGAAGCACTGAAATAAAGACAAAAGTATACAATACAGTCATCGCATTAGCCACGAAAGGGTTCTCTTGTTGCACAACAAGGAGTCTTCACATTTTTTAAGGCAATCTGGACACACACAGAGCTTTCACTAACATGGAGAAAAACAAGGTGTGAAGAGAACTGCTCCAAGAAGAAAATACACCACCACACCACCACACCCCCTCACTTCTCATGTATCCATGAACAAACACATCTATAAAGCAATTTTATATGCAGAATTGCAACATGCTGGCTAAACACTAACAAGTAATTGCTGCAAAACCCTTTAATTCTGCTGTTATCCATCACAATAGGTGCCATAACACACTGCAAAAACTTACATGCAACTTTTCAATAAGGTTCAAAAAGTAGTGGAATAAGGACAACAAATGCAAAAAACACTAGTAGAGTACTGATTCCAAATGGAAGTCACCATCTAATTGAAATAAACACATGGAAATCAGAATAAGTCTGCCCAAACATCTTGTTTGAAATGAAAACTGAGCCTTGACTGATTTTAAAATATTAAGTTATCATAATAAGAAACCAAGCAAAATTTCAAACAATCAGCAGGGGAGGCATTTTGTTTGCTTTCCAGTACTTTCAGTATCTATAAGGTCTACCAAAAAAATGAAGGAGGAAAGGACTTCAGGCTAATACTGGCAATCTAAGAATTATCTCTGCTTTTAGAGCAGCATTCCAGCAGAATCAATTCATGGGACTGGTGTCATGCACTCCAATAATTCTTCCACCCAATATTCAAAACTCTAATAACAGCCTTGTCTGCAGTAGCAAAATCTTATGGGAATCCCATAAGTGTAGATCTAAGTTGCTTAATGGCTAGGAGTACCTGCCACAGGAGAGGCTGAAAACTGGGAGAAGAGAAGGCTCAAGGGAATCTTATTACTGTATAAATATTGATGAAGGGCAGTAAAGAAGACAGAGCCAGTTTCTTCTCAGTGGTATCCGGTGAATGGACAAGAGGCAACAGTTGCAAATTGAAATATGGGAAAAACTTACTTTACTCTAAGGATGACTGAACATTTTAAGAGATTGACAAGTCTCCATCTCTGGAGACTAAATGTCCAAAACCCAATTGGACAAGCCTCTAAGCAACCAGCTCCAGTTGACTCTGGTTTGAGCAAGGAGGCTGGCTGAACCAGAAAATCCCCAGAGATCTCTAACTTAAACTGTTCTGTGCCTCTGTCAATGCTAAAAGAAATATTAAATCAAAACTAAGACTTACTTGTAGGGGATTTTAATGCAATGAAAAGAAAAACCAAACTGAAACAAAACACTGTAATACTTGTCATCAAGGAAAGCACCTACCTGACATTTTTCCCTTGCTCTCTCAACATCTTCACCAGATCAGCTATTGGGTACTGAGCTTTTGCTGCACACAAACCATAACCTGAAAGAATTTCAAAATCTGAAGTTATTTTTCTGTTTCAGTGCAGAAAGACTAGTTGTCGACAGTAAGAGTCTCTTCCCCACAAACAGAAGCTGTTAAAACTAAAAATAAATTTTAAAAAATACACACGCACATCAGATTCTCATACATTCACAGCATGACCACTGTAATTTATCTCTTTTTTGATCTCCTGACCACTTACAATGCAGTGATTTGGCCAGTCCAACTACAAAAGCAACTTATTTCAGCTTCACAAAAATACATATTCCTTTCTCTATCAGAAAAGGTTGTTTCAGACAGGTATTCTGAAAAATTGGTAGAGTGGCTACTACTATGTTACTTCACAATCACTATCCTCAAGATAATTTTGAATTTGCATAACTCAAATCTAGTACTGGATATTGCTTTGTCTTTTAAGTCTGTCTGAACTAATTCATCAGAAGAACTATATCCAGAGAAATACAAAGAGTATAAACTATTATTGGTGTCCTCAAGGTTTGACCACAGGAGAAAGAGGCAAACTCCTTGAGGATGACTGCAAGCTTTACTGGAAACAGAGGTAACTTCCCAAATTAAAACCCTACCTCAGTCATGTTTTTAGTTAAGCTGAAGCAAAATAAAAGATGACTTAGTATTTTAGCTTTCTTCACATTCCAATGCTAAAACAAATTTAACATAGCAGTCATGCCATTCAACTGAAGAAAAAGAAATCTTGAGCTATTCCCTACCTGAGCTCTCCTATCAGGGAGTGCGCTACTGAACAGTATGAGTCTACAGTCAACATAATAGTTTCAGACAATTCAGGGTTTTGGTTTTCAGGTCTTTTTTTTTAAAACTTTAATTACAGTATTTACATTAACTAAGTTTTAAATTAGTTTATATCCTTTTTTTTTCATAAACCCATGCAGAATTAAGCAAGTACATGAAAAACTGTAAACAAAATCTTTTCCGTAACTTAACAGACAGATATACTGGAACCACTGGTACTGTGGTAGTGCTTGGAAACTCACAATTAATTTTGTGTACAGCTGTTGTGGTGCAAGCTTCATTTACAAGAGTCTTTGTTCTGAAGAATTTAAAATGCAAATAAAAAGGACAGAGTTTGAAGAAACACACATAAAGGAAAATGAAGTGGCATACACCTCTGCATAGAAAAATGATAACTGAGCTGGAAAGAAAAACAAATCGCATGGACTCAGTCAACATTTGACATGCTGCTGCCATGCTGGCACTGTAGGCTACAGTTTTTTTGTTTGTTTTGGAGCCTTTTTCTTCATAATACATCCTCTGAACATCTTGTGAGTCAAGAATGTCTTACCTGGAGTAATAATAATACTATTGGCTTCTTTTATCATTTCAATTGCATTGTCCACATTGATTTCTGTGTGGGTTCCAGTAATTTCCATGGGCTTCCCTCCAGCTGTTGATGCAGTGCCATAGCCCCCAAGAATCACATTTGCAAGAGAACGGTTCATAGCCTGAGAGACAAGAGGGTTTTGATCAGATAAAATGCAAAAATAACAGTGGGAGTCCATAAAGAAAACTTCTGAAAAAAATTTTTCTGAAAATATTAAAGACTTCCTGATAATAGTCGTTATCTGCTGGTTTTGCCTCCTTTTATCTCAAAACTTCTTAAAACAGGCTCCTTATAACAGTTTAACACAGCAATAACCAAACATCAGCTTTTAACACATTACATTACACATGTAACTAGAAAACATCAGCATTTCCCCAAGGCAGAGAACAAAAAGCAAATATTAGTCTCTTTTTGTGCTTAAAACGGAGGGCTATGAAAGAAAGCATACTTGACAAAATTTTTAAAACTTTTTTACATACATATATATACACACAGATGAAATTTTTGCAAGATATTTTCTACAGCTGTTGACCCATTCAACATGTGAGCACAGAACTGCTAATGACAGCATGGAAACCACAAAGCTCCTATAGGTACTACAGAAGCAAAACTCTCACAGTGACAAGACATAAAAGAACACATAGCAGCTAAGAAGCCACACAAAACTAGTCAATTTTTCATGAACTGAAGGGGGCCATTACTTACTGGCTGAGCACCAAAGGGAAACAAGAGATTTTAACTAGGAGCTTTAAGAGAAGAACACATCCTGAAAATCTGTCTCCATTAGACACATAGCCAGAAAAGCCACTGGCTAAATGCTTTCACTGGCGTGTCTCCTTGTGAGTGTGGTCCCAAAGCAATATCTGTCAATAACTGGAAATAGGCAGAACTTGTAATTGCAGTAAACAAAACTTTAGAAGCAAGAAAGGAACAGGATAAATTGCTTCTTTAACTGCATATGTGTCATACATCTTCTCTACTAGCTGAGAAACCAAAACAAAATTTAGGAATGGATCTGGAGAGACACAGATGTGTGGGAGAAACCATCCACACAAAATATGCTTCCAGCTGTCCATTCTCCACTAACATTTCAAATTATGCAATTCCACAGGTTTTTTGCCATGGCCTGAGAAAACATGCCATTCTTTGAAATTCATCATCTAGCAAATAAGTACAATGAAGACAATAGAACTTTTTTTGGTCCTGATAAGTCATCACTGTTTCATATACTGTAAGGGAAGCACAAAATTGCAGAGAAATCAGCATCTGTCTACTGTCTGCAGTACATAGAAGCTCCTGTCCTCTAAGAATAACTGCCTTTAACATGAAATACCAAACAAAAAACAGACTATGTAGTATATCATAGCAGTTAAGTGCCAGGTAAGACTGCCTAGACAGAAGAATACGCTCTTCAGATGTCCCACACACAAGAAGCAAAGCACTTTATACACATATCTAAATCAAAGGACAATAGTTAAACCAGGCCAAAGGAGAAAAAAAGTTAAGTATTATTAGAAATCTGAGAAGCCACTAAAAGCAAGCATGAGATTGAAGCACCTTTACCACAAAGAGCCAAGACGACCTCCCTTCCAAAAGTCTGGGGAAAAAAAGTAGATGGTGTAGAAGAGCCAAAATCTTATCAAGCAACAATTAACCAGCTAAAACCTGCTCAGCACTGGGACAGTGTGTAAACTGTTCTATAGCCTCTTTCATCTTCTTTACCACCACAGACCATAAATATAGAGGTATAAAGTTCAGGCTTCACCACTCACTGATAATCCACCAACCAGCAAAAAGCCTTCTGTATTGTGCATACAAGGGGACAATGGTCAGGAGCTTATAGTCCAGGGAAAACCAAACACCTGATCCCGAAGAACTCAAGGTGCTTCCACTGTGCTCACAGAAACTACGCAGCTAGCACAGGTGATGGGCCAGCCCATAATTTATAAGACTAACACTGTTTGTCCTTTCTCTTGCTCTGTTTCATTCTCCCAGTTAATGGTTACTCTTCAACCTCAAGCTTCTTCCCCATCCCTGAGTATAGTGATTCCAACACTACAGTTGCAATCATCAAGTATTTCCTATGGGGAAAAATGACAGAGAAGGACATCCTAATACAACCAACTGTTCTGAAGAAGATGCGTTGGTATTTTAAGAGTCACAACTCACAGGATGAGTGAACAGTACAGGCCTTTGCTATCTAAAGTGAAATTCTTTGTCCTTAACTCAGCCTACTAAAAGCTACAAAAGAAGGACAGGTGGAAAATAAAGCAGATATGAGTGCAAAAACTTAGTGGTTATCAGAATACATACTGGCCAATTTTATCAGCTGAAGCTTTAAGAGATTAGCTGGACAGGCTTTGTATGATTAAACTACAGTTTTATCATAAGAAGTAACCGAAGTTGTAAAAATAAGGTTTCAGCCATTAAGATGTTTCCACAAATACCTTCTCACTTGTACTAGATAAGTTTCAATAAATATACTGGTTTTGATGGAAGTCATATTAAAGGGTGTGGGAGGGGAAGAAAAGGAATAAAAAAGAGAGGAAAAAACAGCTGCTTCATTAGCACAGGTTGCAACACCTAAAGCAGAGTTTGCTGAAACCCTTGAGCACTTTTTTCTCTTGAAATGCAGCTTCAAGACAATGACACTGAATCCCCTGATAATAACAATGCTTTTAAAAGAAATAATTTCCATTAAAGGAAGTAAAGCAGAAATGAAAAATGCTGGGCCATCAAGTGCAGAAATGACACAAAATAATTTTCATTTTACTGGTTGATGAACTTTATTGTCTAAGCTTATATAAAGCAGCTCAAGATTTTTAGAATACTACCTCAAAAGCTAAACTTCCTGAAATACTCCTGAGAAATATTTAGAGGAAAGATACTCTGTCACTGCATAACTATTTTGCTAACTACTCCCCCAGGCTTCCTATTTATCTAGATTCCTCCAACCAACTCTGCAAGTATTTCAAAACTCTCTTGTGAGTGCTAAGAAGGGTTAGCAACAAAATAAATTTAAAAAGTAAGTGGATGGTAAAAGAAAAATGAAGGTATAGATAGACTCCACCTACTAGTAAATACATATCAAACAATTCATATTTTCACTAAGATTTCACAGAAATTTGTTTTTTAAAAGACATAGTTTTCATACCTGTGTTACCCATAAGCATCATCTATCTATTGATATGGACTAAAGTCCTGAATGTATACAAAGAAATACGAGCCACAAAATCTCATTTCCTTTTGATAAGCAGACAGAAAACATTCAAGAAAGAACAAGATTCTTTGACATTCATACCTGGAGTTGTTCATTTGAGCTCACATTCAAGAAGCTAGACAAAAATGCCTTTTTAAACTTTTCTGAGAAAGAAAGATGAAAACTAATGATACTAAACATTCCTAACATGGTAACAACACTATTTATCAGCTGAGACAAAGTAAATGATGATGGCCAGCGCTGACCATAGGGAAACATCAGACAGGAGAACAGGAACAGTGATCATACAAGAACACAAGAGCAGAAGTAAAATAGGATTACACAACTGAGAATCATGAGTTTGGCAGCTGTTGCACTGTGAACAGGTTTTTTAAATTATTACATCTTTGAAAACAAGATTCTATACAAATGTTGCAGAGAAAAGGAGATTATTACTAATAATGCAATATGATTTACACACAGAGTTGAAGTTCAAGTTTGCTGACATAGACACTGGCACAGCAGTGAACTCCTGCGAGCCTGCTGCCACCCCGTGGTACCTCAAAGTAGCTGCTATGAAGAAAGTAGCATACTTTGTGCATGCCAAAAAACAAACTGTAAATTACTGTCTAATCAAACAGCTTTTTAAAGGAACACACTGTACACTACTTGAGATACTAAGTATTTAACTTAAATTTAGCAGAACTGCAGAGGTATAGAAACATAGAATCATAGAATAGATTGGGTTGGAAAAGACCTCCAAGATCATCAAGTCCAACCCCTGATCCAACTCCAATTACTATAGCATGGCACTAAGGGCCACATCCAATCTCTGCTTAAAAACCTCCAGGGATGGTGAATCCACCACCTCTCTGGGTAGGCCGTTCCAATGCCTGGTTACCCTCTCTCTAAAGAATTTCTTCCTAACATCTAACCTAAACCTCCCCTGG